>NC_045776.1:0-331666 GCF_008692025.1 Phocoena sinus | reverse complement strand
AGTGACTGCACATGCCCAAGGAAAGGCTCAGGAAAGACCTGAGCAGACATTAAGTTTCCACCTCAGGATGAGCCTCAGTTCAGACGACCTACAACAAGCAAAGAACAAAAACAATAACAAAAAGCATCAGACCTTGAGGAAGGGGGAGAATCCAATTTCCAGAGTTACCACATTATTGGATTCAAATGTCCAATTTTCAGCAACAACAAAATAAAAATCACAGGGCATACAAAGAAACAGGAGAGTATGACCTGTTCAAAGGGAACAATTAATTAATAGAAATTGGCCCTAAAGAAGACCTGATGACAGATCTACTCGACGAAGACTTTAAAACGACTGCCTTAAAGATGCTCAAAGAACTAAAGGAACATAGAACGTTGAGAAAGCAATGTGTGAACAAAGTGGAGCTATCAGTAACGAGGGAGAAAACCTAAAAGAAACCAAAAAGAAATTCTGGAGCTGAAAAGTACAATAGCTGTAATGAAAAACTCACTAGAGAAATCAAAGGCAGATTTGAGCAGGCAGAAGAAAGAATCTTTCAAAAATCTATCTTATTTCAAGTTCTAAACAGCTGGCAGTAAGACATTGGTCTATGTCCAAATTTGAGAAAATGAAGACCCTTTCTGCCTTTGGGGAGGTTTAAGCCAGTTCCTCCTTTTCTGCTTTCCTCAATCTGTTCATTCTGCAGTTTTGACCGCTTGTTCACACACCGAAACCCCTGGAGGGCTTAAAAACCACAAATGCCAAGGCGTCCAGAGTGCTGACAAATGTTACGTGGCTCTATCGTGCAGCCAGGTCTGAGAGCCACTGTTTTAAAATTCACAACTAGTACCGGAAGTCCTCATGACTCAGGATAATTGCTTCTGGGAAAGGCAACTTACTGTAAATGGGGCCAGAATTGCATAATAAATAGTGCATTAAAAAAATAGTTAATTATGTTGCATTAAAAATAAAAGTTAAGGGCTTCCCTGGTGGTGCAGTGGTTGAGAGTCTGCCTGCCGATGCAGGGGACACGGGTTCGTGCCCCGGTCCGGGAAGATCCCACATGCCGCGGAATGGCTGGGCCCGTGAGCCATGGCCGCTGAGCCTGCGCATCTGGAGCTTGTGCTCCGCAATGGGAGAGGCCACAACAGTGAGAGACCCACGTACCGCAAAAAAAAAAAATAAAATAAACACAAAAAAGTTAAAATTATGAAAACATTGCAACAATTTTAGAATCAATAAAAGGAAGCAAAAAATTCTATGCTCAAATCTGTCTGTCCAAATCAGTACCCTGAAAGAACCCTTCTTTGCTTACAGAATTTTTAAGTGAGAATTTCAAACATACACAAAAGTAGAGATTGTAGCACAGTGAATTCCATGTATCCATCACCCAGCACCAATAACTATAGAAAAGCTCTTTTAATGAATATAAAATAAAAAACAGCACCGTCTAATCACCAGCATTCCTCCCTTTCTTGGCAATAATGGTGCATCTTAAAATCAGCAGCGTCTTAGGTTTAAGGCCTTAGAAATGAAGCCATTCACATGGAATCAAAGGAGCATCTGGGCGCTTCCACGGGCATTCACGCCTCACAGGATAGAACTTCCTCTTACATTCGGTCACCCTATAATCTCATCTATCAAAGTTAAAATTTTACTTTTCTAATTTAAAGTTTTGTTTCATATTTAGCTGCTGCTCTTGTGGTCTGTGTCTTTGATTCCATTATGTACTTCTTACCTAGACTCTATTTTCCTCCCCAAACTCTCTTGGCACCATTAAAAACAGCATCTAATTTCTGCAGCTTCACAGCACACTTGAATACTCTCCTATTGTAGATTTGCAAGATGAATTGCATTCGAGAATTTTTCCCCTGAACCTAGTTCCTGAAATTTAATATCCTTAACAAAATGAATTTTTGTTGAGTGATTCTTGCTTCCATATTAATGATTTTGTCCCCCACAGATGCAGAACTAAGAATTTGATCCCTAATTAGGCAGCATAGGTCAAATCCAAATGAAAAACCATTCAGGTGCTAGATGTAGAATGACAGATTCTATTTCTCCATTAGAGATTAGGTTCTCAGGGTTATCAGAGAATGTCTAACAGGTTTCCACTGGACCACAGAGATTACAGTTGAGAAAGATAGACACATACTAAAAAACACAAAGGGGTAGGGAAAGAGAGTAACAGGTTTCCTAGCTCCTGGAATTCTTAGCCTAGGGTTTGAAGCTGGAGTGATGTACTTAAAATATATGTATATTGTGGTAGAATATACATAACATCAAATTTACCATCTATTGTTTTTTATTGAAGTACAGTTGATTTGCAACATTGTGTTAGTTTCAGGTGTAATTTTAACCATCTCTAAGTGTACAGTTCGCTGGCATTAAGGACATTCATACTTGTTGCGCAGCCATCACCACCATCCATCTTCAGAATTTTTCATCTTTCCAAACTGAAACTCTGCACTCACTAAACACTAATGCATTATCCCCCTCTCCCCAGCCCCTGACACCCACCGTCTGCTTTCTATCTCTATGGATTTGACTGCTCTGGGGACCTCATATAAGTGGAATCATACAAAATCGATCCCTTTTATGATCAGCTTCTTTCACTTAGCATAATTCCTCAAGGCTCATCCATTTTGCAGCATGTGTCAGAATTTTCTTCCTTTTTAAAAATAACTTGTATATATATTATTTTATTTATCCATTCACTCATCCATCGATAGACACGGGTTGCTTCCTCCTTTCGGCTATCGTGAATGATGCCGCTATAAACATGGTGTACGAATATTAGTTCAAGTCCCTGTTTTCACTTCTTTGGGGTTTATACCCAGAAGTGGAATTGACTCATATGGTAACTGTATGATTTCTTGAGGAAGTGCTGCGGCATCCTGATTCCCGCTCTTAGGGAGCCCGCCAGGCTTCAGCCTCAGGCGTTCCCGAGGCTGTGCCTCCCCGAGGATGGACCTCGGCCGTCTCCGCCAGATCCACCTGGGGAGACCCTTGTCACCCACCCCTACCTCCACCCACTCTGGGCGAGGGCCTGGGGCTTTGTTTCCACAGGTGAATCCACCTCCCCAGTGGCCCGCTGTGCACACCTGATGCTAGTCGCCCTGGTCAAGCTGTTCTGGAAGCTTGAACTGAAAGAACATCAGGCCAGGCGGTGGCCACACAGAGAGGCCCCTCCAGGGAAGGGGCAGCCCTCACAGCTCTTTTTAGCATCTTGCCACACAGAAAAGTGGCAAGACGGCCATGCTTTTGAAAAGTTATTGTATTTCTCCAAAGAAGACATGCAGATGGCCAACAGACACGTGAAAAGATGCTCTACGTCGTTAATTATTAGAGAAACGCAAATCAAAACCACAATGAGTTATCACCTCACACTGTCTACAAATAATAAATGCTGGAGAAGGTGTGGAGAAAAGGGAACCCTCCTACACTGTTGGCGGGAATGTAAATGAGTGCAGCCAGCCACTGATAAACAGTATGGAGGTTCCTTAAAAAAAACACCTGAAAATAGATCCAACAATCCCACTCCTGGGCATATATCCAGAAAAGATGAAAACTCTAATTTGTAAAGATACAGGCACACCCATGTTCATAACAGCACTATTTACAATAGCCAAGACATGGAAACAACCTAAGTGTCCATCAACAGATGACTGGTTTAAGAAAATGTGAGATCTGTATAGAGAGACATAGATATACAGAGGTATAGATACTCAGCCATAAAAAGAATGAAATATTGCCATTTGCAGCAACATGGTTGGAGCTAGAGATTATTATACTAAGTGAAGTAAATCAGAGAAAGACAAATATTATATGCCATCACTTATATGTGGAATCTAAAAAATAATACAAATGAATGTATATACAAAACAGAAACAGACTCACAGACATATAATACAAAATTATGGTTACCAAAGGGGAAAGGGAAGGAGGGATAAATTAGGAGTTCGGGATTAACGGATACACACGACAATACATAAAACAGATAAGCAACAAGGATTCACTGTATAACACAGGGAACTATATTCAGTATCTTGAATAACCTATAATGGAAAAGAATCTGAATATAGATCTAGATCTAGGATAGAGATAGAGGTAGATATCTGAAGCCTTTTGCTGTACACCCGAACACTAACGCGATATTGTATACTTCAACGATACTTCAATAAAAAAGTTACAACTTTAACAACCCTATTGAGATGTAATTCACGTATATATGCGATACAATCCACCCATTTACAGTATACAATTCAATGATTTTTTTGTTTGTTTGTTTTTGCGGTACGCGGTCCTCTCACTGTGGTGGCCTCTCCCGTTGCGGAGCACAGGCTCCGGACGCGCAGGCTCAGCGGCCACGGCTCACGGGCCCAGCCGCTCCGTGGCATGTGGGATCTTCCCGGGCCAGGGCACGAACCCGTGTCCCCTGCATCGGCAGGCGGACTCTCAATCACTGCGCCACCAGGGAAGCCCCAATTCAATGATTTTTAATATATTCACAGGGTTGTGCAACCGTCGCCACGATTTGACCTTAAGTATTTATTTTGGCTGAGCCAGGTCTTAATTGTGGCACGCGGGATCTTTAGTTACGGCATGCGGACTTCTTAGTTGCAGCATACGGGATCTAGTTCCCCAACCAGGGATCGAACCTGGGCCTCCTGCAGTGGAAGCGCAGTCTTATCCACTGGACCACCAAGGAAGTCCCCCCACGATTTGATCTTAGAATATTTTTGCCCCCAAGAAGAAACCCCTTAACTATGGCACAGTCTCTCCCCTTCCCCCTCAACTTCCTGTCTCCGTGGATTTGCCAGTCTGGACACGTCACATGAGTGGAATCCAGCCACGTGTCCTCTTGTGATTGGCTCCTCTCACTGAGCATCACGTTCTCAAGGTTCATCCATGTTGTGTCATGTGTCAGGGCTTCATTCCTTCTTATGCCTGAATTATATCCCATCGAGGGGAGGGACCACGTTTTGCTTATCCATTCGTCTGTTGATGGACATTTGGGTTGTTTCTACCTTTTGACTAGTGTTAATAATGCTGCTGTAGACATTTGTGTACATGTTTTTGTGTGGACATATGCTGTCATTTCCCTTGGGTACATACCTAGAGGTAGAACTGAGATTCTATGGTAACTCTATTAAGTTTTTATGGACCTGCCAGACTAGCTGCACGACTTTCCATTCCCACCAGCGTGTGACGTTCCAACTTTGCCACACCCTCGTCCACACTTGTTATTGTCTCTTTTGATTTTAGCCATCACAGTGCATGTGAAGTGGATCTTGTGGCGGTTTTCATTTGCATTCTCATGATGACTAAGGATGTTGGGTTTCTCTGCATGCAAGGCTGTATTTCACACACATTCAGCAACCAGGTGTCCCCACGTAGTCACTTGGCTGGGCTCCCGGGATGTTGACAGGACCCAGACAGACACAGCCCTGCCCCACAGAGGGGTACAGACATGTAAACAAAGCAGGTACTTGCTAAGAACAGGGTCCTGGGACATCACTCATAAAGTGCCCCATGAGCCACAATCCAGACAGGCCTAAAGGGCATCTGAGGGAGGGAAAGTCACAGTGAGGCCTTCCTTCCAGATCTTCGATAAAATCAGAGCAGAGATGCGAGTGTTGGCAGCCTGTTGGAGTTGGTCACAGAACATAACTATTCTTTTTTTTTTTTTTTTTTTTAACCATGCAGCGTGTTGCTTGTAGGATCTGAATTCCCCCAACTGGGGACTGAACCTGGGCCTTTGGCAGTGAGAGCTTGGAGTCCTAACCACTGGACCGTCAGGGGAGTCCCAGAGCATAAATATTCTTAATCTCAAAGTTGACAGCAGACATGGCAGGGGTCCGGAGAGATGGCCGAGCCTCCTAGATGGATGGTCACAGGTCCCAGGACCGCGGTGCGAACTTGGGCTGTGTGGTGACTGCAGCCACATTCCATCCCCACCCCTGCCTCCAGGATCCCCCATTAGACGGGTGACAGCCTTGCAAAAACACGACGGGACACAGGGGAAGGGCGAGTGCTGGGGGCTGGTGAGGCTGGGGAGCCGGTGTCTCCTGGATGCAGAGCTTGGTGTGGGAAGGTTAGGAAGTCGCGGAGGGGGGCGGGGGGGGTGGGGGTGGTTTGCACAACAGTGTGAACGTACCTAACGCCACCGCACCGCGCCCTGAAAAACAGCGAGAACGGCAACTTGTAGGTTGTGTGTTCTTTGCCACAATGATAATGAAAAGGTCGTGCTCACCCTGAGCTCTGACGCAATGAAAACGAAGCCAACAGCGTAGCTGGGATCGGCTGGTCCGGCGAGGTCCCGCCCCGCCCGGACGGCCACCTGCGCCCCGCTACGGCCTCACCTCCGTGCCCGGCTGCTCGGCCCGGTTCGGGCGCACAGCCCGGGCCGCGCGGGTGGATCCACGGCCATCGCCGCGGGAGCCGCGGGCGGCGGAGCGGAGCCGACAGAGCCACCGGCCCCGGGACCAGCCGACCCACCTGGACACCCCGCACCCCGGACCCGGGGGACACCCCGATGGCCGCGCGGGGCCCCGAAGCCCCCAGCGGGCGCGCGCTGCGGGACGCGGTGAGTCGGACCCCGCGCGCGCCAAGCTTCGCTCCCGGGCTGGACACCCTCCCTCCCCTACCTCCTCCCCTCCCCCCTCCTCCTCCCCTCCCCTCCCCCCTCCCCTCCTCCCCTCCCCTCCCCTCCTCCTTCCCTCCCCTCCCCTCCCCTCCCTCCCCTCCCCTCCCCTCCCTCCCCTCCCCTCCCCACCTCCCACCCCGCCCAGCGCCGGGAGGCCAGCGGTCCTGCTTCCCGTTCGCTGAAGGAGCCGCAGCGCCGGAGAGGAGACAACCAGTGGTCAGGACTGATCAGTTTGCCTCGTTAAAGAGAATTGGTTAGCTGTGCACACTCGAATCCACGTTTTCCTGACATGATTGAAGGGAAGAGCTCCTGACAGAGGGCCTTCTTCATACGTAAACGCAGGCTCCAGGTGGAGATCCGCCTCTATATCCTGGGCTCTAAAATGGAGATAATACACGGGTGCCAGGAGTGAACTGTGTCGTAAATGGTATGAGATTTAAATCTGTAAACTGTAAGGCGACTTACAATACCGCCTGCTGTCAGTCACCATAGATGATATATCCGTATGGCCTGGTAACCCATTTCTGCAACCCCAATCCCAGCTAATAAATACCCACAAGTGTGGGCGAGGCAAGAGGCCCACGGTGGGTGTGTCTGGTGATTGTCTCAGGCCTTCTCAAGAAGTCTTTGAGGAGCCCAAGGTTAATAAGACTTTCTCCTACGTTATCTAGATGTCTGATAGTTTATCGCTTATATTTAAGTGTATGATCATTTTGAGTTAATTGTTGTGAATGGTGTGAGGTAAAGGTCGGGCCTGCTTATTTAGTGAGTTATGAATTTGGCTAGCACTGTTCCAGTGCTGTTGGTTGAATAGACCTTCCTTACCCTTTGAGTGGGAAGGCCTTAACACCTTGTCAGGAACCAACTAATTGTATATATAGATGGTTCTCTTCCATGGCGCTTAGAAGGCTCTGCATCACAGGTAAATATATATTCACTTGTGGTTCATTTTTCAGGCAGAAAATCTATTTCAGGAACTTCAAGAACACTTTCAAGCTCTGACTGCAACGTTAAACCTGAGAAATATCCTTTTCTGTCTCATAACAAATACTGCAGTTGCTTCTGGACTATGAACTGTCGGGGACTATCTTGTTGTTTTCTGTATTAGTGGATAATTGTTGACCTAAGACTTCCTGGTGTTTACGTCTGCGCCTTTACATGGCATCCTGATGTATTAATTACCGCTCACAGGTAATTACTTCCTGCTTGACCAGCAATACAGGGCATTTCATGAGGCAAGGATAAAACACAAGGACACACGAACAATACATACTACCCAGTGGGGCTTCCCAGGAAGCCCTAAAGAAATCTGGTTAGTCTGCTAAATAGCTTTTATGCTCCCCCAAACAGTCAACCCTGCACAGGTACTGGTTAGGTCTCCAGCGCAGGGTACGCTGTGTGGCTCTCCTTGCCTTGTTTTGTTTTGTAACTTCAGCAGCTCGCCATTTGGTAAGCCATGGATTCAAACAGAGTTAGGTGGAATGTTTGTTTCCGGTTTAAGAAAATCCAGAAAAGGGGACACTTGCCCTAAGACTTGCCCAAGTGAACTCACTTCACACAATTAAACTCCTGTCTTAAAATGTGTGCAAATTGTTTGCAGAGAGATCCTGTAGATGGGCTCCTACAGGGAAAAAGAGATGCTGAAACAGGATAAAATTAAACAGTAGCAAAGTTTGTTTTAAACACAGTTAATTTTCATTGTATTTACATACTGATTAGAGTTTGATTAAAACATAAACATACCAGACAACCTCATCTCCCCGAATCCATGTCCACAGAAAGGGAGCCAAGGTTTCAGAACCGGGCTCACAGTGCAAAGATTAAAGGCACGTACAGACCCTCAGGGATGTGATTCACGTGCACTGACTTAAGGTGTTAGTACACATCCGCTGCCTTTGATTCCCTCATTTTAGATGCACCACAGGGCATTTTTATCAGCCCTGGTGATGCAGTTTACGTGGAGGCTGTGAGGGACCTGGGTGGGTGCCCGTGTTCCATGTGCTGTTCTCCTTAACCTCGTACTGGAAGAAATGGGAGGTCGCATTGAAGACTTGCAGAAGAATGTGAACGACTTGATGGTGCAAGCTGGGATTGAAAGTTCCGCTCGAGAGCAAATGGCGAGGCCTTATTAAGGCACTAAGGTGTTCACCGTTTACATATCTTCTGCTTTCATCTTGAAACATTTAAGCCCATACTTGTTCACTGAGGGAACTACTGCTTCTGCACTACATGAAAAGCCTTCAGGAATAATAAAAAAAATTCACAAATGCTCTTTTCTAAATAGAACAGAAACACTCTTTGTCGTTGTTCCTTAAAAAGTGCACATTTTAAAGGAAAACTATTATTTAAAAATTGGATTTTGTTAAAGTACTTTTCACCCTCATCCCTCAAATTAGTTTTCAATCAAAACACAAGTCATGATGAATGAGTGCTTGGGGATGACAACTAGTGGCTTCTGTTTGAGACGTTCATGGAAGGATTTAAAGAAGACACATGTGCATTAGGTTCTCACCCCGTTTCATGAGTGGTTCCTGAGGATCCCACCCCACCCCCCAGAATGCAAATATTTCTTTTCCAGTGGAATTTTGCATTTCATCTTTTTTCTTTTACTATTTTATTTTTAATTTTTAGTCTTAGTTTTATTTTTTAATTGAAGGTTTTATTGTAGTTGACGTACAATAGTATATAAGTTATAGGTGTACAATGTAGTGATTCACAATTTTTAAATGTTATACTCCATTTATAGTTATTAGAAAATATTGGCTGTATTACCCATGTTGTACAATGTATCCTTGTAGCTTATTTTATACATAATGGTTTGTACCTCTTAATCCCCTACCCCTAGTTGCCTCTCCCCCTTCCCTCTCCCCAATGGTAACCACTAATTTGTTCTCTATATCTGTGAGTCTGCTTTTTTTTTTTTTTTTTTGCGGTACGCGGGCCTCTCACTGTTGTGTCCTCTTCCGTTGCGGAGCACAGGCTCCGGACGCGCAGGCTCAGCGGCCATGGCTCACGGGCCCAGCCGCTCCGCGGCATGTGGGATCCTCCCGGACCGGGGCACGAACCCGTGTCCCCTGCATCAGCAGGCAGACTCTCAACCACTGCGCCACCAGGGAAGCCCTGTGAGTCTGCTTCTTTTCTGTTATATTCACTAGTTTGTTATGTTTTTTAGATTTCCTACATATAAGTGAAATCATACAGTATTTGGCTTTCTCTGCCTGACTTATTTCACTTAGCGTGATGCCCTCCAAGTCCATCCATGTTGCTGCAAATGGCAAATTTCATTCTTTGTTTATGGCTGAGAAGTATTCCATTGTATATACACACCACATCTTCTTTATCCGTCATCTGTTGATGGACACTTGGGTTGCTTCCATATCTTGGCAATTGTAAATAATGCTGCAATGAACATTGGGGTGCATGTATCTTTTCGAATTAGTGTTTTTGGGTTTTTTTCTGCACTTCATCTTGAAGATGCAGATAAATGCTTGGCTTCGGGTCTTGGACTGAATATGTATCTGTGTGACATACCTGGAGACACAAACCTTTTGTCTTTTGTGAAGATACTCAAGCATGTTTCACTGACATAATATTCTGATTCTATGAGCACATTCTAATTTTAGTTGAACAATTAGATGCTGCTGTTTTCCTTGCTTTCCTATTTCTCTGTCAATTGTTATCCCAAGTCAGCTGGCAGACCATCCGTGCTTATCCTGCTGAATCAGAGTGAGTTCACCTGTCAGTGACTTATTTATAAATTTCTGCATCTGCTGTTCTGGTAGAAAGGGTAATTGGAATCTGTGTCCTGCACACACGAGCTGCAGATCTCAGGGAGGGCGCTCCAGTTCTGTCTGCAGGATGAATACTTAGCTCTACCGAGGGAGGTTGCGTCAGACGGGTCCACCTGCCCTGGAGCCTTGTCCTCCCTCCACCCTCTGGGTGCTGAGGACCAGGTTCTGCAGGGCACCAAGCCCAGCTCTGGGCACGCTGCCAGGAAGGGGATGGCGGCCAGTAATTTAGTTCCTTCCTGTCATCACCCAGACTCCAGCTGGCTGTTTTAAATTTGGTCAAAACCCACCATATATTAGGCATCAAATTAAATGGATGAGTAGGTATCAAAACTTCACTTTTTTTTTTTTTTTTTTGCGGTACGCGGGCCTCTCACTGTCGCGGCCTCTCCCGTTGCGGAGCATAGGCTCTGGATGCGCAGGCTCAGCGGCCATGGCTCACGGGCCCAGCCCCTCTGCGGCACGTGAGATCTTCCCGGACCGGGGCACGAACCCGTGTCCCCTGCATCGGCAGGCGGACTCTCAACCACTACGCCACCAGGGAGGCCCCAAAACTTCACTTTTTTGATGCACGTACAACCATTATTTAAAGCAGCATGAGAGAAGGTCAGATATCTAAAAGTGCGTTTAAAAGCTGATGATGCCTTTTAAATTAAAAGAAGGACCTGAGTGAGTCTAAAACTGTTTGGCTAAATCTGTGCTTGTTGGTTTTGCTGGGTCAAGGATTCCTAGCACAGTGCTGTGGATTTCAGGGGATTCGGCAAACCCCCTAAACTGGCTGTGTTCCTGCTGTGGGGAGGGGAGTCCATGACCCCCAGATGGTAGGAGCTACTGTTCCGTATTCCAGCGGATTTGGCCCGCCGCCCCGACATCTGAACCCTTTTCCTGCTGTGAGGAAGCAGGCACGCTGTTGTCTGAGGAGAACCTCTCCACACTGTTGATGCAAAGTGATGCTTTGTCACTTGAAGAACACACCCCTTAAGCTGTGAATCCACACAGACTCCATCTGACTAAAATGAACATCATTTAACATTTAGGGTTTTCTATATTCCAAATTTTTCCTGCACAAAACTGTTCTAGTAATTACGGGAAAGTAAGCTAATTTTATTGATAGCTTTGGATTCCAGTTTACGTAACTGTACATTAATTGATATATAAATCAATCGTTACTTCATTCAACTTTTTTCTTACAGACTTGAAGACAGTAGACCAGTCATTTGAAAATGTGAAAGAGTGAAAACTGTACTTTTTGAGTAATAATCTACATAACACGAGTTCTTATTTTTAGTATTTAAGAATTCATTTTAGTAAAATAAAGGATTAAAAGAACAAAGGCAATGCAGTAAGAATGTAATTAAGGAGGTGATTAACCACTTAACAAAGCTGGTTGTAAAATGGCAGAGCACTTTTCAATGCACACCTAATATTTGTAAATCATGGAGGAAAAGCACGACTTACATTAGGTCAATTTTTTTTCCAGAATTAAGTTCTATATAGATCCTTCTTTAAAATACCACAAGCAGTTTTCTGATAGAAGTTGCTTTTTTTCCGGCCACCGCAGCATGTGGGATCTTAGTTCCCCAACCAGGGATCGAACCCACACCCTCTGTATTGGAAGTGCAGAGTCTTAACCACTGGACTGCCAGGGAAATCCCAGAAGTTGCTTTTTTAATAACTGCATTCCAATTCAATAATTCCAGTCACAGTTTTGGGGAAGACTTGGTTTAATCTGCCCAGTCCAAGCAAATTCTAACAGTATGTTCTCCAAACCAAAGGAAACCAATCAAAGGACAGCCAAAGAAAGAGGTGATGCAGGAGCCCCCTGATTGCTTCCTGGGACACCCTCACCCGCTCCAGCCCCCATAGAGGTAGTTACCAAGGATATGCACAAAGATTGCACCTAAGTTTACTTTGTCAGTTAGAGATGCTTTCAAACAATTGTTCAATTCACCTGTCTCTGAGCCAAAGTACAAACAGAGCTATGATCGCCTAAAAAGGCTTTCATTGTAAAGAATAACATTATTCCTGCATATAAAATAAATCATACTCTTTATACAAAAGTCAAAATCACTCACAATTCTACAATTTAGAATTAACCACTGTCAATACTTTTTTCTAGGCAGGCACTTTTATGTAGCTGATCATATTGTTTATAATCTAATATCCTGTTCTCATATCGTAAACACTTTTCCCCAGGTGAAAGTTTCATACCCACTTTTTATGGTTACTAATATTCTATTATGTGGTTGAAATAATTTAACCATCCCCTTAACTATTCCTTGGACTTTGAGGTTGTTTCTCACTTCCTTGCTATTATAAATAATGCCTTAATGAGCAGTGTTATCCACGAATTCTCTGCACATTTCACTAGGGCCAGAGGTATGGCCACAGGCCAAGCACATTGAACAGAATGCACCTAAGGAAAGAAAGGAAGGGTCGTTTCACACCCCCGACAGTGATGCAAACCCAAAGTTTTAAAATAGCATCATTTAAATTCGATATTCTTGGTGGTTTAAAATCACGACATTTCCGTTTGATTATGTGAAAAATCTCAAAGCAGCTTAGCCGTAATTATAATTTTAGTAGAAACTGGGGCAAATACTTGAATTAAAGTAAACTAAACAGATTTGAGCCTTCATCAGTAATATAGAACACAATTTTAAAGTCCAGGATTTTTAAGGACTTTAAGTAGAAAAGAGAGCTTCTATCAGTTATTAACTAAAATAAAAACATTGATATTGTCAAAAATATGCTACCTTCTTTCTAAAGAAAGTCCCAGGCTGATCCCCTTTTATTGGCTCATCTGACTGACATCTCAATTACTCACTCAAACCACAGACATCTAACTTTAAAGAGATTATTTGGCATTTCATAATATCATACCTGTTTCTATATCTTCCTAATGTTTTTATAAAGAATTGCTTTTTTCCAGCACCCTGTTACATATATTTAAAAGAAACGAGAATGTTTTCATAAGGAAAAGAGGGAAAGTAACAGATGGATTTACATGTACTTAAATACTCTTATTCTAATCTAAATTGGACTAACACAACATTTTAGTAGAAAGCAGTGTATTCGTTGAATACTTAAGTAAAATGGAGTCACTTCAATATCCAATCCTGCATTCATGTATCTGTTATGAAACTTATGAAAGCATAAAGCTTAATAATAAAGGGATGAATCTATAAGGCAGAAGTTCTGGGTGCAGTTGTCTGAAGTTTTAAATTCTCACATTTCACTTCCTTTTTTACAATTGCCCGATCTATTACCATAGATTTTTAACTCCCCCCAAATCTCCCTTCAGCCGCTCCAAGCTTGGGCAAGAAAGATCTTTTCAGAACTGAAGTTCGATCACCTTACACCTCCTTCCCCAAGCAAAGCCTCCGCAGCTGCCAGCAGCCCCCTTTCCCCCCACCCCCGCATCCCACTACACTCTCCCCGCAAGACGAGCCCCGCTACCTCCCACCACTGGCTCCTGAGGTACCCTCTGGAATGGAGTTACACACACACACACACACACACGTGCACGCGCGCCTAGTTAGCACTTTTTATATCTGATCTCAGCTTGAAAATAATTTCCTCAGAGATTCTTTCCTTGAGCGCCTGTCCGGGTCTGAAGTAATTTTATGGGATCTCTTGCTGACTATCACAGTTGTAATTTTACTTTTATGTGATCATTTGTCTTCTCCACAAGGCAGCAACTCGATTGATTTTGTTCACCCCAGGTGCCCAGATGCTATTCAAACATTTTCTTTGAATTAATGAATGAATTTTGAGAGTTTCAGAATACTTTGCAATCTTTTTGTCCATGGAGATGCGTGAAAACTTGACCACTTTTTGAGCAAGAAAACCGGAGGCCAGAGGGAGGGCTGGGGACAACAGCAATGACTGGAGGAGACTAGTGTGATGTGGCCCCCAGAGAGCAGGGGAGGTGATGCCGAGCTCCTGGGGGAGCTGCGGTTGTTCTTATAGAACCTTTGATGATAAATGTAAAAACGCCACAGAAGAATGCTACGATCAGATGCATTTTAAAAGCCATTCATAAAAACAATGTAGGAAAAACAATTCAAAATGATACCCACTTAAAGCAAGTCTTCCAAAATGTCCTGGTCTGATTTTCAAGGCCTCGGACTTTCCCAGGCAATCCGGGGAGGTCACAAGAACACCCTGCATTTTAACTGAGCAACCCAAGAAAGCAAACTTTCAGGGTGGTCTTTGGAATCATCGGTGATGCGGTTTTCTAGGGTAGTTTTACATGGGAGATGCTTTGATTCTGTTGGTGCCCCAAGCTCCCCGTCTCGTCCGGGCTCGGCGCGGGCAGAATAGGGCAGTCAAGCCCACAGACCCTCGGACACCTACGTAACAGCCTAGTGCGAACACGGAGCCTGCTGATTGTCTTACTGTCTCAGATCTTGTTTTCGATGTCTTAAAACTATATGAATGGCATCATGCCGTAGTGTCCTCCGGACCTGGCTTTTCCATTCAGCAGTTTGAGATTCGCCTGTGTTGATATGTATAGGTCTAGACAACGTAACTAACTTCAGTGTAATAGTCCTTTGACTCTTTGCCATTGGTTTCCAAATGATGCTGCAGTGAATACTCTTGCATGTCTGCTGTGTGTATGTCAGTCTCTCTAGTATACCTGATAACTTACTATAGTCCTGAATATATTCTGTACCTCCTAGGCTGGTTGCCTCTGTGTCAGCTGCCATGTCTAATTCCTGGACTTTGCATAAAAGCCATCCTGGGAAGCTTGGGAAACAGAAGTCACTCGATGCCCAGAGAACCAGGGGTATCAGCATACTTTCTCTGCCAGTTAATTTCAATCTGATTCAAGCAATATGCACACAGCAGTGAGGTAAGGTTTGGTAACCCCGCAGATCTAGGTTTTGAATTCCTGTCCTCTGCGACTGGTTGTAACTTTGGGCAATCTATGCTTTAGTTTCCTTCTCTGCAAACTATCTACCTGGCAGGTGCTTGGAAGGATTTGAGAAAATGGCTTATAAGTTACTTGGTTCAGGGTGAGGTAGACAGTAATAAGATATAAGCTTCTTACTACAATGATCAGCTTATAACAATAAGATATAAACTTGGAATGAAGAGGCCAAATCATTATAAATTCAACAATATTGCAGTTACAAAGCACCAGTGAAAAAGATAGTTATTAAAGTCAAACGTGAATGAACTTATAAATTAAATTTACAATAAATATACAGTAAGTTTACAAATGTGAGGTGTAACCGTTTTGCTTGCTTATTTTTTGTTAACAGCTAATAAAGCTTTATCAATGAGATATAATTCACATGCCATACAATCATCCAATTAAAGCATCCAATTCAATGATTTTTGGTATAGTCACAGAAATGACGGTGAGCGTCTTTTCAGGTGATTACTGGCTACAGTATTTGTTTTGAGTAAGTGTCGGAAGTATATTATTATTTTTTTTTAATAAATTTATTTATTTATTTGTGGCTGCGTTGGGTCTTCGTTGCTGCGTGCAGGCTTTCTCCAGTTGCCGCGAGCGGGGGCTACTCTCTGTTGTGGTGCGCAGGCTTCTCGTTGCGGTGGCTTCTCTTGTTGCAGAGCACGGGCTCCAGGTGCGCCGGCTCAGTAGTTGTGGCTCGTGGGCTCTAGAGCGCAGGCTCAGTAGTTGTGGCGCACGGGCTTAGTTGCTCTGTGGCACGTGGGGTCTCCCCGGACCAGGGCTCGAACCCGTGTCCCCTGCATTGGCAGGTGGATTCTTAAGCAGAGTGCCGCCAGGGAAGTCCCGGAAATATATTATTGAATGTCTCCTATATGCCAGGTACTTGGGGTCACGTTGACTTTTTTCATTAGCACTTCATTTGATATGGTATTATACTATTTTGTAAATGGGAAAATTAAAGCTGGAGATATTAAACTGCAGATTTACATTTGAATTTTATATCCATTTAAAAGTACAGTCCTTCGTGTGAGTGTGTAGCTTTTCTTGTATTGGTTAATTTCATTCTTTGGTATGTACTCCTCATGTTTCAACAACGAGTCAATCTGACGAGGCAGTGGGTGTTTTCACACCACGGAGGGCCCACCGGCCCTGTTCTAATTGATCTGCGTGTAACACAGGTCGGACAGCAGACACCATCATCCCCTTCACATGGGAGGAAACGGAGCTCTGGGGGCCACTCGCCCAAGGTCCTCAGTAACGACAGAGCCTGGCTGTGAAACCAGGTAGGGGCTCCAGGGTGTGCCCCCCACAGGCCCCGGGCTGCCTCCACGCCGTATGCCCCCTCTCTCACCTCAGAGGCTGTGTGCCCTGAGATGTGCCTGTGAAGATCCCAACCAAACACGCTGCTGGGGTAAGAGACTCAGGAGAGAAACTTGAGATTGTGATAAGGAAACTAGCTACACGGACTGAAGGGTCACGGTTGCTGTGGAAAATACGATGCATTTCAGTGCGTTAGATACAATCTTAGGAGGAATGGGAAACACCTCTTACTTTTTATATTTAAAGGGAGTCCAAAAATCATTATTGCACTGTTTTTATAACCAGAAGAATAAAAGATGATTTTTCCCCTTTCCTGAACTCAAGCCTTTGGTTCTGCTGTGGGTCGAATTGTGCCCCCTGAAAGTTCACATGTTGGGAATCCTCCCCCCAGGACCTCAGAATGTGCCCTTTCTAGAGACGGGGCTGTTGCAGGTGTAACTAGTCGAGATGAGGTCATGCTGGAGCAGGGTGGCCCCCACCCCGTGGGGACACTTGCACACAGACACGCACACGGGGAGAACACCGCGTGAAGGCGAATGCTGGGCCTGGGGGGAGGCGTCGCCAGCCAAGGGACCCAAAGATGCCAGAAACCACCAGGGCCGGCAGGGGGTGGGCACAGACGCCCCGTCAGGCCCCGGGGGACCAGCCCTGCCGACACGTGGACCTGACCCCAGCCTCCAGAACTGTGTCGAGTCACCAGTCTGAGGTCCCTAATTACAGGAGACCCAGGAAACTCAGACAGACTCTCACTGACAAGTGTGCAAACCACAGCAGCCCCATGGGACCCACACCTGAACCTCACTCGACAGTGAAGAGTTAATTCTTGACTACCAAAATCACTAATCTATACACTACTTTTCATAAGAAATGATTTTGACTGTTCCCATCACCATGTAGTTTATTTATTTCAGCTAGATATTTACAGATATTTGCTGATACAAAAATACAAGGACCAGGCAGACTGGAAGTTGAGGCAATGCCACCCTCACTGCAGAACCCTCCAGCTCCTTGAGCTCTGTGTACTTTCCCAAACGCTTTCTCACAGGCTTTAAATAGTTGAAAATGTTTCCGCGTGAGAACGACCCCACGGCACTGCATGCACCAGGACTGGACGGGGGCTCAGTATCTGTACTTGGTGGAGTAGTCCTTCGGGGACACGACCAGGCCGCGGCCCTTCCGGGCCCCCCGGTACACCGTCTCGATGATGTCGATCATCTCCTGCTTGTCTTCCATGGCCCAGTTGATCTTGTTGTTGTTGCCAGTGCCCAGGTCGATCATGATGTGCTTGTTCCTGCACGTGGGCAAGAGGGGGTCAGTGCTCATGAAAATGCTTCTGAAGCAGAATCCCATGGAAAACATACCTGTATCTCCCACTGCGAACGAGGACACGCACAATCAAGGGGGTCCGCCACTGTTTAGCAGGCTGGAAACCACCTAAATGCTGCTTAAAGAGACACACAGCTCCTTCCGCGTGCTCTGCACTCCCTAAGACAAAAAACCTACGGGGCAATCAAGGCCAAAGGACACAGCTTCAGTCACCTGGAAAGACAAACGGTTTTCCAGAGGGCTGCACTAATTTACCTGAAAAAGGCAATGTATGCGTTTGTCATGGTGTTCTTATGAGCACTTGGTGTAAATTTTATTGAAAGCCATACTAACTGTGAAATAAATGATATTTTGCATTTCTATAATTCTTCGTAGACTGACCTTTCGAGACGCTTCTTTCTGAAATGAAGTTATACGGGCACTGCATAAAAGAAAGACATTAACGCTTCTTGCACCAGCTGCACTTTTATCAATTTAGCTTCCTGTTTCTGCAAGGTTGTGTGTCTGGCCCCCGGCTGCTGTTCCACGGTGCGTGCCCCATCCATCCTGAGGTCACAGCGTGGCCTCCTTTCAGCCAGGGCGAGCTTCCAAAAGGCAGACCTGATGCTTCTCTCTTGCTGCAAACACTCACTTCCAGGAACCTTCCAAGTCCACACACTGGCCCAGGAAACCGGGCATCTGGGCCCCGCCACGCTCTCCCCTGAGCACCCGCCACTCCCCAGCCCTCACCTGTCCGTCCTCCCTCATCCCCGCAGGTCCCCAAACGTGCGGCCTGCGCTGGCCTGTGCCCCTGCCTGCGCTCGCCCGTTGGGATGCACGTGGCTCATGCCAACCTTACCCAGCAGCCTTTGGGCACTCCCCATCGCCCTGCTGCGCTCAGTGTTTGTGCCTCTGTAAACCCCTGTTGCAATACTGTGATTTATAGGAAAAATATATACTTGGTCACTCAGAAGAATATATTTCTCATGTGCCTTTGGTCTTCACCCACAGATCCTGGCTCACAGCTGCAAAACCTTCGGAATTTCCTGCAATAAGAGTGATGGGATATTTGGACTCCAGTCCTCCGTTCCTGAAGACACTTTAGGGCCATAAAGGTGAAACGGGTGCATAAGCACCTTTCTGTCACAGTGAGTTTGCTAATGAAGGTGACTTCTAGATCCCACCAGCAGGGTGCCCAAGAATCGCCTGTTGGCGTAGGGAAGCCTGCACACACGCACACACGTTGCAACTGGGCCCGGGAACCCCTTTATCACCTGTCCCCTTGCATCTCCCTGGCTCCCTGTGCTAAGTTACTCAGCTGTCGCCATCAGATGACGGTCTGTGATAGGAGGAAGCCTGTCTTATCTGACTGAATGTCCCAGCACTAGACAGCAGGACTCTATACGTATATATACTTGGTGAATAAATTAATTAAAATACTGTTACTACTTGTCTTAGAATCCTGGAATCCCGGGTCACAGAAACAGTAGGTTTTGTCCCCTTTTCCAAGTGCAGCATCAGTCCTAAACCATCAAAACACACGGTGGCCGCAGCGCCACTCGACTCCTTTCTGCAACCTCCTTCCCCGTCAGGGCAGCCCCGCCCAGGCGGGCCCCACATAGGGCAGTGCCCACGGCCCACCTGGAGGGTTCTGGGAAAACGTGAGAAGCACGGCAGGAAAGGCCGAGACTGCCTTAAACAGCCTGTTAGCGGAAACGTAGCTTGGAAGGAGGTGGGGATGCATTTCGGGGAGTGGAAGAAGGGGATCCTTGCTGCACAGCGGCAGAATGTCTGTGACGCGCCAAAGTGATGAGCGTGGATACCAGCCGAGGACACGTAAGCAAAGTCTTGAAGGCGCTGCCTGGGTTCGTACTGCTTATAGTAAAAGGAGGGAGACAAACCGGAGTAAGATCCGTTAACCCAAAAGATTTCTCAGCCTCTCCAGATGGCAAAAGATGCTGAAATCCAGAAATGGCTGCTGAGCTGTTGACACAGAGGCCACACCACCTTCTGCTGAAACCTAGTAAAGACCTAAAAGTCAGAAGGTTCAGTCACAGGACAGGATCTTCCCCCAGGAAGCAGCCATCGGACAGAGGGCAGCCCCGGTGCCAAGGACAGAAACCCGGCTGGCTCAGGCTAAGAGGGACAGAGCACGCAGTGAGAGGGGCTGATGCAACCCCAAGATGCTGCTGGCAGGAAGCAGGTTGAAAAATGAACCAGCTGCAAATGGCTTTCATAAAAAAGGCAGGAAAAACTGGGTAGAACCCTCCCAGGGGGAGGCACTGGGCCAGGACTATGGTCCCAGTGCCGCATCAGAGCCCCCTTCCGAACCCTGACGCCCCACGGTGAACCCAAATCGCTTCTTGTGCCTGTCCCACACTGCGTCCTGGAGAGGGGGCCACAGATACGGAGCTGTGTCCAGGAGCTGTGCTTAATGGGTCACCTGGGAAGCCTCATCCACACCCAGTTTTGCACATGGGAGGGATATGAATCTATGGGAGCCGGAGGGCAGGCTGCAGTAGGCAAAATGCTAAAATAACCCCTGCTACTTCCCGCCCTAATCTCTGGGACGGTGCTATGATGGGACACCATGCCTCTGATCAGTTACACTACACTGCAAAGGGAATTCTGCAGATGTCCCTGAGGTTACTCCTCAGTTCATTTGAAAATAAGGAGACTCTCCTGGATTACTGGGTGAGTCTAATCCAATCACAAGCGCCCTCTGAAAGCAGAACAGGAAGTCGGAGCAGCTGTACGAAAAGGATTCAACTCACTGCTCAGGGCTTCGAAGACAGAGGGGCCTCTAGAGGCAGAGAGCGGCCCTGGCGGAAACAGACCTCAGACCCCCAATCACCGGGAGATGGACCCAGCCCACAGCCCCGGTGAGCCAAGTGGATTCTTCCCTGACCAACTGCCTACATGACAGCCCAGCCCGTGACTCTGGCCTTGTGAGACCCCGAGGCAGAACCCACTGAGCCTGCCTGGACTCTGCCCTACAGACCTTGAGCTCATAAATGGTGTTGTTTTCAGCCACCAAGTTTGTTACAGAAAATAGAAACCGAATACACACCCTGCACACTCCACCCAGACCTTCCTCGACCATCAGGGAGCTCTGCTTCTGCAGTATGGCCTAATGTTTATATTGCTACTCACTAACTTTTGTAGTAACAACAAACAGTACGAAATTTTGACAAGTAAAAACAGTGATTTTTTTAAAAAAAATGGTGATTTCTTTCCAAACTAAACCTCCACAACAGAATTTTTTTTTCACGCATGATGTTACTTAACTTTATTATATAAATACCATCAAAGGTATTTGCGTCCGCATCAGACTCTTGTGTACCTAACTCCGCATTTTCCTTTCATGCAAAGCCTGCCAATCATGGGTACAAATTAATTTAAGGTGATTAGGGAAAGTCTGTTCCTTGAGCCCATGACTGACTGACTAGGGTACACAATAGAATTTTTCAGCTGATAAAAGATTTTTTACGAGATTCTGTATTTATAAGCAAAGTAATTAAGTACAGGTTTTCCTCTTGGATATCACAAAAGGATGCTAAATAGAGTCACTGATACATTTAAAAAGTGAGTTATTTTAAAGACATTTTTCATCAACAGATTAAATTTAAAGGTATCTTAAATTTCAGTAAGAATGTCTTCCATTTAATAACACTTCCCCTAGGTTCCTGGGCAGTTATTTCAAAACGGTAATTTGTTACTGAGTAAATGCTAAAACTGGAATTGTTACTTTGAAAATTATTTAAAAGATTGATTGCCTGGTGATACAAACTATATTATAATATGACTGCATAACTGATTTCCTCCTAAATAAAAGAATCTAAAGATTTCTTGATCTCATTAAACTTCCAGACCATCTATTCAATTTAAACAACAACTTTAAGATAAGAGAACATACCTGAAGAAAAACATGACAGTGCACGGATCGTATAACTCATACATTTTGTTGAAGTCAGGTACTTCTGTAATATCCACAAGATAAATAACTGCGAAATTTTTAACCTAAAAGTAAAGGAGATTGGGGGAAAAAAACTAAAATAACAAATCAACTTTTTATTCTGTAAAAGCACATTCAAAAACAAAAACAGAAGAATTTGTGTATAACAGGACAATTTTCAAACTGACTCTGCAACATTTTTTCCCAGTAGAGCTGCCATGTAGGAAATTACTTCAAGAGAATCAGGGTCCTGAGCAACTGTCCATTAACATGTCGTTTAATGTTTTTCAGAACAGCAAGTTATGAGAATCCTGCAGAAGACGTCCACAGATACATTATTCACGCTGATCTAGTAATAATCTATGTGAACTTTTCCAATTTGGACTTTCACAAATACTGAATTACACGCATTAAACAACTGCTTTAAAACATGCCTTTGGAATTCAGCCACACACTCCCCTCTTACTGAGGTCTGGACACTTGCACAGACTAACGGCCTAACACCCCAAATCACACTGCAGGTAACTAAGGTTCTTTCATTTCTTCCACAGCTGCAAGCTCATCAGAGAACATCTGGAAAACCCAGAAAACCATAAATAAAACAACCTTCAACCCCAACACGCAGAGCTGACTGCTGAGAATATACTTTCACTATATCCTTTCCCATTTTTTCTGGTATGTATGTTTATACTCTTTTAACAAATGTGATCACAGAGTGATCACACTACAAGATTTTGCATCCTGCTTTAATTATGAGCATCCTCTTATATGAATCGTATACTTTACGTAAGAGAAAAACAAAATTTTATGGCTACATAACAGTTCACCAAGTGGCTATGCCATTATTTTTACCATTCTTTTGTTATTTTCTTTGACTTTTCATGAATATAAATAATTCAGATTTTCATTGATATCAATTATTCACATGTGCACATTATTACCCTTAAATACATACTTCATCATTTCCTAAGGATAAACACCTAAAATAGAATCTTTAGAACAAAAGACATGACATTTTAAAGGCTCCTTGTAAATACGGTCTCAACGCCTTTTAGAAAGCTTATACCGATTTATATCATGGGTTGAATTATGTCCTTTCACCCCACAAGAAGATATACTGAAGTCCTGACCCCCAGTACTCAGAATGTGACCTGATCTGGAAAAAGGGTGCCTGCAGAGCTCATCAGTGAAGGTCAAACGAGGTCATACTGGAGTCTGACCCCTAATCCAGTCTGACTGGTGTTCCTATAGGAAAAGGGCCATGTGGAAACACACCAAGGGAGAAGCCACGTGAACACGGAGGATTGGAGTGACGCACACCTACAAGCCAAGGAGTGCCACAGATCGCGGAAGACGCCAGGAGTTGGAAGAAACAAGAGGGGGTTCTCCCTTGAGGGTTTCAGAGGGAGCACGGCCCTGCTGACACCTTGATTTCGGACTTCTGACCTCCAGGATGTGAGGTAATAAATTTCTGTTGTTTTAATCTGCCCGGTTTGTGGCGCTTTGCTCCAGCAGCCCCCGGAAATTCATAGAAAATGCACAACGTTTCTTCATATAGAACTAACTCTAAAAGCCTAACTTACAGATGAAACAATGCGGCGTTTGGGATTTGCTTTCAATACTTCAGCACGGAAAGTGTACAAGACTGACCAAGTATTGGTGATTGCAGCAGGTACAGAGGGATTCACTGTTCTCTCCCCTTTACTTGGGAATATGAAGAAGCGTTTAATATGGAAATTTAAACCACCATCACCCAGAAAAAGGAGGGAAGGAAGTTTACATTTAGTGGGCTCTCCTTTTGAGGACAGACCTCGGTGCTGAGGGAGGGAAGAACAGGTGTCTCTCCCAGCCGCATGCCCCTTTCCTGGTGAAAGGAGAGAACACACCTGCAGAAGGCGGACAGTGGGCTGAGCACCAGGTGCTCACGTGGCCACAGTGGACGCCGAGGTGGAGGACTGGGCAAGGCCAGCCACGCGCTGGCGGAGCTGCTTCCTGCAAAAGTTACCCCGCTGGTGTTTAAGGTTCTGCCCACATCCAATTTCACTAAGCAGACATATTTTATTTCTTCCCACATTATATATAAAACAGATATTATAATTAAAAAGATAGATACTAACATCACAGTATAACCAAACACAAACACACACACACACACACACACATCTGCCTCCTAAAGCATAAAATGACAATCCAGCAAGAGTCCCAGACACCTTTCAATCCAACGGAAGCCAATTGGTTCTGCTTCCTAGAACCTCCAAATCTCCCAAGTTAAAGCAGAAATCGACCGGAGAAACCACAGTCTCTTAAAAGTTACTAGAATATATCTCAACTAGTTCACGTATGAAGACATTCAACTATCCCAACTCAATGTCTATAATTTTCACACTGTAAACACTGGTTTTTATGTGAGACTTTCTAAACAGGCCTTATTTTCTTTTGCCTTCAGTGATGAGTAAGAAAACCGTAGCTCATTCAGAAGCAAAAAACAACTGACACGACAGGATTTCATTTTCTCTTCCCTCCACGTAAACCACATCATGGTAAACGTGACGCCTCACAAGGTCGGGAACCACACCTGCGATATTTATTAAAGAATGAACTTCAGAAATAAACCTATATTTCAAAATTCAGGAAATATATTATTGTCATTATGGACTTAATTACCTAATCCTGAGTTCAAACAGACCTGCATTAAGAGATGGTCTGGTCCCGCTTCTTCCTTAGAGGAGGTGCCCTGACGGGTCCTCCAGCCCCTGCAGCTCTGGGAGGAGAAGGCCCACAGCACCAGCTGGCCTTTCTCTAATTCTGTGACCCTCCCAGCTTCTCTCCTCTGGAAGAGCTTGTCCTAAAGGCGGTTGCACGGATTCTATCATGATGCTTTCTACAAGGGCTGAACTATTTCTCCTGAATGTTTCACATCCATTAATGAATCTGCAATTAACTATAACCCTTGTGTATTTTTTATATAAAACTGAGATAAGCTAGGTGTCTATGATCTTTTCTCCATTTAAAAACTGCCCATTTTGAAAACATAGAAATGGAATGGAAACATCACTGCTTTGTTTCCAGCCCAGTATTTTTAAAACAAGTTATATAATTTAAAAGTACATGACAATCAGGAAATTCCCTGGCGGCCCAGTGGTTAGGACTCAGTGCTTTCACTGCCAGGGCCCGAGTTCAATCCCTGGTTGGGGAACTAACATCACACAGCCACGCAGCCCGGCCAAAAAAAAAAAAGTATATGACAGTCAAATAAAATCAATAGTATATAAGTGTTTTAAAAATGAAAAGTAAATGTTTCCCTTTCCCCAGACCCACATGTTCTCTTGTGAGAAAACTGCATACATTCTGCTTTTCTCCAGCTAATGTCATTAACCAGTTTCCCCACGTTACTAAATAAAGCTCTTAGGAAATCATTTTTAATGGTCAAATAATATCCCATCCAGGGGAGAAGACGCTCCACTTTAAATCCTAACGCCCCATTTCTGAGCCCGGACAAACTGCTTCATGGCACCTGCCTCGGGGAGCTGCCGTGAGGACCACGCCGGGAGTCCACTTCCCACCCCGCCGTGACGGGCCTACGTGCCACACACTGGGGATTACGGTTATAAGCATGCTCCCTCTTCACTGGGCATCACGGTTCTTTCCAGTTTTGCTATCAATCACAGCAAGAGTCTCGGGGAGCCTAAGGCACGGCTGTCTTTAGGGCTCTTCACCCAATGCCGAGCTGCTTCCCAGGGGCGGTACCAGCTTCACTTCTGCCTGAGCGTTAGATCTGCTTTCAACGTACGCCCTAAGAGTTAGACCTTTGATACACCTGAAAAATGACAGTACACTATTTTAACGTGTGCTTCTTTGAAGTTTATTTAACCATTGGAATTTCCTCTTTTTTTCCAGTTCTGTGCCCATTTATCCACAGGGGTCTTACCTTTTTAAATGGTACTTGAAGCTGGCCTGCAGGAGTCTACAGTATCTACAATATTTTGCCCACTAGATCTGCAGTAATGTTAAGCAGCTGTGGAATAGTATTTTTTTTTTGAAATCAAGAACCAGATGTACAAATTTCCCTTCTATTATCAAGCTGTTTTCTAGTATATGTTCTTTTGATCGTCTAAACTAGTAGCTGTCCTTTCCAACCCTGCTGCCACACATTTTACAAGCAGGCTGCTTCTTCAGCAAGTCAGTGATTACACAGTTCATTGGTCCTGCATGCTGCCAGGTGCCTCCGGGTTAATGTAACTCGTGCAAGTCACCAAGGCTGAAGGCCGTCGGTGCTGCCAGCCACGCTTCCACCCTTCTGTACAGAGCTCCTCCACTAGCTAAGAACCCACCTAAGATTCTGGAAAAAATGTTCCTGACTGTCAATTGGCACTATGTATTTTTGAAGTGTCAATTTTTACATTTTTATAGTTCACTTCAAAACCATCAAAAAAATGCACGATAACTTCATTTTCTCAAATTACTGTTTGCCCTGATTGGCTGTCGGTTCCTATGACATTCCTCATTTGAGCATAAATTTCTGCTGATTCAACCTACTTTATTTCATGCTTAAGAGTGACCCCCTGAAGTCACTCCTAAGTACTTCCATGAATACATTTACGTTATGTACAATCTAATTAGCACTTACGGCTATGAGATAGTATCACTGAGGTTTTGCATATTTTAAACTCTATCTGTATGAGCTTTTTAAACAGACCAAAATTAAACATCCCACTTATTCTTACATACAATGGGATTTAGAAACGGTGAGCTGTGGCAAAGTGCGTTCCTACAAAATGGCAAGACAGCTCAGAAGTACACAAAGTAGTCTCGCTTCGAAGCTGTGCGTAAAATCACCCACTCAACGGGAACCTTTATTTTGGTCATCACTCTACCAAACTCCAGGCATCTGTCAAATCTTTAAACATATCTCTAGGTTTTCCGTACAGCGCAAAACGAGCGCAGCATGTGGCGGGGCTGGAGCTACCAAGCAGCGAGTCGGTGAGTCCTGTTCCAGGAGGGACAGAGCGGTCAAGTCCAGCCTCAGCACTGGGACTCTTACTCACTTTAACACAGCTGGGGTATCCAAACAGGGCTCGCAACAAGATGAGGAAGATCCCCCATTATCTGCCGTTTCTGCAGAGGGAGATAGACAGTTAAATTGTTCTTTATACTAAAACCTTAAATTTCAAAAATTCCTATTGTGCTTCCCCAGAAAGGGCTTCCAGAATTATAAACTCATGTTCTGCCCTTATACTAAGTAGAAAATAAAACATTAATAGTCTTGTAATGCATTTCAAGCTTGCATTCTGAATAACTATACTGTAATATAGTATTGAAAGTTTATTAAAATAGAAATCCAAGTTTTGGACAAAAGAAATGGAAGAACTTAAAAGACCAAAGAAAAGCACTCAAAGTGAGCCCAGTTAAACTGTACCAAAAGAGCGCGTCTGCTAGTACTACAGCGATTTGCTCTCTGACTGGTATATAGGGATTAGAAAGGAACAGTTCTGGTAAAACTCCCTAAAAACTTACACTGACACAAAATCTGCCTCCTAGCTAAGAGTATCTTGCTGAGTTTTGCTCAGATATGAAGAGCAAACAACCCTCACACCTCTGCCATCCTAGCCTCGTGCTGGGGGCAACCGGGTCTGGACATGCCCTGGTGCTACCTGCAAGGCAGAATCCAGAACACACACCTAAGTTACCTCAGAGTCAACACAGCAGTGATTCGCTTACTGAACAGTGTCTTTGCCCTTCTTCACTGAAGCCTGCAGTCTCTGCCCTTGACTACTGTAGCTTAAGCCACGCAGACACGAGTCCCCGACACCACCTCACTCTTGACCTCTGACGGGACTGGGAGGACCCCCGGGGGAGAACCCTGCTCTCCTGAGTTCCCCAGGCACCTCCTCAAGCTCCCTCAATGTCTAGGCGCCCAAGAGGAAGAAGAGGGGAACGGCTATAATCACAGCACTCCTACTCTGACCCTGACCTCGTTGAGGGGATTCTGAAAGGCAAGTCAGAATTCCCTGGGGAGCTTCTTTAAAAAGCCGTTTCTGGACCTCGCCGCAGACCTGTAGAATCAGGATCTCTCAGATGCACTTTGGTATCCCAAGCGATACTTACACTGACAGACACAGAAGGATGGTCCCTAATGTTCACGAGGCCACCTCCCCCAACTCTGCCTGTCCCACCAAATAGGAGACAGAGGAAATTACCGATGGCAGGTCAGATCATTTTTCCTTTCCTAAATACAAAATATATCCTTACACCTGTTACTCTTTACTCAAAGGCGTTATTTTAACTCAGCCCATATTAGCATATCCTACTCCTGTGAAAGAAAAGATGGCTTCAATGTTTCTTACTTTTACTCTTCATTAAAATGAATAACCTCTCAAATTATTATGGAATATTAATAAGTTAAATATTTTATTAGCATCCTTTTGCCTTTTGCCCTATTGCTACACCTGCAAAAATCTAAATCAAAGTTATCTTAGAATCCCTATGAGACAATTATAGAAAAAGAATTAAGCCCTGGTTATTCAACAGTGCCCTACAATTGCACTTGATTGTCAGCAAACAAAGGCCACAGACAATCCAGTGTACTGAGTTTAAGAATTAGGAAAATTAGCTCTAACAAGTATAGTTCTAGTTTCTCCCACTGTCTCCTGCACCTGAGTCACTCTAAGCTATAAATCGAGTCACTTAAGAGCACCGGTGGGGTAAAGAACCGACCCCAAGAAGAACGGGATCTACTAGGCTATCAACATAAATGTTCTGCTTCATAAACGCAACAAATAAACATGGTACCAAAAAAAGGACAATCCTTTTAAACTAAGCTATTCAAAGTAAGCTCCTAAGCTCCTGCCAGTCTGCAAATGTGTTTTGCTCTGGGCACTACAGATGAAAATTTTTGAAAACACCCTCTCAGTTAAAACCCCTGTAAGTTAATAGGAATTATGAACTTCTTTAGGGGGGAGAGATCATGAACTTCTTAAAAATTTGAAAATATATGGAAAATTCTCCCAGAAAAGAACATAAGCTATTCTGACCAATTTCAGGGAGCCCATCCTCACATCCCAAGGGAAGGCTGTCCGTTTGTGAATCCTACTGCTTCTCTTTCGCCGGTGAACGTGCCGCACTTTTTTTTTTTTTTAGTTTTTACATTTATTCTTTTTTTTATTGGAGTATAATTGCTTTACAATGGTGTGTTAGTTTCTGCTTTATAACAAAGTGAATCAGTTATACATATACATAGGTTCCCATATCTCTTCCCTCTTGCGTCTCCCTCCCTCCCACCCTCCCTATCCCACCCCTCTAGGTGGTCACAAAGCACAGAGCTGATCTCCTTGTGCTATGCGGCTGCTCCCCACTAGCGATCTGTTCTACGTTTGGTAGTGTATATATGTACAGGCCACTCTCTCGCTTTGTCACAGCTTACCCTTCCCCCTCCCCATATCCTCAAGTCCATTCTCTAGTAGGTCTGTGTCTTTATTCCTGTCTTACCCCTAGGTTCTTCTTTAAATCTTACCGGCAAAGCAATCCAACACGATGAAATGACCAAACGGAAGGCGGGACGCGTTGTGAGGCGGGGCTGCGTTACCTTTTCAGCTATGCTGTACAGAACCTCGTCCATCTTCATACAAGTAGGGTCCCAGTCGTGTCCAAACCGAATGACGACCACGCGGTCTTCTTCCGAGAGGATGGCCTGATCCACTTGCCAGCCATTGTGCAGGTGCGGGAGCATGTACGACATCTTGGGGCCGACGGGTCTGCGGGAGGGAACCACCGGCCAGCTCCTCCCAGCTCCAGCGCGGTGCACCCACGGGGCCCCCACCCCACGGAGCCTCACCCCGCGGGGCCCCCACCCCACGGAGCCTCACCCCGCGGGGCAGTCGGTGCGCTGCCGGGAAGGCCAGGCCCGCGTCCACCTCGTCCCCAGACCCCGACCGACCCCACCAACGGATCGCCTCCGCCCCGCGGCCCAGAACCCAGGGCGAAGGGACCCTTGGGGGTCGTACACCCACGCTTCCCTCGCCACCCGCTCCGACGCCCGGCCCGGCACGCACACTGGGCCCTGCGGCTCAGCGTTCCTTCCGGGCGTGTACGCACGCCCGCAGTGCGTGCGCGCCGGCGAGTGCGTGCGCGCGCCCCCGGGCGGGGGCCTGGGGGCCGACTGGGCGCCGCAGTGACGGGCGTGGCTGGGAGGTCCTTATAGTGAGAGGCTTGGAGGCGGTTCGGCTGGGTAGGGCTGGTCCAGACCTGCTGCCTCTCCGGTTGGTCCATCGGAGTCTGATCTCCTACGGTGCCACCGGGGCCCGGGGTGGACGGAGAGGATGGCATCGCTGAGGAAGGGCTCGTCTTCCGAGAGGCCCCAGATGTTTACCCCCAGACGAAGTCCCCCAAATTAATCATTTTGGCGGTCACGCTTTCCAGACGTAAACACAGTTGCTTTACTTGTCAAAAGCAAGTAATTAACAGAAGAGTCCTGGTAAGACTCACACGCGCCCAAATAACTTATTTAAATTAGTATTTCTAAACATTTTTTATTGTAAAATATATATAATATAAAATTTACCATTTTAGCCATATAGTTCAGTGGCATCGTTGACATCCTTGTACAGCCATCACCACTCCAAATACTTCTTTTGTTAAAAAGCTATGTTGAGGTATTATTCACACACCGTAAAGTGATTCCCGCATTTCAAATAAGATGGTTTTTCCCAGAGTTGTGGAACACTACAGTCTGATTATGGAAAATTTTCATCACCCCAAATCCTGTACTCATTAGCAGTGAGTATCATACCCCTCCCATCCCTTTGGCTTTTGTCAACTACTAATCTATCCTAGACATTTCATGTAAATGGAAGCATAAGTATGTAGTCTTTTGTGACTGACTTCGTTCACTTAGCCTAATGCTCTCAAGGTTCACCCACACTGTAGCAGGCATCAGCACACTTGACGCTTGAGCAACAGGGGTTTGAACTTACACATGTACTATGTGTACTACATGATCTGCAATTGGTTAAATCTGCAGATGGGGAACCGCGGATACGAAGGGCCAACTGGAAAATTATGCGTGGATTTCTGACTTCACAGAGGGTCATGGTTGAAGGGTCAGCTGTACTTGGTTCCTTTTTGTTGCTGATTAATCTATTGTTTGGATATACTGCATTTTCTCTCCCCATCAGTTAATTGACATCAGGGTTGCTTCCACTCTTTGGCTGTTGTGAACAATGCTGCTATGAACATTTGTGTACAAGTTTTTGTATGGATTTTAAGTCTTCCTTTCTCTTGGGTATGCAGGTGGCATGGTTGAATCATGTGATGTTTACTGTTTTGAGAAATTGCCACACGGTATTTAAAAGCGGCTATACCATTTTACATTTCCAACAGCAATGTGGTGGGGTTGGATTTCTCCACGTCTTTGTCTACTCTTATTTGTGTGTTTTTGTTTTTGTTTTTTTACAATGATATCCTGGTAGTTGTGAAGTGATGTCTTATTATGGTTTTGACTTGCATTTCCCTAATGGCTAGAGATATAGAGCATCTTTTAATGTACTTATTGGCAATTTGGAGAAATGTCTATTCATCTCCTTTGGCCACTTAAAAGTGGATTAGTTGTCTTTTTATTATTGAGTTGGAAGAGTTCTTTATATATTCTGGATAGAAATTCCTCATCAGATAAGAAAATATTTCCTCCCATTTTATGTATTGACTTTTCACTTTTTATTGGTATCATTTGCAGCATAAAACTTTTAAATTTTGATTAAATCCAAGGTATCTGTTTTTCCCTTTGTTGCTTGTGCTTTTGGTATCGTGTCTGAGAAACCATTGCCTAACTCAAGATCATGAATATTTATTCCTCTTTTCTTCTTAGACTTTTAAAGTTTTAACTCTTACTTTTAGGTCTATGATCGTCGTGAATACATTTTTATGGACGGTGTTAGGTAGGTGTCCAAGTCTATTCTTTTGGTTTTTTGTTTTGTTTTGTTTTGGCGGTGCCACGCAGCTTGTGGGATCTTAGTTCCCCCACCAGGGATTGACAGCTCTATTCTTTTGTATGTGGATATCCAGGTGTCCCAGCACCATTTATTGGAAAGAGTTTTCTTTCCCCATCACATTGCCTTGGCTCCCTTGTTGAAACTCAATTGACTTTAAGTATGAGGATTTATTTCTGTAGTCTCAATTCAATTCCATTGATCTGTATGTCTAGCCTTATGTCAGTACCACACTGGCTTGATTAGTGTAGCTTCGTGATAAGTTTTGAAATCAGGAAGTGTAAGTCCTCCGACTTTGTTCCTTGTCAAGATTGATTTGGCCATTCTGGGTCCCTTGCATTTCCATATGATCTTTAGGATTAGTTTGTCAATTTCTGCCAAAAAAAGAAAGCATCTGGGATTTTGATAGGAATTGTGTTGAATCTGTACACCAATTTAGGGAGTATTGCCATCTTAACACTAGTAAGTCATCTAATCCATGGATATGGGATGTCTTTCCATTTATTTAGGCCTTCTTTAATTTTTATGACTTTTATAGTTTCCAGTATTCATGTCTTGCCCTTTTTATTAATTTTATTCCTAAATATTTTATTCCATTTGATGCTATTTAAATGGAATTGTTATTTTAAATATTTTCAGATTATTTGTAATCAGTGTATAGAAATAGAATAGATTTTTGGAGGAGGGAGGGAACAATAATTTTTTATTTTTATTTTATTTTTTGAATCTTTTAAAGTTGTATCAACCACACATAATTCAATGGAAATTTTTAGTGACGCATCTTTAGTGCCTTTCTAAAGCCTATAACTTAGTCGTCATAGATATAAGCATTCCATGCCTTTTGCGCTCATACTTCATAGTTTTATGGGACATTTAAATTATGTAACTTCAATAATCCACAAAATTTGCATAAACTGGTTTGGGATTAAATTCGATCACATATAATTCAACTGGTGACAGCAAAAATGCACAGATGTATAGGGAGCCGCTTGAGCATTCAGCTTGGTTTGTGAAGAGAATGAAGAAATGCAGTTACTCCTAAGAATCTATTAGGTAGAGGTCAATTTGAAGATCTTTGAATGTATATGGAAAGTGATGTTTGCATGCTTGTAGATTTTACAAATCTATGTTATCACACTGAAAAAACATAGTAATATGGAGACTGCAAAATAGAATCGATTTTTTCATTTTTTTAAATTTATTTTGTTTTTTCTCCCAGTTTTATTGAGATGTAATTGACATATAGCACTGTATAAGTTTAAGGTGTACAGCATAATGCTTTGACTTATGTACATCATGAAATGATTATAACAATAAGTTTAGTGAGCATCCAGTATCTCATATAGCTGCAAAAGAAAAGAAAAAGAAAAAATACTTTTTTCCTTGTGATGAGAACTCAGGATGTATACTCTTAACAACTTTCATGCATAATATACAGCAGTATTAATGATATTAATCATGTTGTACATTACATCTCTAGTACTTATCTTATAACCGGAAGTTTGTACCTTCCGACCACCTTCTTACAATTCCCCCTCCCCCCAACCCCCCGCCACTGGTAACCACAAATCTTATCTGTTTTTCCATGAATTTTGTGTGTGTTTTTTGAAGTATAATTGACCTACAACACTATGTTAGTTCCTGGTGCACAACATAGTGATTTGCTATTTCTGTATATCACGAAATACAATTGAGTTTTGTATAGTGATCTTGTAGTCTGCAACCTTGCTGAATCATTTATTATTTTGAATAGTTTTTTAGTGGATTCCTTGGGATTTTCTATATATAAGATCATATCATCTGCAAATAGGGACAGTTTACTTCTTCCCTTCCAATCTGGTTGCTTTTTATTTTTTCCTTGTCTAACTGCCCTAAAACATCCAGTACAATGTTGAATAGAAGTGTCAAGAGTAGACATTTTGTCTTGTTCCTGATCCTAGGGGGGAAGCATTCAGATTTTCACTATTATGATATTTACTGTGGGCTTTTCACAAATGCCCTTTATGAGGTTAAGGAAATTCTCTTCTGTTCCTACTTTGTTGAGTGTTTTTGTTTGTTTGTTTGTTTAAAATCATGAAAGGTTATTAGGTTTTGTCAGATGCTTTTTCTAATGCATCTGTTGAGATGATCATGTGAGTTTTGTCCTTTATTCTCTTAATATGGGGTACCACATTGATTTTTGTATGTTAAACTAATCTTGCATTCCTAGGATAAATCCTATTTGGTCACAGTAACTTTTCAAAATATGTCGCTGGGTTTGGTTTGCTAGTATTTTATTGAAGATTTTGTGTCTGTAACTCACAAGGGATATTGGTCTGTAGTTTTCTTGTGGTATCTTTGTCTGATTTTGATAATAGTGGCCTCAAAGAATGAGTTGAAAAGTCACCAGCCCAGACAAGAAAAATCGATTATTTGACCAAGACTCTGCATTTCTACTTCCATTTCCTCAAAAAGTATCTGATCATTTAGAAAATGGGAATAAATAGGCTAAATCATCTCTGAGTTAATCAAACTTCTTGAATTACATTTTTTAAAAAGATTTATTTATTATTTATTTATTTTTGGCTGCGTCGGGTCTTCGTCGCGGCACTCAGGATCTTCCTTGCAGCATGCGGAATCTTTCATTGAGGTGCGCGGGCTCTTGGTTGTGGTGCACGGGTTTTCTCTTCTCTAGTTGTGGCACGCAGGCTCCAGGATGCATGAGCTCTGTAGTTGTGGCGCGCGGGTTCCAGACTGTGGGCTCTGTAGTTTGCGGTAGGCGGGCTCTAGTTGAGGTGTGCTAGAGCTCAGTAGTTGCGGCACACGGGCTTAGTTGCCTCTGGGCATGTGGGATCTTAGTTCCCTGACAAGGGATTGAACTCCTGTTCCCTGCATTGTAAGGCGGATTCTTTACCGCTGGACCCCCAGGGAAGTTCCTTGAATTACATTTTGTCTTTAGAAATTGAATTCTTCATTTAAAAAAATGACTAAACATAAGAATTAAATAATGCAGTCTCATGTTCTCAAGTAAGAGCAAGACAGATGTTTGGTGGAAGATGTCCCTGTGTCTCCTAACTGGGAAAGGATACACATGTCCAAACAGAGTGCCCATTCCTGCAGAGCAACTGGCTTGAGTTAAGTTGAGAAGAAGGCAATTTGACTGAACTAATTGTTACTAATAAAAAAATCACTGGAGAGGCTTATAACTTTTCTAGAGGGATTTGCATTTTTAAAAGGAGAAATGGGGCTTCCCTGGTGGCGCAGTGGTTGAGAGTCCGCCTGCCGATGCAGGGGACACGGGTTCGTGCCCCGGTCTGGGAGGATACCACGTGCAGCGGAGCGGCTGGGCCCGTGAGCCATGGCCGCTGAGCCTGCGCGTCCGGAGCCTGTGCTCCACAACGGGAGAGGCCACAACGCTGAGAGGCCCGCGTACCGCAAAAAATAAAAATAAAAATAAAAGAAGAAATGTTTTAAGTCGTATGTAAGACAATGTTACAGTGAGACTTTCCTCTCAAATTTCAGCAGAGGCCCCAAATTGAAGATTAAATGATTTAAAATGCCATATTCCAAATAAAGAAGGCAGACCAGCTTTTTCCAGATTTTGCAGAGGAGGTAAGAAAATGTGTTAGGGAAAAACTGTGACATCGTTTCTTTGGAGGAAGTTATGGAGTGATGTCCAGTCCCATTCTCATTCTCTTCTCTTTGGGAAAGAGAGGGATGCTTCCATCCTGCCTCAAGCCAAGCAAAGGAGCTCTAAAAGAACCCCTCACTTTGGGTGGGAAATGGTCAAGAGGCAAAAGACCCTGTCACCCAGGACTGTATGCTTAGCTGAAGAAATTTCTACATCCAGGCCTGCTAAAGGGACCAGAGTTGAACTCTTGGGAGAAACCCTCAAATTTATGCAGTGTGCTCTCTTTGAAAGTGGCCAGCGCTCAACCTTACTTACCCTAAGAGCAATGCAAATATCTGACTGCAGAAAAATAGATAAACTGAGGTGTATTTATTGATATTATATAGCTGTAAAGATGAATGCCTACACCTCCATGTATAAACGGGGATGAATCTCACATACTGACAAGCTTAGAAAAAAAGCAGGTTACCGAAGACTGCATAAGGTATAATTCCATTAACATAAAATGCAAAAATATGCCAAACCAGACAATATATTATTTAGGCAAATTTTCTATCTATCTATCTATCTATATCATAAAATTCAAGATAGGAGTTATATCTGGAGCAGCAGGGAGTGGCACAGGGAAATTCAAAAGTAGCGGTAATGGTATATTTCTTAAGTTTGGTGGTATATAACCAGGGGCTCATTTTATTGCTGTTTTCGTAACATGCGTATTTTATAACATTGTGTATTTGTAACGTGTGTTTAATTTAAAAATTAAGGCCAGTTTTATCAAATTCTAATTTTTTCATTATATTTACTCCCAACTGAACACAGCAGGGATTCTGGCAATCTGTGAATTCTTCTTGCTGGACCGAATTCAATAGAGGCCCTCTGGCTAGGTAGCTGGATGGTAATAAAACTCCAAATAATCTTTTGTGACAGGTAGTATTCACTTTTGCAAGGCGATGCTTTCTCAAGAGCTTTTTTATGATCTTGAGATAGAATAGTAAAACTCTACATCCTCTTTCAGTCTAGACTTTCCAAACAGTTCTAAGACGCTTTCCTCCCTTATCTGTATTTTATTTATTCTTTAGTTTTTCAATAAATATTTATTGAGCATGTACATGTGCCAGACAGGATATCGGTGCTGTTATCGAGAAATAGGACAATAGCAAGACTGAGTCCCTGCCCTCATGGAGTGCAGTCTAGCAGAAGGCCTGACGTTGCACAGAAGATCGTACACTGAATTTGGATTCACAGCAAAGTCCTACAGGTAAAGAGTTTAGGGTATTAAGAGAACATTTAGCAGGAACACACTTAGTTTAAGGAGTTCAGGAAAGGCTTCCTTGAGGATATTATGCTTAAATGGGGACCTGCAAGATGAGTGAGAACTAGGGGAAGAGCTGGGGTCCAGTCCAGGCAGCCAGGGAACAAGTCCAGTGCCAGGAGCGTGGCAGTTTGGGTAAATGTGCAGCTGAAATGATCAGCACACACAAGTGGTTTGCTGGGTGGACAGGCCAGATAATGGGACCTCTGTGCTTAGGATTTTGTACTTTACCATATGAACAAGGCGCTGCCAAGGGGCTTTAAGCTGGGGATTAACATGTCAGATTTATATGTCCTTCAGGCATATAGACTGCCATGTACAGGAGAAAGGATTGCAAAGGGAGTACTTGAAGAGAGGGAAGTAGGGAGACTAGCCTCAGGGTAATGAAAGCTGCCAGAGAGGAGTTCTGGGCTGGAGATAAAAATTTGAGAGCCATCAGAGTAGAAGGCAGCAAGTGAAGCCAGGACACTGGATGAAACGCTCATCAGTGTTTCCTAAAGAGGACTATACCTGTTCATTACCTGTTCTCAGTAGTACCATCTAGTCTAATTTTAAAAATACCAGAGATATCCCCAGATAGTATTATTTTTGACTAGGTAAGTAAACACTTGAGTTGATTTTTAATTTACTTAGGGGGGAAAATGAGTAAATAGCAACACAGATGGTGTGTGACTATGAAAAACGACTGAATTTGTGACACACTGACCCAGAACCGTGGAGACACAGGAGTAAACCCTCGCGGGTGACTTAGAGCAGGGCCTAGGCAGCGCCAAAAAGGAGGAGGCCTCTTGCCGCAGGGAGGGCCTGCGTCATCCACTGCCCACTTTCCCGGGAAGAAGGCAGTCCTGATCTCAGGGTGAGACTTGCTCTTTACAGAAGCCAGCCAGGCGCCAGCGTGCAGACCCTGCCCAAAAATGCGTTCCCGCAAGGTCCCCCCACCCGACCACCTAAAACAATAAAATAGCTGATTACCAGCAGAATGGGTTTATTCAGGAACAGCAAAAAACTGCAATTTAAAACGCTCAACCTATAGCAAACCACAGGCAAGGGCAAAGAAAAACGCAGGGGAAACCCTTTTATAGAAGAGAAGGGGGAGTTGGGCGTGGCTGCTTGTTATAAACAAAGAGCCCATTGGAGGGAACCCCGAGTTGGAAGTGTAGTAGCTCCCCATTGGCTGGGCTGTTTCCAGACTCGGAGAAAGGCTTCCTTCCCCGCCTGTAGCGAGGTTGTGCCATTTTTCCTGCTGGAGCTCCAATCGAGGGGGAGTGGTGCCAGAGCTATCCCTTCTGGACTCCCGGCTCCATCTTAAATGAGGTTTCTGTGTATTAATTTTCACACTCACACTGAAGCAGGCCAGCAACCTTCCCCACCACACAGTCCCCACACTCGACCACCCGGACTCTGCTCTCGAAGGAGGCTCCACCCTAAGCCCGCCCGCCAGGCGCGGGGCCTCGGCAACCTGCCCTCCAGGTGGCTTCTCGCATGCGCACTCCTGGCGCCCAGAGTTACCGGCCGCGAACCGAACGCCGGAGATGTGGGCGCGGCCTAGTTGATTGGGCGGGGCTACCAGACGAGGACGAAGCTGTGGGGCTTGGGGCGTGGCCTTGGGCCCGGCAGGCGGGCTTAGGGAGTGGCTGGAAGGTGTGGCCGGCGGTTTGGGGGCTTGGCTGGGAGGTGTGGTCGACGAGCTTTGGGGCCTGGCTCTAGCGTGGCTGGCCGTAGGACTGGGGCGGGGGCACTACGCTCTTTGACCTCGCGCCTTCGCTGTCCGGGTCTTGCCTGGGAGACTGGGCCTGCTGGGGCGTCCCTTAAATCTGGGGTCTTTTTAAAAGACCCGGATGTCGCGGTGTGGGCGGCAGACTGGATTGAGCTCTGCCGCGTGGTGTGACTGACCTCGAACTTCACCTGGGGCAGGTGGGCAGCATTAGAATCCTAAGACCCTTCTGGGCTCGCAGGGCACGATCCTGAAGAATTTAATAAGGAAAATACATTGTTGTTATTTGTACCTGCCTTGTTCGAGAGAAGACTTAAGGCGGCTTCAGACACTGCCAGAATCTAAAGATCATTTTGGACAGGTACTTTTTTCTAAGCTCCAGGCCGTGGCAGATTAAGCTTTAAATGAATAGATTCAGGTATCCACATCAGATTTTATAGTTTATTCCCCTGCATGAATCCAGGTTTGTTTGTTTTTTAATATATTTATTTTTGGCTGTTTTGGATCTTCATTGCTGTGTGGGCTTTCTCTAGTTGTGGTGAGCAGGGGCCACTCTTCACTGCGGTGCGCGGGCTTCTCACTGCGGTGGTGGTTTCTGTTGTTGCGGAGCACGGGCTCTAGGCGCGCACGGGCTTCAGTTGTTGTGGTTCACAGGCTCTAGAGCGCAGGCTCAGTAGTTGTGGTGCACGGGCTTAGTTGCTCCGTGGCATGTGGGATCTTCCCGGACCTGGGCTTGAACCCGTGTCCCCTGCATTGGCAGGTGGATTCTTAACCACTGCGCCACCAGGGAAGTCCCTAGGTTTTTTTTTATCTTGTCTTTCTTTCCCTTAATGTTTAGCAGGCCCTGACAAACCATTTCTTAGGAGGGAAGCAACTGTTTTTGCCGAGACACATTGTGACAGTATTGGTTTTAAATTACATTGGATTTGTTGATACCTGGTGACTGGAGAAACCTCACATAAAGGGTGTAAACAGTGCAGTTTTCATTAAGCTAGAACTAGCAAACACACCCTCAAGGATATGCCCTTTGGTATATCTTAAACTTTTAGGTACTCATATCTAGTCATGAGTGAACAGATTGTTCTCCAGCAAATCCAGAATATCAAGCTAAGGATGATTATAAACGCAGAGGGGCTAACCATGGCGTCACCTACCCCTCATTACGGAGAATTCTTTTTTTTTTTTTTCCAGGCTGTTTTCTGAGCCTCTTTGGAGCAGAATCTGGGCTGGGGATCTGTAGAGGACAAAAAGCAAACAACTTTAATTTTATACCCATAGACAGGGCAGAGAACTGCTTGGTAGGTGAGGTGAGGATAGACTTTGAAAGGGATTGCAGAGAGGATAAGAGGACAGAGTGGCAGGGAGAGAAGTTAAAAGTCAGTTGGTGCCAGTTTGAAGCAAGTCTTGGCACGTTGGGTATGTGAGGATGATGGGGGTGGTATTGGGCTCACCTCTCAAATATTAAGAGAGGAAGCTTCATGAGGAAATAGGATTTTAAGAAATGTTACTGTGTTGTACGAATTCAGTCTCCCTCTTTGGTGTAAGTTTGTTTCTAGACACTTGGGTAAATATCTAAGTTGTTGTTCAGATTTAAACATTAGCAACGCCCATTCTTTGAAGGCTTGCAGTAGGTTCTCCAGGCTCTGAATGTTCTCTTCCACTGTCAGGGCCACCATGCCAGGCTGTCTGTTCCCCTCACTTTACGTTGGAGGATAGTGAGTTTCAGAGGGAAGCACAGCCAGGCCGAGCAGCCTGAACCCAATGCCCAGCTCCTCCTTTGCACTCGGTCCTGCTTTGTCCTCTTGCTGCCCTCACCCCGTCTTTGTTTCTTTCTCTCTGTCCCAAAAACTAAAACATATTTTTATTGGTTGCAGTTGGTTTTTATTTTCATTTTTGCTTTTTAAGTTAAAAATACCTTCCTTACTCCCCTGCCCCTTGCCTGCCCCCGTCCTTGCCCCTTCTGTGATTTGAATTTGTTCTCTCTGTGCTTGTGTTACCCCAGAACTCCTCCTGCCCTGTCCTCTTCTGGGCCCAGAGTCCAGCTGGGCAGTCACAGTCACTGGTCACGGGTCTGCATGCCTTCCGCCACACTTCCCTCTCATGAGTGCTATACAAACATCAGTCTTACTTTCCTTTGAAAGAAGAGGTTGGAAGTTCATTCTACTTTATTTTTCTCTCTGGGTCTCAATTTTACAGGGACTTTAAAAGAAGAAAATCCTGAATTTAGAGCCTTGGGTGTGTTGAAGGCAATTTCCACAAAGTTAATACATAGTCTTTTATTTTTTAATTAAGCAATCATTTCGCAAGGAGAGAACTAATTTTTAATCTGTGCTAGCAGTTCAAATTAAACAGTGTAAGGAGAATGCACATAGCAGTTAGAAGACGTAGTCTAACTACATTTTCATGTCCGAACTATCACTCTGTTAACCAAAAACAAAGCTGTAAAGTTTTTGACTTTTCCAAATTTCACACATGGGTTTATCTTTTGACTTAGATGAAATGCAGTTGTGTAAAAATACACCTACTTTGTGGTGAGTTCCTTTGTTGTCAGAATGTCCCCAACCTAACCATCGTGTCAGTACTGTGCGTGCAAGGACACCTGCCAGAGGCATGTCCACTTAGCTCTCTTTATGCAGAAATTAGGGGAAGAGAATGAAATGTGATCTTACGGTGCAACTATAAAGCACTACCTGTTGATATCACTCCGGTTTCACCAAGAACGCAGGAAGCCCGGGAGACATTTGATCAGCCACAGAGCTGTGCGGGAGCCAAAGTTCTCGTCTTGCGGCCCTGCCCGCTCCTCTGCGCACAGGGCTCGGCATCAGCAGCGAACAGGGCCCACGCTCCTTCTCAGGAAGCTGCTGACGGTGGGTCCCACTTCCGGTCTCGTGCTCCTTTGCTGGACTCCTGGCTGTGAGTGGAGATGGTCAGAGGCTGGTGCTCGTGAAAGGAATTATAGAGCAAGAGACAGAGCCCAAGGATGGAGCAAGCTGTTGAATGTGCCTGGTGCTCCCATCCCTGCTGCGTCTATCTGCCCCAGCTGGGACCGTCTCCCTCTTCACTCGTGGAGCAGCCACGAGTCACTTGGAGGATCTTGGATCTTTTCCATGTACGACCACTGACAATAATGGTGTGATGGATGTGTGTCATTGCTCCATAACCAACGTTAAAGCAGCCAGGAATTGAGACTCCTTTCTATCAAAATAACTGAGATCTTACCTTGAACGAAACTCTATTAATCTTTTACTGAAAGTCCAAAAAGTAAACAAGTTTTTTAGCCCATCATGCTCTGAGCTTTGAACACACTGTAAACATTTTTAGCTAAGTTTGTGACCCAAAGATAAAATACATTCACTAGCCTCAACTCTTGAAAGCAACTGGTTTTCTTTTTGGAAGAAAGCTATAAAATGTTAAAGATATCTTCTTTTTAATTAGGAACAAAGAACGTAAAACATTATTTAATTTGTTTGACAGACAGTAAAAAGTATCTTTTACTTTCACAGTAAAAGATGGTCAGTTTTATTTGTTAGTTATTGTTGCATAAAATTACCCTAAATTTTAGTGGCTGAAAATCATAAACCTCTGTTACCCGCTATGTCTTCAGGTCGCAGTCCAGGAGTGGCTTACCTGGGCGGTTCTGGCTCAGGGTCCCTTGGGAAACTTTAGTCAAGGCGCTGGCCGGGGCTGCAGTCATCCCCAGGCTCCCAGGCCATTGGCCAGCCTCTTAAGTCCTGCCTCTCACTCACTTGGGCCTTGGCACAGGGCTGCCTCCCAGCATGGCCCTGGCCCCCCGGGAGAGGGGGGAGCAGGGGAGAGCAGGACCCGCCTTCGCTTCTGCTGCATTCTCTTCACGAGAAGTGCACTCCAGGCTGAGGGTCTCACGAGGGCCTGATCACGAGGAGTGCCGTCGGAGGGGGCCCAGAGGCTGCCACCGCAGCCGAAGGGCAGAAATAAAGACCCCCGTCGGGTGGGGAAGAAAGTGGCAGTGATGGGAGCATGGGTACCTTCAGAGTCCAGCTCTGCTGTGTTACAGGTTTTACAGGAATTTTTCCAGGAAATAAAATGAATTCCAGTCCTGTTGTAATTTAGAAAATCTAAAGAGCAGTAGAAGAGCATATGGGTTGTTCTCTTGAAGACTCTGACAGCAGAAATTGCATCTGTCTTTCTGCAGGCCACGGGCGATCAGGACCTACCTGGAGTTTTGGTGTCTGGACTTGAAGGACAGTATGGTATATGTGAAGAGCATGCTGGAGACCTGCAGAAATGCTTTAATCTCATTACCATGCAAGAGTTTTTGGAAAATAAAACACAGCTGGGTCCAAAGACCCAAGCCGTGTACGTCTGGGGCGGAAGGCCGGCCGTTAGCCAGGAGCTGCGCAGCCCGCCCTGCTTGAAGATCGTCGCTGGCGTAGGGGCGGGGCCGGACCACCTGGACCCGGGACTTGTTGCCAGCTTTAGTGTGAAGGCGGCCAACACGCCACACGCCGTTTCCAACCCCACGGCAGACCTGGGGATGGCCTTGCTGCTGGCTGCAGCTCGGAGAGTCGGAGAGTCGTGGAAGGTAAACAGCCGGGAGACGCTTGTTTTCTAGAGATCAGATGACAGATACTTAATATCACACCTGATAAGGCCCTGATCTCTTCACACTGTGTCCAGGACTTTGTTGCCCTGGACTTGGAGCCACTTTTGGTTGTTTCAGCCTAGTCAGGGCCAAGCTTGGCACCCAGGCACATGCAGTCCATGTGATCTGTCCGATACACTGTTTTCTCCTCCACCAAATTCCACTCACTACGCAATGTGTGAAGTACTTTCAACACCACTGTGGAAATGCCCTTGGAGTAGTTCACTGGCCGGTCAGCATGCTACCCTGGGGTGAAGGCCCCCAAGTGAGCAGGCAGAACCCCAGCTCCCCACACACTGGACCTGGCTGGGCCCGCCCCGCGAGGAGCAGCGCAGCACTTCAGCACTTGGCCGTCGTCCTGGTGCAGCTCTGAGGTGAAGGGGCTTGAGGAAAGGAGGCAAGAACCAAGCAGGTTCTGTTTCTTTTTTTTTTTCCCAATATTTTAATCTTAATTTTTAATTTTTGGCTGCGTTGGGTCTTTGTTGCTGCCCGCGGGCTTTCTCTAGTTGCGGCGAGCGGGGGCTACTCTTTGCTGCGGTGCGCGGGCTTCTCACTGCGGTGGCTTCTCTTGTTGCGGAGCACGGGCTCTAGGCGCGTGGGCTTCAGTAGTTGTGGCTCGCGGGCTCAGTAGTTGTGGCTTGCGGGCTCAGTAGTTGTGGCTCGCGGGCTCTAGAGTGCAGGCTCAGTAGTCGTGGCGCGCGGGCTTAGTTGCTCCGCGGCATGTGGGATCTTCCCGGACCAGGGATTGAACCCGTGTCCCCTGCATTGGCAGGAGGATTCTTAACCACTGCGCCACCAGGGAAGTCAGAGCCGGTTCTGTTCCTGACTGCTGGTTCACATGTGCACACTCACAGACACACGCACACACACACGCACACACACACATACACATACATGTAGTCACAAATGTACAGACACTTGGACACACCAAAACCAACAAATTTTAACCAGGAATCCTCCCTTAATGTGAAAGAAGTTGCTGGGTTTTTTTAAAAAAATATTTATTTATTCATTTGGTTGCACTAGGTCTTAGTTGCCGCAGGCAGGCTCCCTAGTTGCAGCTCACCTGCTCCTTAGTTGCAGCATATGGGCTCCTTAGTTGTGGCATATGAACTCTTAGTTGCGGCATGCATGTGGGATCTAGTTCCCTGACAAGGGATCGAACCCGGGCCCCCTGCATTGGGAGCCTGGAGTCTTAACCGCTGCACCACCAGGGAAGTGCCAGAAGTTGCTCTTTTAAAGCATTCTGCCAGGAGGCTGGGGTTTGTTATGAGGAAACTGCCCTGTTCCTGTCATTCTTCCCTTGCAGAAACATTTTGCTGTCGGATAGGAAGGAGTGAGCGCCCAGGGTCCGCCCTGGACTTCCTGTAACCTCGTCTCCCCCCTTCAGGCGGCCCAGTGAGGGTTGTGGGGATTTTGTGTGTGGTGCTGTCCACACTGCCCACTCTGCATCGTGTTTACTTTAGGTCATCATTTGGCTATTTCGCCACATACGGAGAACTTTTCTACAGACTGGATGCGTTAAGAAGTGACAGGGACCGCTCTGGGAATTATCGGCGTGGGGCGCATTGGCTGTAAGATCGCTCGGAGGGCCAGAGCATTTGAAATGGAGATTCTCTACCACAGTAGGAAACGCAGGTAAAACTCAGAAGGTGGACTTGCAGTTGACCGAGCAGAGCTTGCAGCGTCGCTGCCTTAGATGTAGCTTAGGTATATTAGCCCTCCGCCTCTCATACCGTTCTCCTGCTCTGTGTCTCCAAAAAGGACTGATGACCAAGGGAGGGACTCTGGTGTTTTTACGATCACCCAGAAACGCAGCGGATCATCTTCTCTTCATTGAAAACATTTCACCAGAGAGAAAAGAGATTTTGGCTCACCTACGGCTGTGCTCTGTTTCAGTTTGTACAGTGATTCGTTCTGATCATGGGAGATGCTGTCCACACTTGAACGCACGGAACACACAGGTGTATGCTTCCCACCCCCCAGTATTCAGTCTGAAACCCTCTTCCTCATACTCCACCAGCAGCATTCAGCCCAACACCCAGTCCTGTTAATTTTGTCTCAAAACAACCCTCAGACCTGCCTGTTCACTCTCACTTCATCGCTGCCACCTGCCACCGGCCTAGGCCCCGGCCTTTCTCACCTGCAGTGCCTGCCCTCTAAGGGGCTGCTCTCTGCTCTCGAACTTCAGCCCCGTCTGCAGACCGGCCAGATGATGGCGCTGTTCGCAGCCTTTCAGGGGCTTCTGTTGCCGCGGAATAGATTTCCACTCCCAGAGGCAGGGTGAGCTGGGAGACTTCACATCAGGACTGCCCCCTTCTCAGTCACCCTGTTTGCACAGTGGATAGTGGCGAGGCTTCGGTAGCTGTCACAGCTCCCAGTGCGGTGAGGGCCGCCGCAGAGGCCAGGACAAGGCGTGTGAGGTGGGCAGGGCTTTCACAGTGGCAGCGTGTGCTGGCCGTTCCTCTTTCCCTCAGGTGCTCTGCTGGCCAAGATGTGTAGAAAGAATTCATATATTTTTGTATTCCATGTTTGTGGGGCAGTAGTGGCTACCAGGGATGCTGTGACCTCCTGGAGCTTGGAACTTCTGTTGAATAATCAGCTGTCTGGGTGCCCAGAGCAGGAGTTAGGACTGGACCCAAAACACAGCACTCAATCCTGCCTGCACCGGACCCTTGGATCCTCGCTCTCTGTTGAACAGATGGCACTCCCAGGCTCTCTCCCGTTTTATTTTTCTTTGGAAATTCAGATGTGTTTGCCCATATGCAGCAATGCTGGACGTCACCGAAAGCATGTCTGACACTATCGGGCTTGTACCAGACTCTGGGGGCTCGAAGTTGAGTGAGAGGAAGCTCCTGACCTCAAGGGGCCTGCAGTCTGGTGTGACACCCCACAGACACGGGGCTCAGAGCACCCAGAGACGCCCACGGCGTTTCCATGGGTGAGCCCTGGCCTCGGGGTCCAGCTGCCTCTGGACCCAGGTGGGGGTCTGGCCCACGGGAGGACAGACTGAGTCCATGGCTCCTCTCAGAAACTCCTTCCGGGAGTTGATGAATTTCTAACTAGAGAACGTGGTTTTTCTCCCTTGTTCCCTTCATAGAAAATCGGAGGAGGAAGTCGGGCCACTTACTGTGAGAGGCTGGATGACCTGCTTCAGCGATCGGACTTTGTGATGTTGGCTGTGAGCCTGACGCCCCAGGCCCGGGGCCTGATCGGGAGGCGCGAGCTGAGTGGGATGGAGCCCACTGCCATTCTCTCAACATCGGCAGCGGTGCGTGCTCCACCGCTGTGTGGAGGCTGGGGGGCTCCAGCCATGGCCATCCTCTCAGCATTCCCAGGAAACCTTTTCCCTGAATGGTCTGAAAAATCCACTTAGACGGCTGGGTGGTGAGTTAAAGGGGTTTTACTTTATATTTAGAAATACATCTGATTTTTGTCTTCACATCATTTTGAACCTCAAATTAGTAATAAAAAGAATGAGAATCGTACACTGTGGGGTTTTCAGATCCAAGTATGGGCATCTCCTTGGGTAGCAGAATCACAGTTTGACCTTCCATGTATAATCAAGCAAAATTTATGGGGATGAATTTTCTGAGCCTCAGTTTAAAAAAATAACTTTGTGTTAGTTTGGTTGGTTCTCTGACATTTCCGTAGAGCTTTGTGTGTTTGCATACAGGAGGCTTTAGGCCCCGCGCGATAACCAGATTTTCTGGTGGGTTGGTGTGGCATTTGTGAAGAAGAAAGCGTGGGAGTGCTCGACGCTGGGGGTGCCAGCACACGTGAGGATCGGTGCTGGCCTCAAACGTGCAGGCGGCTTGCCTTTGGGATCGGGGGCAGAAGACATGTGAGAGCTGGCGTCACCAGCAACCACCTGTGTCTCATCTGTAAAACAAGGAAAACAGGGCTTGCCGTGAAACCCCACAGGGCCAAGCTAGTACGCTTGAATGTTTTCTGAAAATTCAGACCCTGTAGACGAGCAGGAAGGACCAGTGCATTATACGCTTTTGGTAATGTCAGAGGTCGGTGACGAAGTAAAGATTCTGGAAAAACAAACACCCCAGGTAGGAGCTTGGGACTAGGTTTCTCCACCAGCAGCACAGGCAGGCTGGGTGCTGTGTCTTGGCCTGTAGGGCGGCTCAGCACACCAGCGGGAAGGAGGTTCCGTGAAGGTCTCTGCTGGGAGGAAGGGGTTTCCTTCTCAGCTGCTGCTGCTATCTTGTATTTGAAATGCACTTATGGGTGGTGTTTGTGGCTGTTTGGTTTTTTAATGTGTACCTAAAACTACTATCTGGGGGCTGTTTCCCGGAACCCGGCGGTGGCTTTGGGAGGCGGTGTGGTGAAGTGGCAGGGCCCAGGCTCAGGGTCAGACAGACCTGGCCTCAGATCTGGGTAGATGCTTTAGAAGCACGTGACTTTGGCTGAGCATGTAACCTACAAGCCTCACGTGTAAAAAGAGTATTGACTTTTGCTGGGTAAGTGGAGGAGGTGGCGAGACAGCATCTGTAAAGGGTTTCGTGCGCCGCCTGGCATGCAGCAGGCTCTCAGTGTCTGAGAACGAAGTGGCAGAAGGAAGTTCACGTGCTGTCAAACCTGTGACAAGATCAAGACGTGTTTGAACAGTAGTGAATGTGACGAGAGTGCACTGTCTGTGGGACTTACCGAGGAGGGGTCTCGTCCACCCAGGTCTGTTAGTTGGTCAAGACGCCCTGGTGGAAGCCCTTCAGACCGGGGTCATTAAAGCAGCAGTGCTGGATGTGACGTACCCAGAACCCCTGCCCAGGTAAGAAGGCCACACAGGATCTACGGTTTTCTCGATCCAGGTGGGGCAGTCCTCAGACAACTGTTGCTTTTGGCTTTTGCGGCCACGTTGAGCCACGTGTTGTGATCGTGTAGGGTCTTGGCCTTGGAGGGGCCTGAGCAGGCCCCTGGTGACCTGTCCAGTTCTGCAGTGGGTCAGGCCTCTGCTTCAGCACCTCCGTGGACAGGGTGCTCGGGGCCCTCGGGCCCCAGACGCCGCGGATGGAGACTGCACAGGACAGCCGTTCTCAGATCAAGCCCAGTAGTCCTCCCTTTACCCACCGACCCTGGTTTGCCTTCTGCAGCGTCAAAGGCGAGCTCTGATTATTCTCTTTACAAACCTTCATGTATTTTAAGACAACCACTACATTTCATCTTAGTCTTTTTTTTTTTTTGAGGCTAAGTATCTTCATATCCTCCAGTTGCAGCCTAAATGATGTCATTTCCAGACACCCTGCCTTCCAGGACTTTAGATTCTACAGTCCTCTGAAAATGTGCTCCTGAGAATGGCACACAGTATTCATGTTGTGGCCTGACCACTGTAGAGAAATCACACAAAGGTTGTGTTGACAGCACCCTTCCTCGAAGCCTCGCTGCACCTTTAACTCGTTAAGTTTTTAGTCAGCTAAAATTGAAATTGTTATTCTCTCAATTGTTTTTTAAGTTTATGTGCGGAATTTTACATTTACTTGTATTTAATTTCATTTGCTTGTGTGTTTTGACCCAGTGATCCAGCCTGTTGGGACTGGAGTCTTGGTCTGTCACTTATTTGGAATCTTGATGCTGTCATTCATTAAACCAGCTATTCCTAACTTTGATTCCTCCAGCTTTGATTTCTATCCAGTAAGCAAATTACTGTCAGATGAATGTTTGACATTATGACCAAATTTAATACCTAAGTTTATCAAGATTGGTCACAGAACTTACAGACATTTCTGAGAAAAACAATCATTTATTCAGAGCAGAGTTTCTCAAAATGTGGTCTGGAGACCCTTTCAGGGGGTCTGTGAAGTCAAAACTAATTTTTTTTTCTTTTTAAAGGTCTAACTGGATTTATTTGATAATTCATGAATCAGGCAGCATCCTTTCTAGCAAGTAGAGAGGAGCTCCCAAGTCAAAACTATTTTCATGATACTGTAAGATGTTATTTATTTCCACTCATGTTTTCTCACACAAGTGTACCGTGGAGTCTTCCAGAGACTTAAGGACATGTGATGACATCATTACTCTGACGGCTAATGAAATGTGTGCTTCTGTATTAAATTTTCTTCAGTTTTCATTTCTAATACAATAAATGTTGATAGGCATAACCCTCATAAACACATGTTCTTTGGGGTTCTCAATTTTTAAGAGTGTAAAGACCAAATAAGAGAGCCACTAGTCTAGAACAAAAAATTTCAATATAAATAAAGAAGCATGACCATTTTAGACAGTTGTCAACTTACTGAAAAACGGAGAAGTCACGTTATCAGCCCCGTTGCCTGCTAAAATGAACTTCTACTCACAAGTCACAAGGCAAATACTTGGGTTATAGCCCAAAGCTTAGTTTATTCTCATAGGCGATGCGCTCCCAGTGTCCCATGTGAAATCATTTTTGTGGCCAAGAGGTTTAACAACTATTTTATGAATAACTTATATTCAGATCCCATGTTAATTTCTAATCTGTATGTTCATCAGATAGGTCTGAGTTTTCATCCTGGTTTTTCAGGGAGACATTCTGATGCCACTTACTGTGAAAAAAGTAATTTAAAAAGTAGGAAACCTGTGGCTATTTAGTCATACTACATAAGTATTCTTTGCTTTACAAAAGGATTTACTGTGTTTTGTGGTTTTTTTTTTTTGCGGTACGCGGGCCTCTCATTGTTGTGGCCTCTCCCGTTGCGGAGCACAGGCTCCGGACGCGCAGGCTCAGCGGCCATGGCTCACGGGCCTAGCCGCTCCGCGGCATGCGGAATCCTCCCAGACCGGGGCACGAACCGCGTCCCCTGCATCGGCAGGCGGACTCTCAACCACTGCGCCACCAGGGAAGCCCCCTGTATATTATTTTAAAAAGAAAAAATTCATTTGTCAATAGCGCCAGGAGTCCCCAAGATCACCTTCAGCCTTAATGATTTGCTAGCAAGACTCACAGAACTCAGAAAAGCTTTTCTACTCACAGTTACAGTTTATTACAGTGAAATGATATAGTTTAAAATCAGCAAAGGGAGAAAACTCATAGGGGAGTCGAGGAGAACCAGGCTTGCACTTCCAGTTGTCCCCCCAATGGAGTTGTGTGGACAGTGCTACCACCTCCAGCGATGGTGTGTGACAACACACGTTAAGTATTTCCAACCAGGGAAGCTCATCCCAGCGTTGGTATCAGGGGCTCAGTCATGTAGGTGTGGAGTGCCCACATGTCCGACGCTAGCTTCATAGTCTCCAGACCCTGCAGAGGTCAAACTGATACAGATTGGCCCAGAGCCCTAGGCGAACAAAAACAGGTATTCACCACAAATTAAATCACTAGCATAAACTATCTGGCTTTGCTCAAGGCCCCAAGTATAAGACACTCTTACCAGGCAGTATATCTCAAGGGCTCACAGGTTGTCTTCCAGAGGCCAGTCAAAGGCCAGTCCTGTCTTTGGAATGTGCAGGGTTCCAGAACTCCAAGCCTGCCTGCTGAGTTAATTCTTTACTACACAGGCCAGCCACTGGCCCTTGGTCTTAGCTGTCTCAGAGCAAATTGATTTTTATTGGATTATCTACATTTATTACAGTATTTATAAAACACATACAGTATGACTTCGCCTAACATTTGGAGGAGCCAATGTGGGGCAGGGATAGATTTAAAGAAACTAACCCATTGTATTTTTGTACCAACATGATTACTTGTTCCCCCCAACCCCTTGATCTACCACTATTTGTACATTATGATGAACTTGTGTAGCACTATTTAGTATATAAATTAGCTGGTATTGACCTAAATCCAGCATTCCTCAGGCCAGTCATTTCCCATTGCTCGTCAATGTCAGTATTATCATCTGACTTATTTACATGAGGTACTTAAATCTTACCAACAACGCCAGTGTTATACCATATTGCAATATTGTCGTGGTACAATGCAGTTTCATTACATAACAAATCGATAACAATTGCAGAGGTATTTGCTATGCCTTCTCAACAAAATTGTCTCTTGCCTATACACCAGATATTATTATGGGCAGGTGTTGTACAGTTGGCCGTGATTCAGTTCTTTCTGGGTTCCAAGTCAGTTGGGACAAAGCCAGTCACCCTGTCTCAGTTCGCACCCTTGTACTGTTTTCCAGCGTGTGATGTTATATAGTAGGACCCACCTCCTTCATAAGGGGAGGATGAGTGTTTTTCAGAATAGTTTCTACCACTGCTAACTGTACCACGGGATATGTCTTACTTCAGTCATTCCTGGAGGTGAGGGCAGTCAAACTGCATTGATATAAATTACAGGTGCCCCCAGAGAACTTCCATAGGTCTGGGGGTCTGTAAGATTCTCAAGGGTGTGCCCCTTGAGCCTCATTATCTATGATGGGGGACCACTGCCACATGTCTACTTTGGCCTCTATTAAAATAGTCAGGGTGCCCGCTGGGCCAGGTCATAGCACTTTCCCAATCCTGGGTGCTAATATTATCCATCATTATGCTTGAGTCTGCCTGACCCACTTCACTAAAACCTCATTATCTTTCCAGGCTAACTCCCATCCTTTGCCTTCTTCCTGGACGAGAGCTCCCTCTGATCTGCTAATTCTAGTTAATAAATCTTTCCCCTCTGAATGCTATTCCCATTAAAGGCACATTCAGCTTGTCCCATGATGCCTAGATCAATGCCTAATTCCCCAAGGCCCTTTCTTGTCCTGTGGGTCAGTGTCATTTAATCCATCATGCATGTTGTGCAATTGTGAACTAATGGCCTGGGTGCAGTTAGGATATGTATTTTACACCCAGAAATGTTGGGTCACCCAAACCAGGGTTAGATGAGCAGTGGTCATACCTTGGTGTCATTAAGAGTACACCATAAGGCTCCCACAGCCTTCCCCATCTCAGTGTAGGGGATATGAAACCATAACATGACATTAAAGAAACGAAACAACTCTGAATAGTTTACCTCAATTAATCTGTATTTCAGAGATCATCCTTTGGAGTTGAAGAACGTCACACTGACACCTCACATTGGAAGTGCAACTCATCAAGCAAGACGACAGACAATGGAAAATTTGGTTGAAAGCATCCTGGCTTCTCTCAATGGCCTTCCTATTCCTAATGAAGTGCTATTTAAATGATTTATGTGGGCTGAGAATTCAATGGGATGAAAACATGGCAGATTAAATGGACAAAAAACACTTACTTTGTATGTTAAGAGTCCATTATATAGATCGAATTAATACTACTTAGATGAAAAACTTAAGGAATAGTAATCATAGTTACCACCCGTTGAGAGTTTGTTAAATGCTTTCCTTACACTCTCACTTCATCCTCAAGGCAGCTGTATGAGGGAAGTTATGTTGTTATGATTCGTAATGAAACTGAGCACAGAGAATTACTTGTCCAAAGTCCAAAAGCCTGCACTAGGTCTACGGATTTCCCAGTGAGCTATGTTGCTTTCGATCCTGATAAATTCTGATACTTTATTGGATTACATAGTCCCCCTGATACTCTAATCACTATCCATTTGTTTCAATTATTCAAAAAAAAAAAAAAAAAGGATTACTGAGCACCTTCTACGTGCCAAGTCCTGGGGCTGCTATAGGAAAAAAAGTCCCCACTGTCAATGCCCAGTATGGAATTATCAGGGATGACCATGAAGAGGGGTCTGAGGTGACTATGCCTCCTTTCTGGAGTTGTTTGGAAGCTGTGTCTTTCTCCACGTAGACTGGTGAGGAGGTATTACAGGAAGTGAGCAAACGAACTGGCAGCGTAAAGAGGAAGAAACTCGAGTCCTTCCTAGTGGTGCAGGCAGAAGGAGCTCTGCTCCGGGACGCCCACCCAGTTAAGACCTCTTACCTCCCTGCTCTTCATTTGATATTCCGTGGCAAGGGAGTCGAAATGCACCCTTCTCTGTTAGCTTCGTGCGTTTCCGTAAAGTGTATTCCTCGCTCCGCAATCTCGGCATCCGGGTGGTTTGTGCGCTTCCTCACCACAGAGTCGCAACCTGCCTTGCACTCGGCGGCATCCGGCTGAACCCAGCCCGCCGTGGGAGTACGACGGGTGCGTGGCCCAGTCGCTCCGCCCACGCACCAGCTGGCCCTGCCCCCGCACAAACGTCATCACGTCCCGTCCCCGCTCCTCAGTTACGTCATCAGGCCCCGCTCTCCACCACGTGTCGTCTGGCCCCTCCCACAGGCGTCCCGTCCTTTACGTCACCCGGCCCCGCCTACTACCCCACCCACGCCGTGTCTAGCCACCCCTCCCTCACGCGTCGTCACGCCTGTCCCCGGCCCTAGCCGCACGTCGCTCCGCCCCGCCGCTTCACGTCCCGCCTACCTGTCCTCCAGATGTCTCCTCGTCCTTTCGTCCCGCCCACAGTCTCCCGGCGACTTCGCACGTCGCCTCGCCCCACGTCGCCCCGAGCCGCCTCACGTCGTTCCGTTTGCACGTCTTTCCGACCCGCTTTTCCCCGCCCCACGTCTCACTGTCAACCTCAGCCCGCCTCGCGGCACCCGGTAGGCCGTCGCTCGGCTGAGATGTGGGCGGCTCTCGGCGGGGCCGGGGGTCTCCATGTGGGGCTCCTTCTGGGCGGCGCTCGAGGTCTGCACAGCTCGCCTGTCTCCTGCGGCAAGAACCTACTCAAGAAATTTGCTTCGAAAACCAAGTACTGTTACCCGAGTGGGGGCGGGGGCTCCGGGGACGGTGGTCCGGGATGGGGGCTCCGCGGGCGGGAAGCTCGGCGGGGCGGGGGGTTCCGTGGGCAGGAGGCTCGGCGGGGCGGGGCGTCCGCGGGCGGGGGGCTCCGTGGAGCGGGGCGCTCGGCGGGGCGGGGGGTCCGCAGGGGTTCCACCTCCGGCGCATTGGCCGGCGCCAGAGCTCCCGGCCGCGTCAGTAAGCGCAGCCGCTGCCTGTTAGGTTAATGGCTGTTGAAAGCTCACCAGGGAGCCCACCTCTGACAGTTAACGTTTTTCCCACCCAACCTTTTTTCTGTTCTTTCACACAGCTGTGACGGTAAAGTTCTAAGTCTCCTAAAAGCTAAGAGTGCATTATGAATTTATGAAGCAAAGTGATGTATACATTTACAGTCCACTCTGGGTCCGAGGTTCCCAATCCTCGGATTCAACCAACCTCGGATTGAAAATGTTCCGAAAAAACTCCAGAAAGTTCTAAAACACAAAACCTGAACTTGCCTTGCTGGCAACTATTTACGTAGCATTAAGTAACCTAGAGATGATTTAATGTATCCGGGAGGGTGTACGGAGGTTATATGCAAATACAGCGCGTTGAGCATCCTCCAATTTTGGTATCTTTGGGGGTCTTGTAACCAATTCCCCACAGATACTGAAGGATGATGATTCTTGTTACTAGAAGCGTTTTTCGGGAGAGTAGTTGCATCACATAAAGAGAGAAGGAAGAATTTCCTTTCCGTATTAGTGCTTTTTCTGTGGGGTTAATTTGAGGAATAAAGAAAGCTTGTCACGATAGGTTTTTTATGACGAGACATAAGTATAATAAAATATGTTGACTTCATATCATTTTAATTCAATTGTAGATATGTATATATGTATGTTTTTGTTTTAATACACTTTTTTAAAAGTTTGAGGTTTGCAGAAAAATTGGCAAAGGTGAGTGGAGTTCCCATATAAGCACACTGTTTCCCTTCTGTCAACCTCCTATGTTAGTGCAGCGCATTTGTTACAATTGATGAACCAGCACTGATACATTATTATTAACTAAAGGCCATGCCTTATTCACGTTTCCTTAGTTTTTCCCTAACGTCTTTTTTCTGTTCCAGTATCCCATCCAGGGCCGCATTACATTTAGTCGTCATCTTTTTAGGCGCCTCTTGACTGTGGCAGTTTCTAACTGTCCCTGTTTTGATGACCTCGACAGCTTGAAGAGTACCGGTTAGATATTTCGTAGGATGCCCTTTTGTTGGGATTGGCGTGATGTTTTTCTCTTGAGTATACTGGGGTTTGGTTTGGGGGAGGAAGACCACAGGTGTAAAGTGCCATTTTCATCACATCCTGTGGACACACACATGCTCTCAACATGGTGTATCACTGTTGATGTTGGTCTTGATGACTGACTGAGGTCATCTGTATCTGTCAGGTTTAGCCACTGTAAAGTTACCGCCCAGCCCCCCAGTTCCATACTGTCTTCTTTGGGGGGAAGTCACCGTATGCAGCTCACACCTAAGGAGTGGGGAATTATTCGAAATTCATGAATTATTCAAAATTTTGCAGGGGAGATGTGTCTCTTCATTTATTAACTCATCAGGATGGACTCACGGGTTATAATCCAGTACTACTTAATTTTGCTCGAGTTGTTCCAGCTTTGACCATTGCGAGCTCTTTCAGGTGGCTCCTATATCCCTTTGACACACCCTGTTGTGGGGTTTTGGAGTAGTTTTTCAATTAGAAAACTTTTTTTTTTTTTTTTTTAGCACTTCCTTACTTTCTGGCACCACAGGTTGCCTCGGCCCTAGAATCCGCCATTTCTCCAAGGAGCTCTGGTTTCTTTATTGGAAACGGGGGTCAGAAACCATGATCTGAGAGCTTAGTATGTTTATTGCTACTGGGGTGTCTGTCTTTTAGACCCTTTCAGCTGGCAAAGCAAAAAAAAAATAGTGTTTATGTTAATCCCTGTGTCTGTGCTTATCTACAAACGTTTCTGTGTGTCACCACCTGTAGCTGTAGTAAGTGAGACTTGAGTTTACTGATCTCCAGCCCTAATCCACTAGCACGCGAACCATCCTCACTTCCTTGCCTTGCTTGTCTGCAGTAGCGAGGGGCCTGGATCCCCCGTCCGCCTTCTGTTTACTTAGCTGTTCAGTCCCAGTTGGTGTGTGGCGGTATCAGTCGTTAACCCTCCCCTGGGAAACAGCTTTATTCAGTAGAGGACAGTGGTCACGTGCAGTTTGGCGGGTGTGTTTTTAAGGTCCTCGTTCTCTACCTTTGGGACTGGAGGTAGACTTCGGTTAAAAGTTACGAGCTTGAACTGAAACTGTTGTCTGTCTGTCCCCACAGCCCGTGCTGCTGTTCATTGGGTATCTAAATCTTTTAGGCCCCTAGTAACCTAATTTCTATGTCCAGGGCTAGCCCCTTAGAAACAGTTATGATGTTAGCTTTTGTAACTGTTTCTTATTTTATTTGCCGTCAGTATCCAGCATAGTTCTTATCTTCTCCCCATAGGAAGAAGTTTTGGTATGAAGGTCCTTCCTTGGGCTCTCACTTGGTAAGTATAGAGTAGTAGCGATGAGCCACTTGAGAATCTCGGTGGGTGTGAGGCCCCAAACGTCGGCAGCTCTCCAGCCCTTCCATTTCAATATTGGAGGGGACAAGTTCTGTAGAGATGGGAGTAGATACACTGGAACCACAGAATTTTTACCTTAAAAAAAAAATTACACTAGGGGACTTCCTGGCAGTTCAGTGGTTAACCCTCCGCTGCAGGGAGCGTGGGTTCGATCCCTGATTAGGGAACTAAGATCCCACATGCCGCACCGTGCGGCCGAAGAAAAAAGAAAACAAAATTTACGGGATGTCGTATCTGTTATCAAATTCTAATGTGGTAATGTCCATTCAGTTTGTGTGTGTATAATAAATATGTGTAGATACACAGGCATACCTTGTTTTATTGCATTTCCCAGATACCGTGTTTTTTACAAACAGAAGGTTTATGACAGCCCTGCATTAGCAGGTGATGTTAGCATTTTTTAGCAATATTTTTCATTAAGGTATGTATATTGTTTTGAGACATTGTTACTGCACACTTCAGTGGACTACAGTATAGTGTAAACATAACTTTTATACGCACTGGGAAACCGAAGAATGCATGTGGCTCATTTTATCGTCATATCTGCTTTATTGCGGTGGCCTGGAATGAACCTGCAATCTCTCTGAGATATACCTGTACCGTGAGAGTTTATGTAATGAATGGTTCTTGATAGAAAAAAATACACTGCATATACTAGAAACCACCGAATTGTACTTTTTTTTTCTTTGCGGTACGCGGGCCTCTCACTGTTGTGGCCTCTCCCGTTGCGGAGCACAGGCTCCGGACGCGCAGGCTCAGCGGCCATGGCTCACGGGCCCAGCCGCTCCGCGGCATGTGGGATCTTCCCGGACCGGGGCACGAACCCGTGTCCCCTGCATCGGCAGGCGGGCTCCCAACCACTGTGCCACCAGGGAAGCCCCTCGAATTGTACTTTTTTTTTTTTTTTTTTTTTGAGGTATGTGGGCCTCTCACTGTGTGGCCTCTCCCGTTGCGGAGCACAGGCTCCAGACGCACAGGCTCAGCGGCCACGGCTCACGGGCCCAGCCGCTCCGCGGCATGTGGGATCCTCCCAGACTGGGGCACGAACCCGTGTCCCCTGCATCGGCAGGCGGACTCCCAACCGCTGTGCCACCAGGGAAGCCCTCGAATTGTACTTTTTAAGAGGGAGAGTTTTATGCTGTGTGGATTATATTTCAATAAAATTTTTTTTGGAAAAAAATATATGCTTGGCAATACTTTTGATCTTTAAGGCATGGTAGGTAAAATCTAGAAGGGTCCTGGTCTGTAAAAGAAACTGTATCTTCATGAAAACTAAGATGGCCGAGAATGACCTTTACCCTCAGTAAGTACAAGTTTATGTACAGTTGTAATGTTGCCTGTGTGTCTGCCTTTCTTCTTAACGGAGACTCACAAGCCGTCTCAGTTGGCATCCCTGACAAAGAGCACCTCCAAGAGAGCCAGGAGGGAAGACCACGTGCGCCTGAGGGCCCTGAACGGCCTCCTCTACAAAGCGCTGACTGAGTTGCTGTGCACCCCGGAAGTGAGCCAGGAGCTCTGCGACTTGAATGTGGAGCTGTCCAAGGTAGGCCTCGGGGCCAGGGAGGGACTGCGGGCCTCGCGCCTCTGTCGTCGCCTGACAGTTAGAAAAGGCGGAAGGGATGCTCAGTGTGGCCGTCTGGGTATTAAGGAGAGGAAGGTGCTTGTGGGGTGCAAAAGCAGGTGTCTTGCTTTGCACGGGTGGTGTTTGGCCAGACAGCACCGAGGGTGCTCAGAGCCCAGTAAGTGATGAAGTGGGGCGTCTGAAGGTCTGGGGGTCAGGTGAGCGGTGGATGATCTGCCTTCATCTTGGTGTAAAGACACGGGAGGCGGCTTCTGCCGTCTGTGCCCCCAGAGCAGAGTGCGTGCAGCCAGAGGGAAAGGACGAGGGGCAGTAGCAGCAGCTGACGCGTTGCTGTGCGTGGGTTGAGGCTGGGCTCCGCCCAGGGAAGGGGACGTTTCCCCCGTCCCCAGCGGTGTGCTTGGGGCACTGGCCCTGGCAGTGGGAGCCTGAAGCCAGGACTGCCCATGAGTTAGTGCGCCTCTCCTGACGCGCTCCGTCTCCAGGAGCCCAGGTGAGCTGAGAGTAATTGGGGCTGGGCTCAGGTCTCTCTGACTTCAGACTTCTCCACCTGCCGCGTGTTCTGGAGGACGACTGTCTCTGAGGCTCAAAACGCAAACGTGGCGGCCGTCCTGCAGAGGAGTGCTGCGCACATGAGGTGAGGCCTCTCCTTGACCCTGCCTTCCAGCTGGTTTGTCCACTATTTTTGCTTTTAAGGAAAATTTGGGAAGCATTTTCTTGAATTTCAGAGCAGAACTTACGCCTTCATATAAGCCATAACCTAGGTCAGCTGTTCTTGAAGTGTGATCCCGGGTCCTTTGTAGGGGGAGGTTGATGAAGTGAGAGCTTCTTCACAATGAGGTGTGGTTTTCCGTCCCCACCGCGTTGACATTCTGTACTGAAGCTGTGGGGGTAAAGCTGCTGGCCCAGATGTCCTGGGTCGTTGTAGCTTCCGCTCATGCTTGTGCTAGTGCACTGCCAGCTTTATTTAAGGGTGTCCGTGACGCGTATCCCGACCCTTTGGCACATCTTTTTAGTATCTGTGGTGGGAAGTGTGCAAGAAGCTCTGGTGGTTGTCTCGGAACACTGCAGCTGCTGATTGTGACCCAAAATAGACACTTCACTTCAAAGAACAAGTGAACCAACTATGGTTATTCTTTTTTTTTTTTAACATCTTCATTGGGGTATAATTGCTTTACAATGGTGTGTTAGTTTCTGCTTTATAACAAAGTGAATCAGTTATACATATACATATGTTCCTGTATCTCTCCCCTCTTGCGTCTCCCTCCCTCCCACCCTCCCTATCCCACCCCTCTAGGTGGACACAAAGCACCGAGCTGATCTCCCTGTGCTATGCAGCTGCTTCCCACTAGATATCTACCTTACGTTTGGTAGTGTATATATGTCCATGCCTCTCTCTCGCTTTGTCACAGCTCACCCTTCCGCCTCCCCATATCCTCAAGTCCGTTCTCTAGTAGGTCTGTGTCTTTATTCCTGTCTTACCCCTAGGTTCTTCACATTTTTTTTTCTTAAATTCCATATATATGTGTTAGCATACGGTGTTTGTCTTTCTCTTTCTGACTTACTTCGCTCTGTATGACAGACTCTGGGTCTATCCACCTCATTACAAATAGCTCAATTTCGTTTCTTTTTATGGCTGAGTAATATTCCATTGTATATATGTGCCACATCTTCTTTATCCATTCATAACTATGGTTATTCGGATGTGGGTATAGGACAGACATTTTCTCCAAAGTGAGCAAAGTGAACCTGTCACTTCAGGGGCACAACTGACCATATTTGTTGCCAGTGGTAAAATTTAAGCTTTCAGTGAAAATCAGAATTTTAGAAAACTGTATCCACCACTCTGAGTTTGACAGCCTCATGGTACATAAGACCCTTTTGATGAGATTGGAGGTGACGTATTGTAAAATACATCATCATTCTGAAAATCTGTGTGACCTGCTGAACCAGTATTTTCTAAAAGACCAAGGCATGAGGTTACAAAATCACACACAGGGAGAGATCGATTCAAAGGGCAAGAGGGCCAGTGGATTTTCATGTACAGAGAATGCTGTTCATGGATCTGGTTTCAGATTCCACATTGCAATCTTTAATAAACTACTCTTTGTTGAGTTCTTGTGTAGCATCAAAGAAGATCTACACTTTTCTGAAAGGCTGTTCATATACTCTTTACTTTTCAGTTACAGATCTTTGTGAGGCCAGATTTTCTTCTATTTTAAGCAAAATAACAGATTGAATACAGATAACAGAGATGAGAATCCAGCTGTTCCATTATGCTAGGTATTAAAGGAATTTGCAACTACATAAGCAATGCCACTCTTCTCATTAATTTCTTTTAAAATATAGTAGTGGGCTTCCCTGGTGGCGCAGTGGTTGAGAGTCCGCCTGCCGATGCAGGGGACGCGGGTTCGTGCCCCGGTCCGGGAAGATCCCACATGCCGCGGAGCGGCTGGGCCCGTGAGCCATGGCCGCTGAGCCTGCGCGTCTGGAGCCTGTGCTCCGCAACGGGAGAGGCCACAACGGTGAGAGGCCCGCATACCGCAAAAAAAAAAAAAAAAAGTTACTTTAAATGAATTAATAAATACATACTTTCAGCTTTAGTTTCTAGTCTGGTATATATTGGTAGATGTAACCCACATAAACAAAAGGTCTTTGGCATCCTCAATAATTTTTAAGAGTATAAAGGGGCTCCTGAGACCAAGGATTTTGAGAACCGCTGAGCTGGCTGAGAGTAAAGAAGCTACTCAGTTTTCTCCTCAGTCTTAAAGATGCAGAGAGACCTGGCAGAGCAGCCCTCGGGACTGGAGTTCCTGCTGTTTTCTGAGTAGTTTTTAGGTAACAGAAAATTCAGTTGAACAGAATGTCCCTTTTCCCAATTCTTTTGATCACCAAGGTTTAGTGTAAAGGTTTTCCCATAACTGCGTCACTGAGTAGATGTGCTGTGTGTCACAGCAGTATTTTCACTGGATACTTGTCGCCCCTGGATCCGCATGTATTGCATGACTGGGTAATATGAAGATCGTTTCTGTGTCTGACGTCCGGGAAGCACGGCCGGCAGCCACACTTCTGTGGCGCTGTTGCCGATGAGTGTCGGCCGGATGGAGGGACGAAGTGCTGGCAGGTTGTTGGTGCCCAAACCACAGAGCCCAAGGCCACAGTGATGCCCAGGAATGTCCCAAGTTCACGTCAGACTATTTATAAGGATCTCAGAAGTTGCATTTAGAGAATTAAAAACAATCGTGATCATGCATTTTGTATGCCTGTTGAAATGTGGCAGTTGGCTAAGGAAGACTTTTCATCTTTGAAGAATGTGATAAGCAAAACTCATGCCTCAGGGCTTCCCTGGTGGCCCAGTGGTTGAGAATCCGCCTGCCAATGCAGGGGACATGGGTTCGAGCCCTGGTCCGGGAAGATCCCACATGCCGCGGAGCAGCTAAGCCCGTGTACCACAACTACTGAGTCTGCCCTCTAGAGCTCACGAGCCACAACTCTTGAGCCTGTGTGCCACAACTACTGAAGCCTGCGTGCCTAGAGCCCGTGCTCCGCAACAAAAGAAGCCACCGCAGTGAGAAGCCTGTGCACCGCAACGAAGAGTAGCCCCCGCTCGCTGCAACTAGAGAAAGCCCACGCCCAGTAATGAAGACCCAATGCAGCCAAATAAATAAATGTATTAATTAATTAATTTAAAAAAATGATGCCTCACCTCTTTGTGAGATGACGTTTTCTGTTTCTGGCACCATCACCCCTCCACCAAGTGTCACCTGTGACTGCACAAATCTCTTTCTGTCTCCAGGCACCTTCTGATGTCCCAGCAGACCCTGAGGAACATGCCGCCAATAGTGTTTGTTCAGGACAAAAAAAATGCAGCTGTAGTGGAGGTAAGACTTTTACATAATTACCTGTTTATGATGTATACTTTTATATGGGTAAGATTTTACATTTAATTTTTAAATATTCAAAAGATAATGTATACAGTTTTTAAAAGGTAATAGAAGGGTACAGATGATGAAAAGTAAGGCACCTGTGCCTTGTTCTCAGCCCTGTTCCCCAGAGGTAACCACTTTTTATGGCTTTAATGTTTTAATGCTTGTCAGTATAGCCCTAACTAGTAAAGCAGATCCCTCTCTCTCTCAGTTTACAAACTTGAAGCAGTCAGAGCTGCCCTCCTGTGCTTACCTCCTTCTCTCACTTCCCTAGATTTCAGTCTGTCTATGGTTACTTTACACTGTTAAGGCTGACACACTTACGTTCTGTCCTGTAACTGTAATTGTTTCATACTTATGTTCCTTGTTTTAGGTATAGGTTAATTATAAAGGTTAAAAACCTGTTAAAACATACATACGTTTTAATCTGGGTGGTGGTTACTTAGTGGCTATTAAGGTATGTTATACCTTTAAAAAGTTTACCGAAGAAAACAGTAGCATTTACGGGATTATGATTAGGTGGCTGTTACTCACTGTAGGACTAGGTAGTATTCAGATTCACAGAGGGGAAAAAGTCTAATTGTACATTGTTGTCTTTTGTTATTCATGACACAAGCGATACTGAAAACGTTATGTGGATAACTTTGATAGATGTGTGATTTCCTAGCTAGAAAGGGGAACAGGAGTGAAGTTGCAGTGCCGCTTACAGCTCAAGTGGAGTTTAGGTCGTGGGTGTGCTGTGCAGGTACTCAGCAGGAATGCCCGGGCACGTCGGGTGGGGCTGGTGGGAGGACCCCCCTGTCTCAGAGGATGAGCCCTCAGCTGGCTCGTCCCTCTCTCTGGAGGAAGAATTCAGAGCTGCAAGGTCCTGCCTGGCTGTGTGGGTTCCTTTCCAGAAAAAGTCACTGGAGGGAGGGAGGTGCATGCGAGCTTAAGCGTTTCTGGGAGGGCCGATCCGGAGGCCGTGCTGATGGGTGTTTGCATTGGAGACCTCTAGCGTCTGTCCTGCCCCGTGTGCTCCGGGGAAGTGGCCAAGGGTCGGACACGTGCCATGTGGTGATGGTGGGTCCTGCATGTGCCCAGAGCTCAGCTGTTGACCTGGGGGCCAAGGGTCGGTCAGGCCTCGGCTGGCGCCTCAGAGTCCTGCAGTTTCTGCCTCACTGTAGTTAGAAGTGAAGGCTGGACCAGAGGGGTTTCTGATTTGGGTAGGTGATCATTTGAGGACATGGTCATTGCTTCCCCTGGCGTAAGTCAGGGCAGTGTTTTTCAGACACTGTGTATGTTTTTAATAGATTTAAAGTCAGCTGTTGATAAAGCACTTGGCTAGAGACAGACATTTGAAATTGGGAGTCCTGGACGAAACTTTGAGTCTTCTATCAGTCCATTTATTTCTGTCTTATATTGGTTGCACCAAAAGTCACAGGTAGTTGCAACTGCTAACATGTTGCCAGTTTCAGCAGCTTACCTTGCATCCTCAGGTCACCAGTCCGGACATTTGAAAGAGAACTAGTAATGAGCTCTGTCCAAACTGCACCCTGAGTAATTCAGCAATATTGATGGTACTGTCAGTAAACACACGCGGAGGCGCTCAACCGGGTTCCAGCGCGCACCCCTCCGTGAGGGCTTTCCTTACAGGAGTGAGGGTGCGAGCGCCGAGGGCTGGGGCCGGCGGGAGGGCGGCTCACAGTGCCCCGCTAGACTGGCCGTCCCCAGGGAAGCTGAGTCTGTGACCCTCGAGGCCCCCCACCCCCACCCCCCGCAGTACCCACGGACTCGGCCGGGAACGTTGGCACAGGGTCTCTGGCGAGTGCAGTTAGCAGAATGGACGCACGTGCTCTGGAACAGTCCCCTGGCCCACCTCCCACCGGCCGTGGAGCCAAGGAAAGGCCACGCGCTGAGAGCTTCTGTTCATAAACGTTCAGGAAGAGCCTGGCTAATCCTTGGTGTTGGAAGTAAGAGTAATGGCTGTCACGGGGAGGGGAGTGAGCAGGAGGGGCCTGAGGAGGCTTGTGGGCTTCACCTTCTAAGTGTCGCGGCCGTGCCCACACGTGTGTTCAATTTGTGGGATGTCACTGAGCTACACTTCATGGTTTGTGTACCTTTCCCATAGATGTTGCACTTCAGTCAAGAGGTTTTTAAAATGTTGATTTTTACTGTAACTATAGAGGAAACAACTTTTTTATCTGACTTTTTAAGGGAAATACGTAAACTCTGACACCAGTGTTGTGGGACGTGCACACTCGTCTCCCCACTGACCGTCAGGCTTCCGAGAGCAGGGGTCGGGCAGCCGGTGACCACCGCGCATGGTCTGGCCCGCACCATCTGAGCTCAGAGCTCCCCTTCCACACAAGAAGTTAGCCCGGCGGCCTGTGTTTAAAGTGTTAGAGTTTGAGGTTGTGTTTGGATTTGGTTCTTAATAAAATAAGCTTTACGGAGGCTTAATTACGTTGAGTTGTGCCTCCTTTGACAAACGCGTACCTTTGTGTCATCGCCACCCCTGCTCACCCCGGTCAGCTCTCCCCTACCACCGTCTGGTTTCAGTCACTGTAGGTTGGTTCTGCCTGCTGAGATCCCTGTAATTTCACACGAATAGAATCGGGGTGTTGTCTTTTGCCTCTGGCTTTGCTCGGCACAGTGTTTTTGAGATTCATCCACGTTGTTTCCTGTGTAAGTAGTTCCCTTTTTATTGGTAAGCGGTATCCACTGTACAGCTGTACTGCAGTTACTGACCCATTCACTTTTTGATAGACATTTGTCTTTTTTCCAGTCCTTGGCTATAAAGAGTGAAGCACTGTGAACGTTTGCGTACAGATGTTTGTGGATGTATGTTTTGTTTCATTTAGGTCAGTTCCTAGGAGCAGCAGGCGTATGTTTAACTGTCAGAAAACTGCCAGGCTGCTTTAACCACGGCCGTGCTGTAGGCACTCCCACCGCAGCGTCAGCGTCCCTGGGCCTCCACGCCCTCGCCAGCCCCTGGCGTTGCCATCCTGATGGCTTAAGCTTGCATTTTCTTTTTTTCTTTTTTAAATTTTGGCTGCGCTGGGTCTCTGTTGCAGCATGCCGGCTCTTCGTTGCGGGCTTCTCTCTAGTTGCAGCGTGCGGGTTTAGTTGCCCCGTGGCATGTGGGATCTTAGTTCTCCGACCAGGGATGGAACCCGCAGCCCCTGCATTGGAAGGCGGATTCTTAACCACTGTGCCACCAGGAAGCCCCCTAAACTTACATTTTCTTGGTGACTAATTATGTTGAGCGTCTTTTCATGTGCCTGCTGGTCATTCCTCCTTTTGTGGATCAGTTAAAGTCTCTTGCCCATTTTTAATAAGGTTTGCTTATTATTGAGTTGTGTGGGTTCATTGTATACCTGGTACAAGTCAGTTGGCAGAAATCTTCATTGTGAATATTTTCTCCCACTTTTATCTTTGGAGGAGGCCACTTTGTCCTTGTTTTGTAGCATCGTCAGTCCCGTTCCTGGTATTTTCTGTGGACTGATTTGTCTCCAGTTCTTCTTTGCACCTTTGTGGTTTGATTGGTGTGTCACCGGTTGGAGATGATGCTTTAGTTCCTGCATATGACAGGGCCCGGTTGTGGACCAGGCTCGCCGGGGCTTGCACTGAAGCAGGAGGTCGGGTCTCAGTGCGTGGCCCCAGTAGGACGACCTGGCGGCAGTCAGAAGAGACGCGTGAAGGTGGAGAGGCCCTTGACGGGCCCTGCTGAGGAGCAGGGTCTGCCCCCAGCGTAGGCCCCTCAGCCCCTGCAGGACCGGAGCCACACGCTAGACTTGGGACACTCACGTTACCGCACTGGGGGGTTTCCCCGCAAATTCTGTGGCAGAATTGAAGCATTTTATGAAACTTCGTTAGAAACCAGTAAGCGTTAGTAATTCAACTAATATTTAACTGTTTCTTTGTAAATTTGACTGACAGTTACAAGTTTTAAGTGTAGTTTTCAAAAAGCCTCAGTTCATTATCAGAGAAAGTGTGCTTGAGGTAGCGGGTGTGGGCAGCGGCACGGGAAGGAAGGGCGGCGGGCGGGCTTGAGGCCCATGGTGGGGCTGGCCCCGGGCAGCGGGTGCTCACACTCAGCTGGCGTCAGCGGCTTGCGGCTCCGACGCAAGCGGTGCTGCGGCTCGAGAACCACCCTCTTGTCTGTTCCCTTTCAGGTTGATCGGTTACTGGCAATCGCTGATTTTGGACCCCCGGATGAAAAAGACTTCGAGCAAAATGATCTCAGGTGATGCGTGTGGGCATATGTTTTTGATTCGGGCAGACACCCAGGTGTGGACGTGCTGGTCTCCATAGCAGCTGCACAGCCCTGCCTGTCCCCAGCCAGGTGTCGAGGGGCAGCGGGTCCTGCTTTGTGTGCTTGGCTCTTGCCCTGGGGCCCAGCCCGGTGTCGGCCTGCAACTGGTGAGCCACCCAGCACCTGGGCAAGGCTGTCAGGAGGGCCTTGGGGGTCCACACAGAAGTGCTGGGGGCTGGACTCTTGAGTGCTGTCAGTAGCGGTTCATCCTCTCCACTCCCTTGGCACACTGCTGCCTGGCAGGCCCTGTTCTCGTACTTAGGGAACATCTGTGTACAGTAAATGTCAGGGTAGGCCTCTGAGAAGGTGACGTGAGGATTCGGAGGTGGGGGGGGCCCCATTCCAGGTGAGGGAGCAGCTGCACCACGTGTCTGGCCTGTGTTCCATAGATCAACTGTGTCAGCATCATATGGGTACCGTCAGGGCCTCGGGGTGGGGACCCCCAGCCAGCCTGCCAGGGGATGGGCTGCAGCACTCAGACCCCTGAGCTAGAGCAGAGGCCCCAGGAGGCAGTGGGTCCCCGGGTTCCAGATCAGCAGTGAGTGGACGTGGGGAGAGGCGGGTGGGGAGCCCTTCCAGATCAGAGAGTTGGGGTTAGGGGCATGATGTGGCCAGATTTGGGTTTCGGAAAGATTGCTCTGGGTTTGCTCTCAGAATAGATTCTTCTCTTGGTTCATCAAGTAACCTGAGCGACAGATCTAAAGAACCCTCCCCCATCCCCCCAGTAATTCTGTTTAACTAGCCTAGTGTACTAGCCATGTTTAAGTGGGGAAAAAATGAAAACGCATTTAATGTCAGTACACCATGGCTGCACCAGAAGTATGCTGGCCTGAGCCACACACGGGCTCCAAGAGTGCTGGCCGAGAGGTTCTGGACTGGAGAACGCCAGACCAAACCCCCCTTCTGTCCAGTTTCCACAATTTCCCTTAGAGAGGTGCTAGGACAGTGCACAAGCAAACGGCTGTAGGAAGTATTGTGCATGGTGTGGATTTCTTCTCCCCTCCAGCACCCCCGAGGCCCTGGACATGACATCGCCGCGTGATACCCTGGGCCCTGCCGCACCCTCGAGTCTGTGTGGGATCGACCACGAGGCTCTCAACGAGCAGATCCTGGAGTACAAGAGGAGAGAGAAGGGGCGTGGGAGCGTGGGCCCAGCGTGGCTGGAGCCCACGGCTGAGCTGATGAGGAAGAGGAAGGCCAGGCCCCGCATGGACGACGACCTCCCGCCCAAGGACTGCCTGTGGGAGACGGGGAGTGACGGGCCCCTGGACGGCGGGGCCCTTCCCGAGGAGCACACCCCAGGACGCAAGGGGGCTCCAGGGGCAGAGCAGGAACTAGAGGCAGAGAGAAAGGATCGCGGGTCCTGACCCGCTCCCGTGAGCACACAGAGACCCGTGCTGCTGGTGCCCCCGGGATGCCCTTGTGCAGGTGCAGGCTGAGCTGTGCGGGTGTCATCTCTGAGCCCTTCAGACCTATTGCTGTGCTGCAGTGAGAGACGGGGCGAGGCTGTGGAGAGGGTGTGAAATCTCTTAGGTCGGTGGCGTATGGTCTGCCCTCCATATTTGGGGTTCCAGGCTTGCATGTTTGCTTGCTCACTAGAGTTTGTCCACGGCCCCCAGATCCATACTTGTGGCACTTTCATGGTCATTCTCGGACACGCACAGACCAGTGGGATGCACATGTGGCCTGTGGTCACACAAGGCGCTGCTCTGTCTGCTTTGTTCATCTCGGGCTGTGAACAGCCACCCTCTCTGATCGGGTTAGCGCCACGTTAGTGCCTTCTGACAGAGATTTCACTCATGGTGCCTAAGTGCAAGAGGCCGTGATGTGTCTCCTAGAGAAAGCACGTGTTAGATGAGCCTCGTTAGGAAATAAATAAATCATTTAATGCTGACACAGAAACGTCGTCCTGGGCTTGGGGCATCTCCGTTTCCCAACTATCATTAACCTTGAAACACTGAAAATGATAAAGTTCAGATGATTGGAGAAAGGTACACTATAAAGCTAAAGCAAGGAAACCTGTAACGTGGCTTTTCAGGGAGTGTAATTTCCCTTCTTGTAAACTGTCTCAGGAAGGAAAGCGTTGCCTTGCCTCTGCAGCAGTGGCAAGCCCCAAGTGCCACTTTCCCTGTCGGCATCTGGGACCAGGTGTGATGCCCCAGCAGGGATATGGCACCAAGAAGCTCCGTCTTTGCCGGGACAGTGGCCCCCTCTGAAGGGACGGCATCACGGGCCACCCTGTGGATGCTCCAGGCATGTTGCTGTTTGAGTGGTGCTTGTGGGATCCTGCCCCGGAAGGGTGCATGTAGCCTGTGTGTGGGCTCTCTGCATTGGGAGTGTGGGTTGCTTACACAGCCGCTTATGACCAGAGAACAAATGTCCAGAGGGAGGATTGACCTGTGTTAAAATGTACACGGGATGTGTCCTGATCAGGTGTGGTAAGATGACAGAGTTGGAAACTGCTACCTTGAAAGAAGAGTTCTTGACTCACAGCTCCCGAGAGGAGGGGTGCACCACGCTGCACGGGGCCCACGAGGAGCGCCAGGGTCTGTCAGCAGGCCGAGGGTGAGGAGGAAGCGTGGCTGAACCTGTCTCGTGGCTCCTGGAGGACGGAGTGGGCCAGGTAGGGTGAGCACGTCTGGGCAGGCCTGGGGTCGGACAGCTTGGTCATTTCAGCAGGCTCCGGGCTCTAGGGGTGGCTTCCAGTTGTTCAGTCCCTGGCCCTGGGGTGACTTGGGGCAGAGGAGACACTGGCCGGGGAGGGCTCAGGCTTGGCTGGTTTGCGTGTGAGTGGTGCGCTCACGGGGAGCTAGCCAGCTTGCGGAGGGGTCTCTCCCCAGCCCACAGGCCCCCAGGATGTCAGAACATAACAGAAAATAAACACCGTGGTTAATACCCGACAGCACTGAGCAGTCTTTTCCACTGACTGCGTCTGGGCCTACACTGCAGAAAGTGCCCAGATCCCAAACTGCGAGGGGCAAGCATGGTGGCAGGCGATGAGCGCACTGGCCCTGTGAGCGCAAGAAGCCGGGCCCGTAGGAGAGGCTGGTGCGCGATGCCGCTTGCCCTTCTTCCTGCCTGTGCCCCAGCCTAAGTTCTCTATGAGGTTAAGTGGCAGGAACAGGAATTTTCTGCTCAGACCAGCAGTTTTGGGTTTTGCTCCATACTCTTACAGGAGGGAGTTACAGTGGTTTGTAAGGGTACAAGAGGGGCCAGGAATCAGACAGACGGTGTAAAAGGAAGGAGCCTGGAACGTGACCCTGGATGTCCTCCACAGGCCCTGGAATGCCGGTGCTGGGACGGCTGATCCCTGACAGCCCTGCACCTGCCCCAGGCACCTCACAAGTGCAGATGCCGTCTAATAGCTGCAGGCACGCTGCACATTTAATGTGAAAAGAGACAAAACTGAATACAGGACGCACCCAGCTCACCTTTCGTTTCATTCAAAGGGCATAGAACTTTGCTTCCTCAGAGCACATGGAAGGAGCTCCCAGGCTGCTGGACACGTGGAGCTGGGGAGTGGCCGCTCAGAGATCCGGGGAAGCTTCGTGCCCTTCCCGGTCCCTCGCCCTGTGCACCTCTTCCATCTGGCTGTTCCCGGGTTACATCCTTTCATAGTAAACCAGTGACCTGCAGGTGGAGCTCATTAGCAACCAGATGTCCTACAACTTAAACTTACTGAAGACAGAACAAAGGGACTCTGACTATGGATATCTTAGAAAGGGCCGTCTGAGCAGCCAAAGAACAAAGCTGAAGATGAGCGAATATTAAGCATGTAAAAACAGCCAATAGGAAAGAAAAATTGACAGTCTTCCAGGGGAGCACTGCCCACGAAAGTTACTTTTAGTCTTGAAAAACTTCATGTTCTTCAAAAGGGTTTTTCTACCTTGAGTTTTCCTCTGATGTCTTGGCCTTCCAAGTCCTATCAGTAAAGTTCAGAATACCTAAAATTTTCTTACGGCATCTTCTGTTCAAGAGTTTGTTATACGTATAGTTTTCTGTTGTTTTTTTTAAATAAAAAGTAAGTAGTTTTCATCATATGTTTTAAAAAGCATATTTAAGTCATCACCATCAAAACTGTGACGTATCTAAGCTCTAGAGTAAAAGATGGGGGAAGCCTGAGCAAGTGAACCGCCCCATCATCTGCCTGCCTGTGGACTCAACGCCAGTCTGTCGAGAGGTGTGGACACCCGTATCCAAAGGTCGCGTTTCAGAATTTGCTCAGCGCTTAACTGAAGGTTATCAGAGCTATGTAGAATGGAACACTGGAAAGAATAATGCGTCATGTGACAAAGTAGAGCTCCAGTTTGCCTTTTAAAGACAGTTCGCGATGAAGAACCAAAATCTATCAGATGAAATTTGACAGGAATACACACAGACTCCTATGTTTGAGATTTAAAATGTTAATACGCCGCAGGATTGTGGGTTAGGTGAAAAGGGTCTGGCGGTCCCACTGAGTTCTGGCCGAGCTGGGGCGGGCGCGCCGCTGAGGCTGTGGATGGAAGCTGCGGCTTGGCCGGGGGTGGCCGTCACTCTGGCACCGGACCCTGGAGCCGAGTTTAAACAGGACTTCGGTGGTAGGGGATGATGCCCTGGGAAGGGCTGGCTAAGTCTGTTGTGAGACACGCAGGGGAAGCCGCAAGGTTATTCCGCGGTAGAGGAGAGCTGAGACCAAGACCTGCGGCAGCCGCCGAGGAGGAGGCCTGAGCTCCCCGCCTGGGGCACCTGCAGGTCAGCTTTGGATCTGCATTTTTACCTTGAGATGTTACCTCTGTTAGAGGCAAGGGCTCCTTGCTAAGTGTTTGACTCACATTCACCCCTCTTTTCCCCAGCCCCCCACTTGTCACCCGCCTGCAGGCTTGCTTCTCTCCAGGAGCCCTCAGCACAAGCGGCCACTCAAGCCACAGCCCTGTGGGCGGGTTCCACGCTTGCGCACAGCCTCCCCTCCCGGCGCCTCACTGCGCTTGCTCCTGTGGCCGCATCAGGGCTCACGTTCGTCCCGCTGCTCCCGCCTCTCCTGGTGGAGAGCGCACATGCCCATAACCCAGTCCCCAAGGCCCTGAAATGTGAGCGTCAGCCTCTCAGGGAGAGCCACGGTCCTCGAGACCCGCTAGGCAAGGCTGAAGCGCGTGTCGATCCGCCAGCAGTGGACTGCTGTTGAGGTTTGCCCCAAGGTTGAAGGCAGACAGACGTTCTTGCTGCTCAGAGGAAGAGAAGACAAGCAGCAAACGCAGGAGTGGCTTTGAGGCTCTTTCTCCCCCTGCGCCTGAGAAAAGCAGAGAAGAAACAGACGTGGAGCCAAGAAAGCAGACAGACAGTGGGCATGAGGATCACTGGAAAAAATCTGGGTGTGAGGGTGAGTGGGAGAAGCGGAAAGAAGACGAGACACGATTCTCTGCATACAAGGAGGGTGGAGCCCCGGGTCATCCAGGTCTGACAGGCGGAAGAGGCAATGGTGCTGCAGAGAAGGGCTTTTCGGCCATTTGACTCTTAAACCTGCTGCCCTGGGTTCAGTGCTTGGATCTGACACTTGGTGGCTGAGTGGCCTCTGCTCCGTTTTCTCCGTGGTCGGGATACTGGTAGCATCTGCCTCAGAGGTCACTGGGAGGACTGCCTGGGTGGTACGTGTGGCAGCACTTAGCAGAGCCTGGCACATGGTATGTGCTCCATGAGTCCCAGTTCTTGATGCTGCCTTCCTAGGGCTTTGGTTTCAGTGACAAAGGGACTGGGGGGGGCAGTTGGTTCTGTCATGTCCTTTGGTGGAGATGCACAGTCTACCTTGTGAGGATGTGCAGAGCAGGACTGTAGGTGCCCTGGCTGGAGCTGGCTGGGCCTCTGCAGGGTGGGCCCACAGACGTGACTGAATTGTACACGTGGCCGGGTTTTCGTGTCTTTGGGACGTGAAGGTGAAAGGAGGAGACCAAAGTCTGCCTGTTAGAAGTGAAATGTGTTGATCAGAACCCAGAGCACGAAGGATACACCTGAAGAGCCCTATTTACGCCAACATCTCTGCAACCCCAAAATCCTGTTGGGAAAGCAGAAGCACAAACAGCCTTCTCTCTCAGGGTTTGCCTTTGGAACATGAGTACCCCTGTGTGTCTCTTCTGCATTAATTTGAATACCATCCAGCACTAGACTTGAGTAAAACCCGAACAGGAAGCTGAATGTTGACAAGTTGTTTTCATTCTGGAAAGTGAAGCTTAGTGTGATTCTCAGGTGTGGACTCCTTATAACCTCCTATGTTGAGATTCCCAAGCTGCGGCCGCAGTCCACCCGGTTAAGCCGGTCATGGGGTCTCAGGAGCCCCCTCGGAGGAGATGGGGCTCAGACATCCGGGATAAACAGTATGGAGGAGATGAAAAGATGCAACAAAGCATCACACAGTCCAAGGCCAGTGGTTAACAAAGACCCATCAGGTCCCGTTAAGGGCTTCTCTGTTTTGTTTCCAAACCTCCCTTCCCAGCTTGGCTCGTTTGCAGGCCTCAAGCTCCACGTGCTTGGATACATCTCCTTGTCTTTCTGGATGCCTCCTGGGCGTTTCTGATGCTCCTGTCTTGCCAGGCCGAGACCAGAACTCACACTCATGCCCTCAGAGGCTGGAGAGATGACGTCTCAGTTTTGCATGAAAATTCATGGCGCTGCAGTAGCATTCACGTTGAAGAAACACGTCTTCTGCTTGCACTGGGAGGAACCCCTGCTTTGCAGTGGTAACAGCACCAAACTGGCCAAGTCTAGCAGGATGGCAGCAGAATTCCAGCTTTCCTAGATCTCGGGGCACCTTCCCTTTTTAATCCCCCCCCCCCAACACCCACACTCTCAGTGCAGTGTCTTAGTGCAAGAGTCTTGGTAGCCTTCCCTGCCACCAGGCCTCAGTTTCTGAAACTCTGAATCTTGGTGCGACGAGGGTTGGAGGCAGGGTGGAGGGAATCATGCTTCTTTCCCTTCTAGAACAGGAACTATGCACATTGGCCCATCTTCCAGATTTCCGCCATGCAAGGTGTCAGGAGTGAATTCTCTGTCCCCCAGGTGCAGAGGGCAGATGGAAGGTACTGTCACATTCCCCTGGGGGTGGGTGCTTGGGTGCCCAAGGACTCACCTCTAGAAACATCCAAGCAGCAGCTTCTTTCCCTGAGAAAACTTAAGCTCTGTCTAACCAGGCACTTCGCTGGACGTGCTGTGTGGGAAGCAGTTCTGACTCAGCCTTTCACCGTCTCCCCTTACCCTCCGTGAAGTGCACACAGGTAATCAGACCAGTGTTAGGAGAACTCCCTTCCCTTCACAGCTCTGAGGAATCTTTGGTGGAAGACGGATGTGGGACGTCTCGTTGTGCCACGTGATCCAAGATGACATGCAATCACTATACAGCTGCTGAGATCAGAACCCAAGTGTTCCTGGTAAACGTGGAAGGGATCTAATTTACATCTATTTTAAAAATAGGTTTTCAGTAACTGAAGGAAAAAAATGTAGCCTACAATATATCTTATTTAGCTCTGGACAACGGTCCCCAGTTTTATAGAATGCAGGTCCCTGCAACACTTTTCTGTACGTATTTTCAAATTCACTTATGCATAGCAGCTCTCAACATGGAGCATGACATTACTAGGTACAGCTTTTTAAAGTAAGCTGTTCTGGGAAGAATGTGTATAGAAGGAACTCTCAAGTGTCCAATAAAGCTTCTTCACTCAGCCCCAAACATCAAATTCCCTCTGTGCCTCCACTGCTTGCAGATGGCTCATGCACTGGCTTTGGAAACGTGCTTGACGCAGGTTCTGCAAAAATGAGTGAAATGCGATGGGGAGAGATGCCCCTGAAGCTGGCGAACATTCGGTGTGGGGTGGGGGCTGGTGGGCGGGTGCTGAGCCACGTCAGAAGAGCAGCCAGCTGTGTTCATACCGTGACCAGCATGATGGTGGCATCTGTGTTGCGTAGGCTGGTCCTTCCATCTGGATAAGTGGAATTCCTGATGTCAGTCCCTGCTCAGGCCCACGACTTGCAGCTTGGCTTGTGGGCTGGATGGCTGCATCACACACTATTGGGATCAAGAAGCCCCATCTGGCTCACATGCTCAACTACTGGATCTTCAAAGCAGGTTTCATCAGAGATATATTAATCTTGGTCACAAAGCCAAGAACGATTGTGTGTGAGTGTATTTTAGTGACCAGAAGAGGAAAAGTGGAGAAAGAACCATTGAGAAATGACAAAAGATTCATTGCAAAATCTTGCCTGAATTCTATCTGTGTAACTCTTAGAGGCTGGCAGTGTAGTACATATAACAGAGCACTGTATCCTAACTGTTTCCCCCCCAAAATGGAGAGGCAGGAATGCGTCCCACCTTACTCTAGAAGGCCAGTATAACCCCAATACCAAAGCCAGACAAAGACACTACAAAGTAAGAAAAGTAAAGACCAATATCCTTTGGACATTGATGTAAAAATCCTCAACAAAATACTAGCAAACAGGTTTCAGCAGCATGTTGAAAGGATTAGGGCTTCCCTGGTGGCACAGTGGTTAAGAATCCGCCTACCAATGCAGGGGACGTGGGTTCGTGCCCTGGTCCGGGAAGTTACCACATGCCACAGAGCAACTAAACCTGTGTGCCACAACTACTGAGCCTGCATTCTAGAGCCCACTGTCCACAGCTACTGAGCCCGTGTGCCACAACTGCTGAAGCCCATGTGCCTAGAGCCCATGCTCCGCAACAAGAGAAGACACTGCAATGCGAAGCCTGTGCACTGCAACCAAGAGTAGCCCCCACTCGCCTCAACTAGAGAAAGCCCACATGCAGCAACGAAGACCCAATGCAGCCAAAAGTAAATAAATTTTAAAACTTTAAAAAACTAGCCTTAAAAAAAAATAAAAAAGGGTTATACACCATAACCAAGTGGGATATATTCCTGGAATGCAAAGTTCAACACAGGAAAGTCAATGTTACATGCCACATCAACGAAATGATAGGAAAAACCACATGATCATCTCAAATCATGCAGAAAGAAGCGAGACGAAATTCAACAGCCTTTCATGAAAAAACAACAAAACAGGAATAGGAGGAGACCTTAATATTTATAAAATCTGTATACGAGAAACCCACAGCGAACATAATAATGGTGAAAGACTGAAAGCTTTTCCTCTAAGGTCAGGAACAAGACAAAGATGTGTGCCTGCTTTCACCATTTCTATTCAACATAGTACTGAAAGTTCCAGCCAGAGCAAGTAGGTAAGAAAAAGAAAAGGCCTCAAATTAGAAGGGAAAAAGTAAACTCATCTGTTTGCAGATGAATGGTCTTATGTGTAGAATATCGTAAAGACACCACATACAAAAAGCTGTTAGATCTAACAAATGAATTCTACAAGGTAGCAGGATTAGAAGTCAACACACACAAAGCAGTTGCATTTCTATACATGAGGAATGAATGATCTGAAAACATTACAGAGAATTCCCTGGCAGTCTAGTGGTTAGGACTCAGCGCTTTCACTGCCAGGGCCTGGGTTCAATCCCTGGTTGGGGAATGAAGCTCCCACAAGCTGTGTGGTGCAGCCAAAAAAACAACCCCCCCACCATATTACAATAATAATTACATTTACAATAGCACCAAAAAGAATAGAATACTTAGGAAATAACCAAGAAGGAGAAAGACTTGTACAATGAAAACTACAAGACATTCTGAACGAAACTAAAGAAGAGAAATAAGTGGAAACCTCCTGTGTTCACTAATTGGAAGACTTACTATTAAAACACCAATATTACCCAAAAGTGTTCTGCAGGTTCAGTGCAATCCCGATCAAAATCCTGATGATTTTTCCTCAGAAATTGTAAAACTTACACTAAATTTCCTAAGGAATCACAAGGGATCCTGATAGTCAACACAATCCTGCAAAAGAACAAAACTGGATGATTTTCGGTTCCCAGTTTCAAAACTTACTGCAAAAACTAGTCAAAACAGGGTGCTACTGGCTTAAAGACAGACACATAGACCAATGGGATAGAATAGAGAGCCCAGAAGTGAGCCCTCACGTATGTGGCCAGATGACTTTTGTTTTTTAATATTTTACTTTTTATTTATTTATGGCTGCATTGAGTCTTCGTTGCGGCACACAAGCTTCTCTCTAGTTGTGGCTCGTGGGCTCAGTAGTTGTGGTGCACGGGATTAGTTGCCCTGTGGCATGTGGGATCTTAGTTCCCTGATCAGGGATCGAACCCATGTCCCATGCATTGGAAGGCGGATTCTTAACCACCGGACCACCAGGAAAGTCCCTGGCGAGATGATTTTTGACAAAGGTGCCAAGATCATTCAATGGGGAAAGGAGAGTCTTCTCAGTAAATGATGCTGGGAAAATTAGATATCCACATGCAGAAGTATGAAGTTGGGCCTTTACCTAACACCAAATACAAAAATTGACTTAAAATGTATCAAAGACCTAAATGTAAGACTTAACAGTATAGGGAGTAACCTGGCAGTCCAGTGGTTAGGACTCCATGCTCTCACTGCCGAGGGCATAGATTCGACCCCTGGTTGGGGAACTAAGATCCCAGAAGCCGTGCAATGCAGCAAAACAAACAAAACCCACTATAAAACTCTTAAAAGAAAACATAGGACTAAAGCTTCAGAACATTGAATTTGGCAATGATTTCTTGGACGTGTCACAAAACGCACAGGCAACAAAAGAAAAAATAGGAACTTCCCTGGTGGTCCAGTGGCAGGGGTTAAGACTCCATGCTTCCAGGCTTCCCTGATGGCGCAGTGGTTAAGAATCTGCCTGCCAATGCAGGGGACACGGGTTCGAGCTCTGGTCCAGGAGGAAGATCCCACATGCCGCGGAGCAACCAAGCCCGTGCACCACAACTACTGAGCCCACGAGCCACAACTACTGAGCTCACATGCCTAGAGCCCATGCTCTGCAACAAGAGAAGCCAACGCATTGAGAAGCCCGCACACCACAATGAAGAGTAGCCCCCGCTTGCCACAACTGGAGAAAGCCCGTGCATAGCAACGAAGACCCAACGCAGCCAAATAATAATGATGAAAAGAAATTCATGAATCCTGATTGGTTCATAGATTTAAAAAAAAGAAAAGGACTCCACGCTTCCACTGCAGGGGGTGCGGGTTCAGTCCCTGGTCGGGGAACTAGGATCCTGCATGCTGCATGGTGTGGCCAAAAAGAAAAAAATTAGACAAATTGGACTTCATGAAAATCTTAAAATTTTGTGCAGAGCCAGTATCAGTAAAATAAAAAGGCAGTCCACAGAATGGGAGATAATATTTGCAAATCATATATCTGATAAGGAATTAATATCTAGAATATATTAAAAATGACTACAACTCAATGACAAGGACAACAAAACAATTCAAAAACAGACAAAGGACTTGAATAGAAATCTCTCCGGAGAAGATGTACAAGTGACCAAAAACCATATGAAAAGATGCTCAATATCACTAATCATTAGGGACATGCAAATCAAAACTACAAGATACCAACTCACAACCATTAGGATGGCTACTATTTTAAAAAATAACAGAAAATTACAAGTGTTCTCGGGAATGTGGAGAAATTTGAACCCTTGTGCACTGTTGCTGGGAATGTAGAATGGTATAGCCACTGGAAAACATTATGGCTGTTCCTCAAAAAATTAAAAATGGAACTGCCAAATGATACGGCAATTCCGCTCTTGGGTATACACCCCAAAGAATGGGTAAACAAAATGTGGTATGTCCATACAATGGAATATCATTCAGCCTTAAAAAGGAAGGAAACTTTGCAATATGCTACAACATTGATGAGCCTTGAGGACATTATGCTAAGTGAAATAAGCCAGTGACAAAAACCCAAATTACTGTATGATTCCACTTATGTGCAGTACTTAGAGTGCTCAAAAATCATAGAGACAGGGCTTCCCTGGTGGCGCAGTGGTTGAGAGTCTGCCTGCCAATGCAGGGGACACGGGTTCGAGCCCTGGTCTGGGAAGATCCCACATGCCGCGGAGCAACTAAGCCTGTGAGCCACAACTACTGAGCCTGCGTGTCTGGAGCCTGTGCTCCGCAACGGGAGAGGCCGCGACAGTGAGAGGCCCGCGCATCGCGATGAAGAGTGGCACCCGCTCGCCGCCACTGGAGAAAGCCCTTGCACAGAAACGAAGACCCAACACAACCCAAAATAAATATAAATAAATAAATTAATTCAAAAAAAAAAAAAATCATAGAGACAGTCGTAGAGTAGTGGTTGCCGGGAGCTGAGGGGAGAGGGGATAGGCAGTTAGTTTTTAATTCTTACAGAATTTCAGCTTTACAAGATGAAAAGAGTGACGGAGATGGATGGCGGTGATGGTTGCACCCCAGTATGGATACTTCATACCACTGAACTGTACACTTAAAAATAGTTAGGATGGTATATTTTGTTTCGTATATTTTACCACAATAAAAAGTTTGGGAAAATGTGTGCAAATAGCTGACATACAAAGATTCAAGAAAGACAAAATTTTATCTTATTTATACTAGTAACACCTGTGAAAAGTATCCATAGGCCTGTGATCCCTCATCTGAAATCCTTACGGCCGGAGGCAGCACACTGTGTCAAAAACATTAGTATTTAGGCAGTTAGGCATTTAAGTCTCCACACTAAGTAGCTTAAGTAGAGGAAGGCCCTTGGGAGAAAGGAGGTAATGGTAGTCGTAGCAGCTGCCATTCGCCACACGCTGACCGAGGGCAGTCTCGGGTGTTCCTTAACAACAACCCAAGGATGCAGGTGCTGGCAACCCCACGTGACAGAGGAAGCTCTTTAGCTCTGGGCGCTCCAGTAACTCGTAGCAGTAACTGCTAGTAACTGGCAGGTCTGGACTGTCCACCAGTTTGACCGAAGCCCCACTGTTCCTGGTGGGCTTCTTGGGGTCGAAGCATCACAGCATGTGGGGGTAATGGGGTCCCCCCTCCTCCTTGCTAACCAAAATCCTACTGGGGCAGCATGTGTTCCCTGCTCTTCGTGCCAGCACTGGGTTTAGAAATGGACACTCGGCCGATGAGAAGTGGGGGCCAGAGGAGACCGCCCCTTTTTCTGCCTCTGGACGCCGTGGCTGAGGTGTGCTGGGCAGACGTGACGCAGCACAGAGAACCATGGCCTGGGCATCTCTGCCCCTTTCTCTCGTTAGTGAGATGAGGAGTATCTGTACTGTTAAAGCACATTCACTTGTCCTGTCAATTGCATCCAGACGTACCCTGACAGATGTAATCCCTGAGAATTCCCCAACTGAAATCCAGATGCTGCACGGAGGGGGATAGGCTAACTCACTACTGGCCACGAACACCTCAGTGGTGATGAGTTTACCAGACACAACCTACCACGTTTGAGAGCAGAAGCCTATGGTGCCAAGGAGAGTAACAATAGAGCGCTTTCGGCATCCGCGGAGGCAGACTCCATTATCGCCTTTATTTATAGATGAGGGCACTGAGGCAGAGGTTACATAACCAGCCCAAGGCCACAGAGCCAGAGGCAGCCTGCCGTCCTGACCTCCGCTGCGCACCCTCATCTGTGGGCGGGGAGAGGGCGCTCTGATGCCACCTTTAGTAGGGGAAGCGTGCATCCCTGGACACACCTAAGATGGGCAGGCTATTTTCTTGCTACCAAAGATATTGTCGCCTTCGTTTTGTCTCTGGGGTCCTTTCCAGCGTGTGACAGGACTGGTGTGTCCCGGGGCGGTGAGGCCGGCACACTGGAGAAATCCAGGGACGGGAAAAGGCAAAGTGGGGGTCGGTGTGGAGAGCGGGACAGACAGGCGCGGGCTTGCAAGCTCAGTCCTCATCTTACAAACAGGGAAACAGGTCCAGGCAGAGGTGAAATGCTGCGCTGGAGGAGCTGACCAGTGTCTGGATCAGAGCCGGGCTCCTACTAGCGAGTGCTTAGTGTCTCCAAAAGGGCAGCAGTGGGCACGTCTCCGAGATACTGTCCTAGATCTTGCTGTTCGCAGTGAACCCAGTTAGAGATGCAGAACCTCGCTCCCTGTCCTGCGAGACGGTCCACACCTGGGGGTTTCCCGAGCCCCCCGGATGCCTCAGTCCACAGTAAGCACGAGAGGCTGGGAAGTGCTGATCTAGTGAAGTCCTCAAACTAGCTTTGTGAGCACATCCGTGAGCCCATTCTCTGCAAACACCTCTCGCTGCGAAATGGCTGCTGAAACGCGAAACGAGTCTACGCGTTTCAGTCTGAGAAACTATTGTATCAGCGCCTGTTATTTTGTTAGATGGGTCAGCGGTTCTCAAGCTTCAGTGTACACCCCTGGGGCGCTGGTAAGATCAGACGCAGGCCAACCCTAGCCCTCCGGATTCGCAGGCCTGAGGCCCGAGCACCTGAACTTCTGTCGAGCTCCCTGGAGATACGCATGCTGCCGGCCCAGGAAGTACACTCTGCAAACCACCGAGGCATGTCCAGGAGAACTTCTCCCAGGAGGTAGCACCACTCGCCGTTCCCCGCTGCACCACGGGGGCTGCGCGCGGACCGGCTGCACGCGTGGACCGGAGCTCTCATGGGCAACACTGGCCGTCTCGGGGCCGCCAGCGCAGCGCGGGCCGCCGCGGAGTGACCGAGACACACCTGCGTCCGGACCCAGGCTCAGGGCTTGGAGACCTGGGCGAGCCTCTTCCCCTTGCGAACCTCCGTCTCTCGTCTGGGTCGGGGGACAAGGCCCCCAGCCTCCGGCCAGCGATACCGGCCCGGCAGAGGTAGCGGGTAGGAGTTGGCGCCGCGTCCGCGCCGCCCTGAACCGCAGCCCCGGCTCAGGACGGACCCCTGAGCGCGCACAGGTGTATTATCTTTGGGCCTCATCCCCGGCCCCTCCCGCCGCCCCGCCCCTCCCGCCGCCCCGCCCCTCCCGCCGCCCCGCCCCTCCCGCCGCCCCGCCCCCAGCCCCTCCCTACCGCCCAGCCCCTGGTTATAGTCCGGGCCCCACCCCCACCCCCCGACCGCCTCCCGCACCTTTCCGTCCTTGGCTCCTGCGCCGAGAGCAGGCCCCGCACCCCGCCCGCCCAGGCTGCGCCCATGCACGTGCGTGGGGCTTGCGCACCGAGGCTGCCCGCCTAGCTGCCCCGGCTCCGCGGCTCCGGCTCCGCCCGGCTCTCAGGAGGGTGGTCTTCCATCGGCCCGGCAGCCGTCCACCTCTCCCGCGCCCCGGGCCGGGGTCGCCTGCAGCGGTGGAAGGAAGGGCGGGAACCCTGAAGCCTCGCCTGCTCCGAGGTCTGAGGAGGAAACTACTCGAGCCGCTGAGCCAAGTGGACGACCTTCGCTCCGGGCCCCTCGTCCCGGCCCTTTTCACCTGCAGGCGGACCTGGGAGCTCGCGCAGGTGCGGCGCGGGGTGGGTCCGGGACACGGCGCGTGCGGGGCTCAGTGGCAGTGGCAGGGCGCTGCGGGCCGGCGCAGCCTTCCCCCAGGCCGAGCGGGAGCAGCTGCCGGCCCCGCCCGATGCCCCGGACACGTGGCGCCGGCGACCCCGGGCTGTCCCCCTCCCCTGACCGCGGGCGGGCAACTCCGAGGGCGACGTGCTCTGGCCGCGCGGGTGCCGGCGGAGACGCGGGTCTCCAGCTGTTGCAAGTACCGCCCACCTCCTTTGAGCCGGGGAGCGGACCTTCTCTTTAGTCTGGATTGGGGCGGGGGACGGCGGGGCGAGGGGCGGAGTCGGGAAGAGGAGTCTCAGACCCTGGGCCGTGGGGCAGCCGGCGGGGAGCCTGCTCCCAGAGTTTGCTGCCCGCGAGGTCGCAGATCCCGCCCAGGCCGGTCGGCTTCGGCGGCTCTAGGTGGGAGAACCGCTAAATGTTCTTCGCAGGCTTGTAAAGCAGAACGTGGAAGCAAGGTCGAGGGGAAAAGACGTTAGTCCCTTGTTTAAAAGAAAATCTAGCAGATGGTTTTCTCCTGTGTTTTGTGAAAGTCAGCAGGTAAAGGGGGCGGGGACCGGACCACCTGCTAGAAACCCCTCAAGTGTGAAGCCCGGTCTCTGGTGCTCTCGCCAGATTCCTGAGCGACTTTGAAGGGACTGGATCATTCGTCCTAGGAAGGAATGCGCCAAAGGACGGGGTAGTGTGGTCTTTTCTGAGCCGACGATTATAAGCAAAACATCCATTTGCGTTTTCTTGGTCTGAAAGCCAAAACCCAGGAGCCCTCTGCTCAGCTGTCCTTGTGAATCCCACGAAATGGATTGCTGGATCTTATGGTAGTTCTATTTTTGATTTTTAAAAGAACTTCCAGAGAGGCTGCACCAATTTACATTCCCACCAGCAGTGCATGGGGGTTCCCCTTTCTCCACACCCTCACCAACATTTGTTATTTGTTGTCTTTTTGATAATAGCCATTCTTCTAACAGGTGTGAGGTGACATCTCGTAGTTTTAGTTTGCATTCCCCTGATGATTAGATGTTGAGCATCTTTTCACGTGTCTGTTGGCCATCTGTATGTCTTCTTTGGAAAAATGTCTATTCAGGTCCTCTGCCCGTTTTTTAATTGGGTGGCTTGTTGTTTTGGTGGGGGGAGACCGGGGGGGCCCTGGTGAGCGTCTGTCTTGGACTAGAAAGGGGCGCGGGAGGCCCAGGGACTCCTGTTGGCAGCGGCTGTGCCTCCCCGTTCTGAGTCTGAGGGACTTTGGGAGGCTGGGGCCCTGGAGGCCCCTCTAAAGGCTGGAAGCAGGTGCTGTCGCAGGACATCAAAACAGGACTGCACTGCCCGCTGGTCCTCACCCTCCCGCAGCTGCCGCTGGGGGCGCAGCTGTCCCCCAGGACGGCCAAGAGCTAGTGCAAACCCAGTCTGCAGGGCAGACGATGTAGGTTCCTCTCTATGATTTTTTTTTTTTTTCCTCTTTATGATTTTTGAGCATTAGCAGTGTAGCAGGGCAAAGCCAGACGCAAATTTTACTTCTAATTTTATAATTGGAGTTAGATAAAGGACAGTAAAACCCCAAAGGAGAAGGATAGGAGAAGATCACTAAGGAAGAAAAAAGAAGTGAATAGACGACACATATAAAAGTTACACTACGTTGTGCAGACCAGCTTCTGTGTGACGTGCGACGCTGGAGACGGCGGAGACTGCTTTTTTCTTAAAGCCTAACTTTTAAGCTTTGTGCCTGTTTGAAGAATGGCGAGCATTCTGCTTTTATAGGAAAAGGAGTAAAATTTATTAAAACATGACAATTATGATAAAGGAGAAATTCTGAATTAGGTATCGTACTGTTTTGTTTTCTATATAAAATATATAGTTTGAATTTTTGTAAATGTCTACTTTTAAAGCTTCCTTCACCGCATTCCATTTCATCTGCTACCTGCCAGGGTGCTCGGCAGAGTAGGTGTGACTGTATGTATGTTGCCTGCAGAGCCATCCTCTTAGCTGAGTGAGTTCTCAAAGTGAGCCTCACTGACATTTTATTTTAAAATGCAGTCATAAAATTTTCCTCCAAACAATTCAGAAATTATTTTCCCCATGGCTTTTTGAAAGAAAGTGTGTTCTGGTATGTAAATGAACAAGAATCACCTCCATTTCCAGCTGGTTGGGACCAACGCTTCATGAAAGAAAAGAAAGGCGGTGACAAAGGCGGGAGTGGAGAGGTGTGTCCGGCAGTAAAAGCTGTTTCGATCACAATGGGGAGAACGCGGAGGAATGACTTGGCAGACAAGTCCCAGTGTCATTAAGTGGTGTCTCTGAACTTGAACAAAACCTAGAAAGTGAACCTAAATTAGATATGGAGGGAGAAGATGACCAAAAACGAGGTTTAGAAGACCTCAGTGTTCGGGTAGTTCTCTGCCCGACTCCCGCGCCTCGTGGGGGGTTTGCACTCCACCTGCCGTGCGGGCTCCGTTCCGGTGTCGGAGGTGATTGTGACACCTGTGGCAGTCGTGCAGGAAAATGGGAAGGACCAGGAGCGTGCGGTCCGGTGGCCTGTCTCTGCACACAGCTGGGGGCGTGAATTCAGTTACCTCCTTCGTCTCTCTGAGTTGCGGTTGCCTCACCTGTAAAATGGGACAATAACATCTCTGTGATTTTTGAGAATTAAGTATTAATTCTCCTTTCCCTTTGCTACCTTTTATGATAACTGTGTGTTTGTTTTTTAGTTTGGGAATAAGTGTGTGTAAACCAATTTTTAAACGATGACTTTTTCCCCCTAAAAATACTTGCATTCCTCTTCTTTTTTTTTTTTTGCGGTACGCGGGCCTCTCACCGCTGTGGCCTCTCCCGTTGCGGAGCACAGGCTCCGGACGCGCAGGCTCAGCGGCCATGGCTCACGGGCCCAGCCGCTCCGCGGCACGTGGGATCCTCCCGGACCGGGGCATGAACCCACGTCCCCTGCATCGGCAGGCGGACTCTCGACCACTGAGCCACCAGGGAAGCCCTCCTCTTCTTTTTTAAGGTTTTTTTATTTGGCTGTGCTGGGTCTTCATTGTGACATGCGGGCTCTCTAGTTTTGGCACTCGGGCTTAGTTGCCCCGCAGCATGTGGGATCTTAGGTCCCCGACCAGGGATCGAACCCACATGCCCTACGTTGGAAGGCGGATTCTTAACCACTGGACCACCAGGGAAGTCCCACTTGCATCCCTCTTCTAATAAAAACTTAAAAATACCAGTGGGAGGCCAGAAGTTCCCAATGTTTTGCTATTTCTCCATTATGGCGGGATGAATCTGATTAAAACAGCGCGTGAGACTTAATTCTGGGGAACCTGAGAAGCAGAAGGAAATGACTGGAGGAAAGACTGGAAACAGGAGAGGAAATGGTGAAGCGAGGAGGGGCTCGGGATGCAGCCACTCTGCTCTGTTAACAGTCTGCTCTGTGGTGGGACGTTGTTGGCTGTGTTCTCTTCCGTCAAAGGGGCAGAGGGTCGTGCTCTGCAGAGCACCACAGGGGCACATACAGTTGATTCTTATGATCTGAGGTCCTTACGCACAAAAAGCCACTGTGAACCTGAAGCCTGGCTCCTCGGGAATTACCCGGGCAGCTTCCCCCAGGCCTCTGGTCACAGCATTCCCCTCACCCGACCAACAGAACCTTGCTTTATGTGTGCTTTTGCTTAAAGATGCCCTTCTTCTACATATTGTTGATGCATTAACATTGACCTTGTGGCCAGCAGCGCCTGATTCAGCCAGAATGCAGCTCATCTAACACTGCGTTTTCTCCTCCTGGGCTCAGGAACCCTGAAAACACAAAGAAAAGGCACCAAAATGCAAAAAAAAGTGTCACTAAATGGACCACAAAAGAATATGTGTACCTGTGAGCTGAAACAGGAAGGCGGAGTGTGGCCTGTGCCGCGTCAGCTAAGTCAGGGTGTCCAGGGCACGCGGCGGATACTCAGAAGTCAGCCTTGTAGTCAGAGGCTGCGAGGCTCCCGGGAGGAACCAGAGAGGGTGCCGCTCTCGAGATGCTGGCTGGGTGGCCCAGGAAGGATGTGCACTTCATACGTCACTGGTAGAAAGCTTGCTTAGTAACAGTAAGTTTTTACTTTTTTTTTTTTGGCCGCGTCACGCGGCTTGTGGGATCTTAGTTCCCCAACCAGGGATTGAACCTGGGCCCTGGCAGTGAAAGCGCCGAGGCCTAACCACTGGACCGCCAGGGAATTCCCCTTTACTTTCTATTTGAAAGCAGAATAAACCCAGCAAAGTAAGGCTTCGAGGAGCGAGAGTGACTGCGTTCTTCTCTAAATTCGCTTCTTCTCTTGACCTTGAGCCTGCCCTAGGCTTTCTAGGGCCTCTGCCCCACACCCTCCAGTGTATTTCAGCTCTGGTCTGTGATGTACGTGTGAGCTGCGGCCTCCACACCTCTGTGCTGTGAAGGTCCCCACTTAGCTTCTCCTATCTAAGCCATCACTGCTGTTTTCCGAAACACCAGACGGTTTTGGAAACTTTCTCCTCCTCCTCTTCTCTGAATGACGCTGTACTTCCTCTTTTTTTTTTTTTTTTTAAATTGGAATATAGTTGATTTACAATGTTGTGTTAGTTTCAGGTGTACTGCAAAGTGAATCAGTTATACATATATCCACTTTTTGGTTTGTTTTTTGGAATCTTTTCCCACATAGGCCATTACGGAGTATTGAGTAGATTTCACTGTGCTCTACAGTAGGTCCTTATCAGTTATCTATTTTTTTTAAAAAAATTATTTATTTATTTATTTATTTAATTTTGGGCTGTGTTGGGTTTTCGTTGCTGCATACGGGCTTCTTCTAGTTGCGCAAGCGGGGGCCACTCCTCGCCGCGGTGTGCGGGCTTCTCACCATGGTGGACTCCCCACCGTTGCGGAGCACGGGCTCCAGGCTCGCGGGCTTCAGTAGTTGTGGCATTCGGGTGCAGCAGCTGTGGCTCGCGGGCTCTAGAGCTCAGGCTCAGTAGTTGTGGCGCATGGGCCCAGTTGCTCCACAGCATGTGGGATCCTCCCGGACCAGGGCTCGAACCCGTGTCCCTGCATTGGCAAGCAGATTCCCAACCACTGCCCCACCAGGGAAGTCCTAGTTATATATTTTATACATAGTAGTGTATATATGTCAATGCCAATCTCCCAATTTATCCCCCTTACCTTATCCCCTGGTAACCATAAGTTTGTTTTCTACCTTTGTGACTCTATTTATGTTTTGTAAATAAGTTCATTGGTACAGTTTTTTAGATTCCACATAGAAGCAATATCATATGATATTTGTCTTTCTCTGACTTACTTCACTCAGTATGACAATCTCTAGGTCCATCCATGTTGCTGGAAATGGCATTATTTCATTCTTTTTTATGGCTGAGTAATACTCCATTGTATATGTGTACCACGCCTTCTTTATCCACTCCTCTGTTGATGAACATTTAAGTTGCTTCCATGTCTTGGCTATTGTAAATAATGCTGCAGTGTAAACTGGGGTGCATGTATCTTTTCAAATTATGGTTTTCTCAAGATATATGCCCAGGAATGGGATTGCTGTGTCATGCGGTAGTTCTATATTTAGTTTTTAAAGGAACCTCCATACTGTTCTCCATAATGGTTTACATTCCCACCAACACTGTGGGAGGGTTCCCTTTTCTCCACACCCTCACCAGCATTTATTGTTTGTAGATTTTTTGATGATGCCCATTCTGACTGGTGTGAGGTGATACCTCACTGTAGTTTTGATTTGCATTTCTCTAATAATTTGTGATGTTGAGCATTTTTCATGTGATTTTTGGCCACCTGTATGTCTTTTTTGTCTACTTAGATCTTCCACGCATTTTTTGATTGGGTTGTTTGTTTATTTGTTTTTTGATATTGAGCTGCATGAGCTGTTTGTGCACTTTGGAGATTAATCCCTTGTTGGTCACTTCATTTGCAAATATTTTCTCCCATTCTGAGGGTTGTCTCTTCTTTTTATTTATGGTTTCCTCTGCTGTGCAAAAGCTTTTAAGTTTCATTAGGTCCCATTTGTTTATTTTTGTTTTTATTTTCATTACTCTAGGAGATGGATCAAAAAAGATATTGCTGCAATTTATGTCAGAGAGTGTTCTGCCTATGGTTTCCTCTAAGAGTTTTATAGTATACGGCCTTACATTTAGGTCTTTAATCCATTTTGAGTTTTTTTATGTGTATGGTGTTAGAGAGTGTTCTAATTTCATTCTTTTACATGTAGCTGTCCAGTTTTCCCAGCACCACTTATTGAAGAGACTGTCTTTTCTCCATTGTATATTCTTGCCTCCTTTGTCATAGATTAGGTGACCATAGTTGCATGCGTTTATCTCTGGACTTTCTGTCCTGTTCCATTGATCTATATTTCTGTTTTAGTGCCAGTACCATACTGTCTTGATTACTGTAGCTTTGTAGTATAGTCTGAAGTTTGGGAGCCTGATTCCTCCAGCTCCGTTTTGCTTTCTCAAGATTGCTTTGGCTATTCGGGGTCTTTTGTGTTTCCATACAAATTGTAAACATGTTTTTTTCTAATTCTGTGAAAATGCCATTGGTAATTTGATAGGTATTGCATTGACTCTGTAGATTGCTTTGGGTAGTATAGTCATTTTGACAATATTGATTCTTCCAATCCAAGAACATGATATATCTCTCTGAATCTGTTTGTGTCCTCTTTGATTTCTTTCATCAGCATCTTATAGTTTTCTGAGTACAGGTCTTTTGCCTCCTTAGGTAGGTTTATTCCTAGGTATTTTATTCTTTTTGATGCAATGGTAAATGGGATTGTTTCTTTAATTTCTCTTTCTGATCTTTCATTGTTAGTGTATAGAAATGCAACAGATTTCTGTGTATTAATTTTGTATCCTGGAACTTTCCCAAGTTCATTGAAGAGCTCTAGTAGTTTTCTGGTAGCATCTTTAGAACTTTCTATGTATAGTATCATGTCATCTGTAAACAGTGACAGTTTTACTTCTTCGTTTCCAGTTTGGATTCCTTTTATTTGTTTTTCTTCTCTGATTGCCTTGGCTAGGACTTCCAAAACTATGTTGAATAAGAGTGGCAAGAGTGGAAATCCTTGTCTTGTTCCTGATTTTAGAGGAAATGCTTTCAGTTTTTCACCATTAAGATAGATGTTAGTTGAGGGTTTGTTGTATATGGTCTTTATTATCTGAGGTAGGTTCCCTCTATGCCCACTTTCTGGAGAGTTTTTATCATAAGTGGGTGTTGAATTTTGTCAAAAGCTTTTCTGCATTTATTGAGATGACCATATGGTTTTTATTCTTCAGTTTGCTAATGTAGTGTATTACATTGATTGATTTGCATATATTGAAGAATCCTTGCATCCCTGGGATAAATCCCACTTGGTCATGGTGTATGATTCTTTTAATGTGTTGTTGGATTCTGTTGGCTAGTATTTTGTTGAGGATTTTTGTGTCTATGTTCATCATAGATATTGGCCTGTAATTTTCTTTCTTTCTTTTTTTGTGTGGTATCTTTGCCTGGTTTTGGTATCAGGGTGATTGTGGCCTCATAGAATGAGCTTGGGAGTGTTCCTTCCTCTGCAATTTTTTGGAATGGTTTCAGAAGGATAGGTGTTAGCTCTTCTCTAAATGTTTGATAGAATTCACCTGTGAAGCCATCTGCTTCTGGACTTTTGTTTGTTGGAAGTTTTTAAATTACAGTTTCAATTTCATTACTTGTGATTGGTCTGTTCATATTTTCTGTTTCTTCCTGGTTCAGTCTTGGAAGGTTGTACCTTTCTAAGAATTTCTCTATTTCTCTACTTCCTCTTAAAAGGAGTTTGTTCACACAGGGCCACTTCATTTTACTACCTTGACTCCTAAAATGGTCAGACCTTTATTCTGGCTTTTGAAAGCACTAAATCAAACAAAACATGAACTGACAGCATTAAAAAGGTGTGTGTGTGTGTGTGTGTGTGTGTGTGTGTGTGTGTGTTTTAATTATGGAGCTTCTCTGAGCTTCTAAGAGAAACTCATTACAAATCTCTAAGAGAAGCCCGTGAGGATCCCCTCAAGGGTGAGGGGCCTTCAGGGTTGTCTCAGATAACTCTCAGGCAGGGTGGAGACAGAAAACAGTAATGAGGACGTAAATGAGGTGAAGGATCCAGAGAGGAGAGCTCAGAGCAAGAAACTTTCTCAGAGTAATAAAAGCAGGGCTTGTGGAAAGGGGCTAAAAGGAAATCAGGGAATACTGTGCGGGAACTGAGGTCTTGGATGTACTGATGGGAAAGGGGCTTGATGGGCTGGGCAGGGACTTCCTGCACACAGAGTCCCAAGGACACCAGGTTGGTTATATTTTCCTAAGCTGTTCTCATTTAGAATCAAAAGCAGGTGGACTGGGCCCCAAGCTGTGAAAGAGCCCACTTCTCTGTGTTTGACCCAAATCTTATCCTTCAGGTTTCTGAAGAACAACACAAGATGACGTCACACCTCTCCAGGCATTTTACCAAAAGTTAGGGCATTGACTGGGGAAGAGAGGAGCCCTCAGCAGTGGAATAGGGATCTTTGGGTGGATTCTGATGAGTATGAGAAGCTTGAACCTCCAAGTTCCTCTGTACCTCCCTCACTGCTAGAGTCCAGTGTCCTTCTCCCATCCGAGGAGACCAACCTCCCCTTGTGAAGACTTTGTAATGTTCTCAGCGAGACAGTTAGCTTTCAAGAGAATGCCATTCTCAAGACCCACCCACCACAGTCAGATCCCTGTGCATGGGGGATGCATACCAAGTCTGGCCCGGGGAGAGAGGTGTGCAAAAGGCTTGTTCTAGTTGTTATCAACGGATATCTGAGCATAACGTTTGAAAATGGATTCTATTGATATTATACGAGGAGGAAAACAATGTTGGGTTGAACAGAATCTATTGATATGGGGTACTTAGCAGATATTCTGGACTCAGCGTTAGCCTCAGCAGCTGGGAGTTGTTCTCACAATTTTCTTAGTTGGTTGACTGACAGCCAGAGTAATTGGTGACCACATTAAATGAATTTGAGATCCATAACTTTCTTGATTTAATGTATACAAAGGAATCTCCTGGCTTAAGGAGTTAAAAAATAATGGAATGGGCATGTCAAGTAAGACCCACTTACACATTTCCTCCCTAGGTTCTGGTAGGAAGGCACTGAGACACTCTTACCAAAGCCTGGGGAAATATATTAATTAAGAGAACACTGATGTGACCCACTTCTGCTTGACAATGGGATGCTGCTGCACGCGCACAATTTGACGCCTCTCTTGCCGCAGCCTGTGGGTGCTCCTGGGGTGGGTGTCTCTTATCCGGAAGCAGAGCCAAGCCTCGTTATTGCTTTCTCCTTGGGTAGCAGGAGCTCTGGAGAAGGTGCTCATTTTAGGTGCGGTCATAGGGTGGTAAGAGAAAAATTAGACTGTTCTGTGATACAGGACGACTCCTCGTGCAGCAACTAAGATCCAACACATCCAAAAATAAATAAATAAAAATAAATTAATTTTTAAAAAAGAACAGACATTCACTGTTGATTCAAAATTTAATGACCAACGTGCACTTAAGAATGTGTATTCTGCTGCTGTTGAGTGGAGTTTTCTGTATATGTCTGTTAGGTTTAATTGGTTTTTAACGTTGTTCAAGCCCTCTGTTTCCTTATTGATCTCCTGTTTAGATGTTCTATCCATTATTGAAAGTAGAGAATTGAAATCTCCAACTGTTCCGGTAGAACTGTCTATCTTCCCCTCCAATTCTGTCAATATTTGCTTCATATGTTTTGAGACTCCACCTTTTTAGTGCATTATATAATTATAACTGTTATATCTTTTTAAAAAATTACTGAAGTATAGTTGATTTACAATGTGTTAGTTTCTGCTGTACAGCAAAGTGACTCAGTTATATATATATATATATATATATATATATATATATATATGCACTCATATCTTTCTGTATATATATATATTTTTTCATATCTTTTCCATTATGGTTTATCATAGGATATTAAATATAGTTCCCTGTGCTATACAGTAAAACCTTGCTGTTTATCCATCCTATGTATAATAGTTTGTATTTGCTAATCCCAAACTCCCAATCCTTCCATCCCCCCTACCCTTGGAAACCACCAGTCTGTTCTCTATGTCTGTGACTCTGTTTCTGTTTTATAGATATGTTCATTTGCGTCATATTTTAGATTCCACGTGTAAATGATATCATATGGTATTTTTCTTTCTTTCTGACTTACATCACTAAGTATGATAATCTCTAGGTCCGTCCATGTTGCTGCAAATGGCATTATTTCATTTTTTTAAAAACATCTTTATTAGACTATAATTGCTTTATAATAGTGTGTTAGTTTCTGCTGTATAACAAAGTAAATCAGCTATACGTATACATATATCCCCATATCCCCTCCCTCTTGCATCTCCCTGCCCCTGCCTCCCTATCCCTCCCCTCTAGGTCGTCACAAAGCACCGAGCTGATCTGCCTGTGCTATGCAGCTGCTTCCCATTAGCTCTCTATTTTACATTTGGTAGTGTATATATGTCCATGCCACTCTCTCCCTTCGTCCCAGCTTACCCTTCCCCCTCCCCATGTCCTCAAGTCCGTTCTCTACATCTGCATCTTTATTCCTGTCCTGCCACTAGGTTCTCCAGAACCATTTATTTATTTATTTAGATTCCATATATATATGTGTTAGTGTATGGTATTTGTCTTTCTCTTTCTGACTTATTTCACTCTGTATGACAGACTCTAGGTCCATCCACCTCACTACAAATAACTCAGTTTCATTTCTTTTTATGGTTGAGTAATATTCCATTGTATATATGTGCCACATCTTCTTTATCCATCCATCTGTCGATGGACACTTAGGTTGATTCCATGTCCTGGCTATTGTAAATAGAGCTGCAATGAACATTGTGGTACATGACCCTTTTTTTTTTATAATTTTAAAAAACTTACTTATTTGTTTGTTTATTTATTTATTTGGCTGCATTGGGTCTTTGTTGCTGCTCATGGGCTTTCTCTAATTGCGGCGAGCGTGGGCTACTGTTCGTTGCGGTGTGCAGGCTTCTCACTGCAGTGGCTTCTCTTGTTGCGGAGCATGGGCTCTAGGTGCGTGGGCTTCAGTAGTTGTGGCACACAGGCTCAGGAGTCGTGGCTTGTGGGCTCTAGAGCACAGACTCAGTAGTTGTGGCACACGGGCTTAGTTACTCCGTGGCATGTGGGATCTTCCCAGACAAGGGCTCGAACCTGTGTCCCCTGCATTGGCAGGCGGATTCTTAACCACTGTGCCACCAGGGAAGTCCCCATGACTCTTTTTGAATTATGGTTTTCTCCAGGCATATGCCCTGTAGTGGGATTGCTGAGTTGTATGGTAGATCTATTTTCAGTTTTCTAAGGAACCTCCATACTGTTCTCTATAGTGGCAGTATCAATTTACATTCCCACCAACAGTGCATGAGGGTTCCCTTTTCTCCACACCCTCTCCAGCATTTGTTGTTTGTAGATTTTTTGATGATGGCCATTCTGACCAGTGTGAGGTGATACCTCATTGCAGTTTTGATCTGCATTTCTCTAATGATTAGTGATGTTGAGCATCCTTTAATGTGTTTGCTGGCAATCTGTATATCTTCTTTGGAGAAATGTCTATTTAGGTCTTCTGCCCATTTTTGGATTGGGTTGTTTGTTTTTTTGATATTGATGTGCATGAGCTGCTTGTATATTTTGGAGATTAATCCTTTGTCAGTTGCTTCATTTGCAAATATTTTCTCCCATTCTGAGCGTTGTCTTTTCGTCTTAAGGTTTCTTTTGCTGTGCAAAAGCTTTTAAGTTTCATTAGGTCCCATTTGTTTATTTTATTTCCCTTTCTCTAGGAAGTGGGTCGAAAAGGATCTTGCTGTGATTTATGTCATAGAGTGTTCTGCCTATGGTTTCCTCTAAGAGTTTTATAGTGTCTGGCCTTACATTTAGGTCTTTAATCCATTTTGAGTTTATTTTTGTGTATCATGTTAGGGAGTGTTCTAATTTCACTCTTTTACATGTAGCTGTCCAGTCTTTCCAGCACCACTTATTGAAGAGGCTGTCTTTTCTCCATTGTATATTCTTACCTCCTTTATCAAAGATAAGGTGACCATATGTATGTGGATTTATCTCTGTGCTTTCTATCCTATTCCATTGATCTGTATTTCTGTTTTTGTGCCAGTACCATACTGTCTTGATTACTGTAGCTTTGTAGTATAGTCTGAAGTCCCAGAGCCTGATTCCTCCAGCTCCATTTTTCTTTCTCAAGATTGCTTTGGCTATTCGGGGTCTTTGGTGTTTCCATACAAATTGTGAAATTTTTTGTTTTAGTTCTGTGAAAAATGCCATTGGTAGTTTGACAGGGATTGCACTGAATCTGTATATTGCTTTGGGTAGTATAGTCATAGTCATTTTCACAATGTTGATTCTCCCAATCCAAGAACATGGTATATCTCTCCATCTGTTTGTATCATCTTTAGTTTCTTTCATCAGTGTCTTATAGTTTTCTGCATACTGGTTTTTTGTCTCTTTAGGTAGGTTTATTCCTAGGTATTTTATTCTTTTTGTTGCAATGGTAAATGGGAGTGTTTCCTTAATTTCTCTTTCAGATTTTTCCTCGTCAGTGTATAGGATTGCAAGAGATTGCTGTGCATTAATTTTGTATCCTGCTACTTTACCAAATTCATTGATTAGCTCTAGTATTTTTCTGGTAGCATCTTTAGGATTCTCTGTGTATACTATCAAGTCATCTGCAAACAGTGACAGTTTTACTTCTTCTTTTCTGATTTGGATTCCCTTTATTTCTTTTCCTTCTCTGATTGCTGTGGCTAAAACTTCCATAACTGTGTTGAATAATAGAGGTGAAAGTGGGCAACCTTGTCTTCTTCCTGATCTTGGTGGAAATGCTTTCAGGTTTTCACCATTGAGAACGATATTGGCTGTGGGTTTGTCATATATGGCCTTAATTATGTTGAGGTAAGTTCCCTCTGTGCTTACTTTATGGAGGGGTTTTGTCATAAATGGATGTTGAATTTTGTCAAAAGCTTTTCCTGCATCTATTGAGATGATCATATGGTTTTTCTCCTTCTGTTTGTTAATATGGTTTATCACATTGATTGATTTGCATATATTGAAGAATCCTTGCATTCCTGGGATAAACCCCACCGATCATGGTGTATGATCCTTTTAATGTTCTGTTGGATTCTGTTTGCTAGTATTTTGTTGAGGATTTTTGCATCTATGTTCATCAGTGATATTGGCCTGTAGTTTTCTTTGTTTGTGACATCTTTGTCTGGTTTTGGTATCTGGGTGATGGTGGCCTTGAAGAATGAGTTTGGGAATGTTCTTCCTCCTGCTATATTTTGGAAGAGTTTGAGAAGGATAGGTGTTACCTCTTCTCTAAATGTTTGATAGAATTCACCTGTGAAGCCATCTGGTCCTGGGCTTTTGTTTGTTGGAAGATTTTTAATCACAGTTTCAATTTCAGTGCTTGTGATTGGTTTGTTTATATTTTCTATTTCTTCCTGGTTCAGTTTGGGAAGGCTGTGCTTTTCTAAGAATTTGTCCTTTTCTTCCAGGTTGACTATTTTATTGGCATATTGTTGCTTGTAGTAATCTCTCATTATCCTTTGTATTTCTGCACTGTCAGTTGTTACTTCTCCTTTTTTCATTTCTAATTATATTGATTTGAGTCTTTTCCCTTTTTTCTTTATGAGTCTGGCTAATGGTTTGTCAATATTGTTTATCTTCTGAAAGAACCAGCTTTTAGTTTTATTGATATTTGCTGTTGTTTCCTTCATTTCTTTTTCATTCGTTTCTGATCTGATCTTTATGATTTCTTTCCTTCTGCTAACTTTGGTGTTTTTGTGTTCTTCTTTCTCTAATTGCTTTCTTATTTGAGATTTTTCTTGTTTCCTGAGTTAGGATTGTATTGCTATAAACTTTCCTCTTAGAACTGCTTTTGCTGCATCCCATAGGTTTTGGGTCATCGTGTTTTTATTGTTATTTCTTTCTAGGTATTTTTTGATTTCCTCTTTGATTTCTTCAATGATCTCTTGGTTATTTAGTAGTATATTGTTTAGCCTCCATGTATTTGTATTTTTTATAGTTTTTTTTTTCCTGTAATTGGTATCTAGTCTTATAGCGTTGTGGTCGGAAAAGATACTTGACACAATTTCAGTTTTCTTAAATTTACCAAGGCTTGATTTGTGACCCAAGATATGATCTATCCTGAAGAATGTTCCATGAGCACTTGAGAAGAAAGTATATTCTGTTGTTTTTGGATGGAATGTCCTATAAATATCAATGAAGTCCATCTTGTTTAATGTGTCACTTAAAGCTTGTGTTTCCTTATTTATTTCATTTTGGATGATCTGTCCATTGGTGAAAGTGGGGTGTTAAAGTCCCCTACTATTATTGTGTTACTGTCGATTTCCCCTTTTATGGCTGTTAGCATTTGCCTTATGTATTGAGGTGCTCCTCTGTTGGGTGCATAAATATTTACAACTGTTATATCTTCTTTTTTGTGTGTGTGGTACACGGGCCTCTCACTGTTGTGGCCTCTCCCACTGTGGAGCACAGGCTCTGGACACACAGGCTCAGTGGTCATGGCTCACGGGCCCAGCCACTCCACAGCATGTGGGATCTTCCCGGACTGGGGCACGAACCTGTTTCCCCTGCATCGGCAGGCAGACTCTCAACCACTGAGCCACCAGGGAAGCCCTGCTATCTTCTTCTTGGATTGGTCCCTTGATCATTATGTAGTGTTCTTGTTTGTCTCTTGTAATAGTCTTTATTTTAAAGTCCATTTTGTCTGATATAAGAATTGCTACTCCAGCTTTCTTTTGATTTCCATTTGCATGGAATATCTTTTTCCATCCCCTCACTTTCAGTCTGTATGTGTCCCTAGGTCTGAAATGGGTGTCTTGTAGACAGCATATATATGGATCTTGTTTGTGTATCCATTCAGCCAGTCTGTGTCTTTTGGTTGGAGCATTTAATCCATTTACATTTAAGGTAATTATCGATATGTATGTTCCTATTACCATTTTTTAAATTGTTTTGAGTTTGTTATTGTAGGTCTTTTCCTTCTCTTGTCTTTCCTGCCTAGAGAAGTTCCTTTAGCATTTGTTGTAAAGCTGGTTTGGTGGTGCTGAATTCTCTTTTGCTTGTCTGTAAGGGTTTTAATTTCTCCGTCAAATCTGAATGAGATCCTTGCTGGGTAGAGTGATCTTGGTTGTAGGTTTTTCCCTTTCATCACTTTAAATATTTCTTGCCACACCCTTCTGGCTTGCAGAGTTTCTGCTGAAAGATCAGCTGTTAACCTTATGGGGATTCCTTTTATGTTTTTTGTTGCTTTTCCCTTGTTGCTTTTAATATTTTTTCTTTGTATTTAATTTTTGATAGTTTGATTAGCCTGTATCTTGGCATGTTTCTCCTTGGATTTATCCTGTATGGGACTCTCTGTGCTTCCTGGACTTGATTGACTATTTCCTTTCCCATAGTAGGGAAGTTTTCAACTATAATCTCTTCAAATATTTTCTCAGTCCCTTTCTTTTTCTCTTCTTCTTCTGGGACCCCTATAATTCGAATGCTGGTGTGTTTAATGTTGTCCCAGAGGTCTCTGAGACTGTCCTCAATTCTTTTCATTCTTTTTTCTTTATTCTGCTCTGTGGTAGTTATTTCCACTATTTTGTCTTCCAGGTCACTTATCTGTTCTTCTGCCTCAGTTATTCTGGTATTGATTCCTTCTAAAGAATTCGTAATTTCATTTATTGTGTTGTTCATCATTGTTTGTTTGCTCTGTTAAGCGTTTCTTGTATTTTCTCCATTCTATTTCCAAGATTTTGGATCATCTTTACTGTCATTACTCTGAATTCTTTTTCAGGTAGACTGCCTATTTCCTCTTCATTTGTTTGGTCTGGTGGGTTTTTACCTGCTCTTTCATCTGCTGTGTGTTTCTCTGTCTTCTCATTTTGCTTAACTTACTGTGTTTGGGGTCTCCTTTTTGCAGGCTGCATGTTCGTAGTTCCCATTGTTTTTGGTGTCTGCCCCCAATGGGCAAGGTTGGTTCAATGGGTTATGTAGGCTTCCTGGTGGAGGGGACTGGTGCCTGTGTTCTGGCGGATGAGGCTGGATCTTGTCTTTCTGGTGGGCAGGACTGCATCTGTTGATGTGTTTGGGGGTGTTTGTGAACTTATTATGATTTTCGGCACCCTCTGTGCTAATGAGTGGGGTTGTGTTCCTGTCTTGCTAGTTGCTTGGCATGGGGTATCCAGCACTGTAGCTTGCTGGTCGTTGAGTGGAGCTGGGTACTAGTGTTGAGATGGAGATCTCTGGGAGACCGCTTGCTGATTGATATTATGAGGGAATGGGAGGTCTCTGGTGGATCAATGTCCTGAACTCAGCTCTCCCACCTCAAAGTCTCAGGCCTGACAACTGGCCAGAGCACCAAGACCCTGTAAGCCACGTGGCTCTCGGCCCTGGTTCTTGCACTTTCCATCACTCTGCCAGCTCCTGCCTCTGTGCTTCCCTCACTTTCGGTTTGATATTTACTTCCCACGCCAGGTGGGGGGGCAGAGGGCAGTGCAGAGAATGCCAGCAGGCAGCTGCCCCACCGCATCCTCGTCCGCACCACACACCAGGCTTGCCAGGTCCCTCCCAGTCATGGGGCAGTGTCCGCAAAGACAGCCTGACTGCTGACAGATCCACAGACCTGGCGAGGAGGGAGGGATTGGAGCAGGCATGGCCTACATGTCACCCACCGGCAGCAGCGCCAACCTATTTCATTCTCTTTAATGGCTGAATAGTATTCCGTTTTATATCTATATATATACCATATCTTCTATATCCATTCATCTGTCAATGGACATTTAGGTTGCTTCCATGTCTTGGCTATTGTAAATATTACTCTTATATCTTCTTGATGAATTGACTGTTTTATCAATACGTAATGCCCTTCTTTTTCTCTTGTAATAATTTTTGACTTAAATCTACTGTCTCATGTTAGTATAACCAGCCACCCTGGCTCTTTTGGTAACTATTTGTATAGAATATCTTTTCCCATCATTTCACTTTCAGCCTATTTTTCTCTTTGCATCTAAAGTGAGTCTCCTGTAGGCAGCACATAGTTGGATCATGTTTTAAAATCCATTCTGCCAATATCTGCCTTTTAATTGATGAGTTTAATCTATTTACATTTAAAGTGATTACTTACAATGATGGATTTACTTCTGCCAATTTGCTATTTGTTTTCTATATTTGTTATTATTTTTGTTCTTTAATTCCTCTGATACTGCCACCTTTTTTGGGGACTGATTTTGGTTCCCTTTTTTTTTCTGTATAATTTTTAGGTTTTTTCTTAGTGGTTACTATGGGGATTAGAGTGAAATTCTAAATTTCCATGACTCTAGACTGAATAAACACAGACTTAGCTTCAACAGCATATGTTGACTCTGCTCCGATCCAGCATCATCTCCCCTTTGTGTTGCTGTCATCACTAATTGCATCTATATATGTTGTGTACCCATTAACATAGATGTAGAATAATTATTTTATGCATGTGTCTCCTAAATCATATAGGAAAAAAAGAAGAGGAGTTATAACCCAACAACACAATAATACTAACTTTTATATTTATGTATATATTTACCTTTCCCAGAGCTCTTTATTTCTTTGTATGACTTTGTGTTACCATCTAGGTTCCTTTAATTTCACCCTGAATTTCCTTTAGAATTTCTTGTAGGGGAGGTCTACCCATGATGAATTCTCTTAGCTTTAGTTTCTCTGAGAATTTCTTAATTTCTCCTTCTTGAAGGATAATTTTGCTGGACATAAAATTCTTAGTTGACAGTCTTTTTTCCCCCAGTAATTTAAATATATTTTCCCATTACCTACTGGCTTCAATGATTTCTGAAGAGAAATTGACTTATTGGCTTATTGAAGAGTGCTTGTACAAGTTGCTTCTCTCTTGCTGCTTTCAGGATTTTCTCTTTGTCTTTGTCTTTTGACAGTTTGATTGTAACATGTTTCAGTGATATCTCTTAGAGTTTATCCTGCTTGGAGTTCATGGAACTTGAGTGTGTAGATTCAAATTTGGGAAATTTCTGGCCATTATTTCTTCAAATATTTTCTGCTTCCTTTCTATCCTACTTCTTCTTCTGGGACTCCATAATGTGGATATTGATACACTTGATGTCTTGTAGGTCTTTTTTTCTTTCTGCTCCTCGGACTGGGTAATTTCAGTTGCCCTGTATTCAAGTTTGCTAATCCTTTCTTCTGCCTGCTCAAATCTGCTGCTAGATCTCTCTAGTGGATTTTTTTTTTTTTGATGTGGACCATTTTTAAAGTCTTTATTGAATTTGTTACAATATTGTTTCTATTTTATGTTTCTTTTTGGGCCACGAGGCATGTGGGATCTTAGCTCCCCAACCAGGGATCAAACCCGCACCCCCGTGCATTGGAAGGCAAAGTCTTAACCACTGGACCACCAGGGAAGTACCTCTAGTGAATTTTTAATTTCAGCTATTGTACTTTTCAGCTCCAGAATTTCCATTTGGTTCCTTTTTTATAATTTCTATCTCTTTATTGATATTTCCTACTGTTTATGCATTGTTCCCCTGATTGCCCTTAGTTCCTTGTGCATGTTTTTTTTCTGCTTCCTGAGTACATTTAAGACAGCTAAAGTCTTCATCTAGTAAATCCAGTGTCTTGGTTTCTTCAGAGATGTTTATGGCCAGTTGCTTTTTTCCCCCTGTGAATACACCATATTTTTCTGTTGCTTTGTATGCCATGTAACTTTTTTGTTGAGAACTGGATATTTTGAACATTGCTATGTGGTAATTCTGAAAATCAGCTTCTTCCCCTTCCACAGGGATTGGTGATGTTGCTTGTTGAGGGGTTCAGTCATCTGTACAGTGACTTTTCCAAGGATAGATCATATGTAAGGCATATAACAATTCTCAATAAATTTTAAAAGGTTGAAATCATACAAAGTATCTCTTCTGACTACAGTAGAATGAAGCTAGATATCAATAACAAAGGAACACTGGAAAATTCAAAACTATATGGAAATTAAACAACATACTCCTAAACAACCAATGGACCAAAGAAGAAATAGCTAAGCAAATTAGAAAATAATGTGAGATGAGTGAAAACAAAACCACAATATACCAAAACTCATGGCCTGCAGTGAAAATAGTGCTCACAGAGAAATTTATAGCTACAAATGCTTACATTATTAAAAAAAGAAAGATATCAACAGTCTAACTTATACACCTTAGGAATGAGGAAAAAGAGAGCAAGCCAAACCCAAAGCCAGCAGAAGGAAGAAAATAATGAAGATTAGAGCAGATTTAAATGAAACAGAGAATATAAACATGATAAAGTCAATGAAACCAAAAGTTGGTTCTTTGAAAAAACAAAACTGACAAACGTTTGCTAGATCAACAAAGGAAAAAACAGAGAAGATGCATATAACTAAAATTACAAATGAAGGGAGGTCATTATTACCTAACTTATAGAAATAAGAAGGATTAGAAGAGAATACTATGAAAAACTGTATGCCAACACATTAGATAATCTGGGGGAACTTGACAAATTCTTGGAAACAGACAAATTACCAATACTGACTCAAGAAGAAATAGAATATTTCAACAGACCTATAACAAGTAAAGATTGAATCAATAAACAAAAATCTCTCCCCAAAAGAAAAGCCCAGGGCTTCCCTGGTGGCACAGTGGTTATGAATTCGCCTGCCAACGCAGGGGACAGGGGTTCAAGCCCTGGTCTGGGAAGATCCCACATGCCACAGAGCAACCAAGCCCGTGCACTACAACTACTGATCCTGTACTGTAGAGCCCATGAGCCACAACTACTGAACCCACACGCAACAACTACTGAAGCCCACGTGCCTAGAGCCCATGCTCCACAACAAGAGAAGTCACCGCAATGAGAAGCCCGCGCACCGCAACGAAGAGTAGCCCCCAGTTACCACAACTAGAGAACACCCACGTGCAGCAATGAAGACCCAACACAGCCAAAACTAAATTAATTAATTAATTAATTAGTTAGTTAGTTAAAAAAAAAAAAGCCCAGAACCAGATGGCTTCACTGATGAATTGTACCAAACATTTAAATAAGACTTAAACACCAATCATACTTAAACTTTTCCAAAAAACAGAAGAGGGAACACTTCTTAACACATTTTCTGAGGCTACTATTACCTTGATTCCAAAGCCAGATGAATATACCACAAGAAATGAAAACTACAGACCAATGTCTCTTACGAATATAGTGTATTAGTTTCCTAGGGCTTCCATAACAAAGTACCACAACCTAAGTAGCTTAATACAACACAAATCATTGTCTCAAAGTTTGGGAAACTAGAAATCCAAAGTCAGTGTCAGCAGGGCCATGCTCCCTCCAAAACCTGTAGAGGAATCATTCCTTCCTCTTCCTAGCCTCTTGTGGTTTGTCAGAAATCTTTGGTGTTCTTTGGTTTGCACTGCATAACTTCAGTCTCTGTCTTCATCTTTACATAGCATTCTCCCTCTGTGTCTCTGTCTTCACATGGCTGTGTTCTTATAAGGGCATCTGGGACATTGAATTAGAGGTTCATTCAACTCTAGTATGACCTCATTTTAACTAATTTCATCTGCAGTGAGCTCATTTCCAAATAAGGTCACATTCATAGGTATCTGGGATTAGTACTTCAACATACCTTTTCTTAAGGGGAACAGAATTCAATTCATAACCTAAAAATTGAGCAAATTGAGTCCAAAAGCACATTAAAGAATTATACCCCAAGACCAAGTGGGATTTATTCTAGGCATGTGAGGGTGGCTCAACATAAGAAAATCAATCAATGTAACCCACCATATTAATAGAATGAAGGAACCCCCCTCCCATATGATCACCTCAATAGATGCAGAGAAAACACTTGACAAAATTCAACACTCTTTCACGATCAAAATGCTCAGCAAACTAGAAATAGAAACTTCCTTGACATGATAGAGGACATTTATGAAAAATCCACAGCTACTAAAAACCAACATCCTACTCAATGATAAAGACTTTCTCCCAAAGATAAGAAACAAAACAAGGATAATCCCTTTCACTACTGCTATTCAACATTGTGCTGTATGTCCTAGCCAGAGCAATTACGCAAGAAAAATAAATAAAAGGCATCCAAATTGGAAAGAAAGAAGTAAAACTATCTCGAATTGCAGATGATTCTACATATAGAAAATCCCAAAGAATAATTTTAAAAAAGTAGAGCTAATAAATAAATTTAGCAAAATTGCTTGTAGATTAACATACAAAGAGCAGTTGTGTTTCTCTGCATCAACAATGAACAGTCTAAAAGAAAATTAAGAAACAATTCTATTTACAATAGCATCCCTCCAAAATACCCAGGATCTGATTTACCCAAGGAGGTAAAAGACTTGTTTATTGAAAACTACAAAACATTAATGAAAGAAAGTAAAGAAGACCTAAATAAGTGGGAAAATATGCCATATTCTTGAATTGGAAGACAATACTGTTAAGATGACAATACTCCAGAAGCAAACTACATATTCAATGCAACCCCTATAAAAATTCCAATGGCTTTTTTTTTTTGCAGAAATGGAAAAGCCACTACTCAAATTCATTAGAATTCAAAAGAATTACGAGGGTTCCCAAATAACCAACAACAAATATAAAAAGAAAAACAAATTTGGGAGACTCATACTTCTGGTTTTAAACCTGATCACAAAGCTTCAGTAATCAAAACAGTATTGGTACTAGCATAGGGATAGACACATGTACTAATGGAATAGAAGAGTCCAGTAATAAACCTATATATTTATGGCCAATTGACAAGGGTGCTAAGATCCTTCAGTATGAGAAAGAAGAGTCTCTTCAATGAATAGTGATGCAGCAACTGGATGTGCACACAGGAAATAATAGAGTTGGATTCCTACCTCACTCCGTATACAAAAATTAACTCAAAATCAACAGCCAAAGTGTGAAAGCTAAAACCATACAACTCTTTGTAAAAAATATAGGGGTAAATCTCTTTGTCCTTGGATTTGGCAAAGGCATTCTTAGGTTTGACACCAAAACATGGGCAACATAAGAAATAATAACTGAACTTCATCAAAATTAAAACTTTTGTATATCAAAGGACATCATCAAACAAATAAAAAGTACAGAGTAGAGAAGATATTTGCAAATCATGTGTTGATAAGTTTAGTATTCATAACACATAAAGAATTCTAACAACTCAACAACAAAAGGCAAACAACCCAGTTTAAAAATGGGTAAAGACAGGCTTCCCTGGTCGTGCAGTGGTTAAGTATCCACCTGCCAATGCAGGGGGCACGGGTTCGAGCCCTGGTCCGGGAAGATCCCACATGCCGTGGAGCAACTAAGCCCGTGCGCCACAACTACTGAACCTGCGCTCTAGAGCCTGTGAGCCACAACTACTGAGCCTGAGTGCTACAACTACTGAAGCCCGTGCGCCTAGAGCCCATGCTCCACAACAAGAGAAGCCACTGCAAGGGAAAGCCTGCACACCACGACGAAGAGTAGCCCCTGCTTGCCACAACTAGAGAAAGCCTGTGCACAGCAACGGAGACCAAAACACAGCCAAAAATAAATAAATAACATTTTAAAAAATGGGTCAAGAATCTTAGTAGACATTTCTCCAAAGAAGTATATAAATGGCCAACATGTACATGAAAAGATGTTCAACATCACTGGTCATTAATGAAATGCAAATCAAAACCATAATGAGATACAGCTTCACATCCATGAGGATGGTAACAACAACAAAAACAGCAACAGCAACGATAACAGCAATGAAAAATAGCAGGTATTGGCAGCATGTGAATAAATTGGAGCTTTCCTAAATTGTTGTAAAATGGTGAAACCACTATAGAAAAAGTGTTTGACAGTTCCTCAAAAAGGTAAACACAGAATTACCACGTGATCCAGCAATTTCACTCCTGTATTTATAACCAAAAGATATAAAAACATATATCCTCATAAAAACTTGCACATGAATGTTTATAACAGCATTACTCCTAATGGCCCAACATGGAAATACCTCTAACGTTCATCAGTGGATGAATGGATTGAAAGTGTGCATACGTACAGTGGAATATTATTCAGCCATTAAAGGGAATGAATTACGATAGATGCTATAATTCGGACGAACCTCAAGAACATTATTCTAAACGTAAGTAGCCAGTTACAAAAGATCACATGTTGTCTGATTCCTTTTATGTGAGTGTCCAGAATAGCCAAATCCATAGACAGAAGAGACCAGTGGTTGTCAGGGGCTGGGGGTGGGGGAGGGGGAGTGACTACTTCATGGATACGAATGTGATCCTGGGGGGATGAACATGTTTTTAAACAAGAAAGAGGTAGTGGCTGCATGGCACTCTGAATGCACTAAGTGCTCCTGAATTGTGCCCTTTAAGATGATTCAGTGTACATTGTATAAATTTCACCACAGTGAAAGCAAACGTTAGTGATCCGTGGATCACCCTCTGCCTTCCTCTCATCATCTTCACTCAAAAATGACAATTTCTCTTAGATTTTTGACCCTACGTAAACACTGCCGTGACATATTGCTATGTATTAAAGCCCGCCCCCCCCATTCTCCCTTCTCCATCTACATAATCTTGTAAAATCAGGTAATAAAGTAAATTATTGGGACTCTTTTGCCATCTTCCAATCAGTAATGGACAATTACAACTTATCTTTGATGCTACCATTCTCTACAAGTAAGGCTGATAGCACTCAACGGACACAGATACACGTCTGCAAGCAGAGACAGGCCACCAGAGTGCTGGCTGGTTTCAGGCCCTGTGCCCAGATACTTAAGACACGACATCTCATTCCACCTTCACACAAAATCCTGAGATAAATCTGATCGCCAACTCATAAATGTGGCGGTGGCAGTGGGGTCCTGCTGCGGTCACTGCCCAGAAGGGCGTCCAAGGTGGGGGACTGGACGCCCAGGGTGAGGCTGCCCATCCCCGGGCTGTTATTGCGCGGCTGCAGAGGGGCCTGGACGGCCCTAGGGGTCAGGAGGAACAGACCCTTTCTCAGGTGAGCAGGTCCCGACAGCCACCAGTCCACCGTCACAACTTCACTCCCTGCATCTTAAGGACTTTCTGGGGTTGAATCATAGACGCCTCAGGGGAGGCCAGGTTCCCCTGACTTACGCCCCTTTGTCTGCGCACAGGTCAGGTGAGCACAAAGACCCCGAGCTTCAGCCCCGGCTCCAGGGCCTGAGAGAGGAGGTGGGACGTGGCCAGTGATGCAGCCGCCTGGTCTCTCACCCTGCTTCCAGCTCAGAGAAGGCCAAGCCTGAGACACGGGATGCCCTGCTTCAAGGAGCCACCTGCAGCGCCCTGGTCCCGGAGCCTCCTTGCAACACACAGAGGCTTCCCTTTGACCCACTCCGAGGCTCTCCCATGCCCCGCCAGCCTGTGACGGGGGCGGCTGACCCCTGGTCACAGCAGCTCTGATACCCAGCCTGTGCTTGCTCTCATTTCCAGTCTGTCCTGCCTGTCACCGCGGACCCCTGCCTCTGACCAGCTGTGGTCCCCACAGAAACCCTTGCGGGAGGTCCCACTCTCTTTGATGTGAGTTCCTAAGCGTTTACTGCGCTTGGTGCCCAGGTCTTGTTATTGGTTCCCATCTGTGCGGCATCCTTGCTGGAATCAGACCATTCCTTTCTATCCTTTTTTGCTGTCTTGGCGTTGCTGTTTTGCGCTGTGCTGACTAAAAGTAGTTTGGTCATAATTATAATCACAGAGTAGAACCTGGCATAGGTCCCATGAGCCTGTGGCTGGAGCTGGCCTCCCAGACCAGCGGTTTGTGATTCCTGTGGACCAGCGTCCTCTTGGGCAAACTCTGCTTGGGGTCGGCAGTGACATAGGATGAGATTGTTCTTTCATCTCAAGCTTGTGTCCTGAGAGCCTGGCTTTGGTCCAGAGACAGCGGTTCTCTCTGGTTTCCACCTGCTGGGGCCAACGGTCAGGGGGGAGCTAAAGGCACCATGTTCAAGAGCATCACATTCCTTCCGACTGTCAGCAGCTCTTGTGGCTCATCCAAGTCTACATCCCCCGCCCCACCCCGCTTCCAGGACAACCCCTGCTTCTTATATGTTCTCTCATCGTAACCCCAGTTCTTGCACCTGTCATTCTCAATGACATCACTTCACCAAGGACAACTTGGGCCTTCAGTGGCCCCTCTGGGGAACATCTGGCTTGAAAAGAAGTCCATTTGAGAGGTATGTAGAAGAGAAAGGGAGCCAGATTTCTCAGGCTCAAATGGCGCTGAGAAATCTCAGCACTGTTTGATTAGTAGAGGCCTCCCAATTAAATTCTGAATCCAAATTCTTTCGCTGGAAGTGTATTTGGCCAAAGCTAATGAACAACTTGACAAACTTCAGCTCCCACCATCTACTCACCTCCCTAGGAAGCCCCGTCCCGAGGGGTCTCCTGCACCCAGGTCTCCCTCCCCCACTCCTATCACTTCCCTTCCGCACCTGCATCCACTCTCCCTGCCTCTTCCCCCGTCCAGGCCCCCTGCCTTTCCCCAAAACTCTCCTAAAACCCCAAATTGGCAGGTACCTTTCATAAGCCAAATATGTAGGCAGCTGTAGAATGTAAACCATGGACTCAAGCCAAATTAAAAACTATAATTAAGGATTTCCCTGAACCCAGATAAAACCAGCAACTATTCATAGGATTTAAGTTCTTTCAGATTCAGGGGCCCCCCGGTGGCCCCGTGGTCCTTCTCCCAGTGTGGGGGGCCCGGGTTCATCCCTGGTCAGGGCACTGGATTCCGCATGTCGCAGCTAAATAAATAAATAAGTAAATATTTTAAAAATAAATAAATTCTTTTGGATTCATATGAGCCAGGGTTGCCTGACCTATATCAATAGAACCTCAGATTCTAAATCCTGGATGGCAAAAGCTGACTGGACTGACTTGGAGAGCGATCTACAGAATAAACCTGAGGGTGCAAAGAAGGCCAGATAAGTAGGTCAGAGTTTCCTAAAAGCCATACAGGAAACATTTGCTGTAAAAATTTACTGGACGAAATTCATCATGCAAACAAAGAAAGGTGAAACTATAGGAGATTTTGAGGACATTCTGGAGTTAAAGAAGATGCTGATGAAATAGCAGCTCTTTTGTCTCATCTGGTCTATGGAGTTAGACCTGAGATTGGAGGCCTAATTCAAGAACAGAAATCAGAACGGGAAATAGGCCTTCACCTGAACGACAGCACCTGGCTTTAGAACAAAAATGAGGCAGGACCCAGAATAAACCTGGGACCCTGCAGATCAAAGAGCCAGCTGGCCCATCCCCCCAACCAACCATCTCCTGACGGAACGTGTGTAGGTACTGTACACAGAGGGACACTCGAACAAAGATCATCCCTTCTTGCAAAAGAAAGACCAAGACCAAGACAAAGCCTCGACTCAGATCACTGAGGGTGCTCCAGGGAGGGAGCAGTGCCCTGAAACACTCAAGGTGAAGTAACTCAGTTAAGATCACTGAGGTTATGGTCAACTTCATCAGTTCCTGGTCCATACGGGTGCTACCCTTCCTACATTAAACTCTGCTACCTTTTAGTCAACACATCACGACAGGTGGGAGGTATTTCTGATGACCCCCAGATTTTCCAGATCTCTCAGCCCTTAATTGTAATGTCTGAGCCATTGGCTGAGAAGCATTCCTTCCTGCTCTGTGGTACCACTCCAGCAAATGCAATAGGGAACGACTTATTCTGCTAATGGAATTGTAAGATGAAATGCACACCACAGGGACTATTTCTCGAGTCCCAGAAGACTCCTGTATTCATAATCAAGTTGTGTCTGCCCTGGATATACCTCTGCCTCCCCCATGATATTTATGCAGACCCCAGATAAAGGTCTTGATGCAGTACTTGACAAGGATAAACATACTTGGACCAGACCTGTAATAGTTCAACTAGATCCTACAAAACCATTCCTAAGCTTCCCCCATATTCCTTGAAGCAAGAAGCAAAGGAAGAGATCAAACCTCTGTGGAAGGCCTTACATCCACAGGCTTCTCATATCCTGCGCTAGCCTTCGCAACACTCCGTCCTGCAAGCAAAGGAACCAAATGAGTGAGGCTACTGCTTTGTTCAAGGGCCATCAGCAAACTTGTGATTTCTCATTTCCCAGTAGAACCCAGATACCATCCCACGTCCAATTCCTCTGGAAGCCACTTGGCCACTGTGGTGAACCTCTGCCCCTTTCAGGCTGCCCCCCCGGATCCTGAATCAAGACTTAAAGGATCTAAAGTTCTCTCATGATTTAGTTCTGGCACAACATGTACATGATTTCCTACTTTTCTCAGAGAACAAAGCCTGTGAAAAGGACTCCATTCACTTTCTCTCAGCTTTGGAAGAAAAGGGACTTAAGGTTCTGAAAGATAAGTTATCAAATTTTACCAAAACACAGGCCATTATTTAGGGTATGACCTATCTAAAGAGGAAGGCTCACTCCTGGTAGACTAAAGACGAGCCACACTTATCCCAGACCCCTCACCAGATGACACTGGGGAGGATTTCTAGGCTTAACTGGATGTTGCAGACAACGGGGGCCAAATTTTTCTAAGATTGTATCGTGTCTTTACGAAGTAAGTCCTCAGTGAGGGTCCTTTTCCTCTTGGAGCCAAACATCAACAGGCATTCAGAACCTGAAGAAAGCTCTTCACCAGCCTCCTTCCCTGCACATCCTGGCTACAAACTCCCCATTGTCCGTTTGCGGAGAAGCAGTCTGGACGAGCCCTTGGAATTTTAACTCAGCGTCCTGGGAACCAGCAAACCCATCACTCACTAGAGACCTGGGCAGAATTGCTCCACTGTAGAGGTCATCAGCTCACTCTGAATGTCTTTTCTGAATGGGCTGCTTCTAAGGAATCCCTGGATTTTGAGGTCCCTTTTGAAATAGTCTTCCAACTAGATGGAATTCTGGACTGCTTCTTTAGTTGTGAGTCACGAACCGAGTTGTGAAATGCGACTGGAGTTTAACTGCTGGGTTTTGTTGTTAACAGTAGATGGTAAGGGGCCTTTCAGTGAAACTTAGGAGCAGTTTTCTCAGATGTCTCTTCCAACAGACAAGACCCCTGAGCTGAAGACCATGAAGAGACTGTTCAGGATGATGTTGTGGGGAGGTGGCCTCAGCCGCTGATGATGGGACTGGCTGTAGTAGATGAGTCCTTTGCAATGTTTCGCCACGATCTGTGTGCAGGAAGGCAGAGTCTAGTGTTGGAGGTGAAACCCCTAAATGCATCGGCCTTCCCTGTTATCAGATCATAGGGTAACTGATGTATCCCTGGAGGAGTCAACCATATGCCCATAGGGCTATTGGAGCGCTCTTGGTCCAAGGAGCTCAGGGTTTCTGAAAACAGCTTTTTGTTTTTTTATTTTAGTTTTTTTTTGCGGTACGCGGGCCTCTCACTGCTGTGGCCTCTCCCGTTGCGGAGCACAGGCTCCGGACGCGCAGGCTCAGCGGCCATGGCTCACGGGCCCAGCCGCTCGGCGGCACGTGGGATCTTCCCGGACCGGGGCACGAACCCGCGTCCCCTGCATCGGCAGGCGGACTCTCAACCACTGCGCCACCAGGGAAGCCCTGTAACAATCTATTGATCAGATTCTAGGTAATTATAAATTTGAATTTAACAACCTTCATAGAGCAATGGGCCAAACACTTGCCACCTGAAAGAGACCAAAGCATATAACCAGCTGAGGTAAGGCCTTGTGTCCCAGGCAACTTCTCTTTAACTGGATCTCCATGGGCCCATACTGGGTACTAGTTTTGGGGGACCAGGACCTTTGGTGCTGCTTGCCTCAGACCAACTCCTCATGAACTTTAGGAAGAGTATTCTCAGACTTGTCTATACACAGAGGCCCTAAATCTAGAAGTCACTAAGGCCAGAAATTCTAACTGAGACATGAACTCTGAAATGAGGCCACCTTGATTACTCAGGTGCTTTTCCTGGAGGAATCAGACTCGTTGTGATGCCAGCAACCAGAGCAGTGCTCCCACATGTGGGGCCATACAAAGAGAAGGCTCTAAGAGAGTTACCAAGAACTCTGGGGAAGCTAGGACCCCCCCCCCACCCCCCCCCCCCCCGGGAGCTGCAGACTGGCAGGGCAGAGAGAGGTTACCACAGTGCTCTAGATTTCGGGTTGGCCAGTCATGTGCCACTGCTAATACTTGCTGTGCTTGGATCAATGCAACAGGCCAAGCAGAACACGCGATATGTCACCTTAAAGAAAAAGCGATTTGTCTCTTTAGGGTTAATCCTCATGGTCTACGGGACTTTCCTCTCGCCCTAGGTTGGGCAGTTAGTATTCCTAGTTCAAAGCAACCTACGGGGACTGCTGATGGCTCTTGTTTGGTTGTGGCCATGACATTCTATCCAGCCTCACAGGCTTCTGTGCAGCTGCTCCCTCATCAGCTCAGATGATTGCAATGACGGTACAACTAAAAGAAAAAAAAATCTCGCGATATGATTGTTGATGGAGACAGCTAGAGAATCCCCAAGCTGTGAAGACCTGGATCCCTCACCTTCCCCGAACTGATCAGCTTCCCACAGGTGAGACAGAGACCCAAGTGGGAAGGGGACCGGGAGACTAAATACACAAACGGACAAGGGTCAGACCATTTATGACAGTCTCTGACTCACAGCCTCTGCAGCGATCAGCCCGGAACGATCAGGACGTCGTCAGTGACTGCCAGCTTCCTTATTATTATTATTATTAATTTTTGCTTCCACTTCCAACTCAGGACCAGCCAGAAAAAGCCAAATGTGCTCCCTAGCCCGGTCTGCTCCACAAACATAAGGGGTCCCAACTCTAATTAGCCGCCTGCAGCTCCCCAGGGCACCTGCCTGAAGCCTTGCCTTTTCACTCCAAAGGTTTCTCACTCATCTGCCTGCCTCTGAGTCTCTACAAAACACAGGTGATGGCGGCTGACACGCTCGCTACAGCAAGACCCAGATAAATAGCCTCTGTTTGTTCTCATTTGGGGGATCTTCATTTATTTCCACGTGACAAACTGGACTTACGTAGATTGTGAAACTGTCTGAAAAAGAAGGATGCTAACAACTGAACCTGGAGTGACCTTTCCAAAGCCTGTGCTTATTTAGATCCCCGCCCCCGCCCTGCTTTAGAGCCTTTACTGGCTCCCCTGCCGCTGCTCTTCTAAGCTATCTTGGTTGGCTTCCAGCCTCTCTCCCTTACACTGGTAACCAAACTGACCTTTTATTTTCTGGAACGTGCCTTGCTTTCTTTTCCTTCCTGGCTTTGGGACAGGCAGCTTCTTCTACCTGGATTTCTCCCCTATTTCTCTCTTCAACTGGATGCATCCTCACTACCCCTCAGGTGTGCGCACGGACATCACTTTGTCTGGCCAGCTCGCCTCCGTGCCGGCCTGTGTTAATTGCTCCTCCTCCTGTTACCATAACAGACCATTTTCCCACCGATTATTTGGTTGTGTTCACCCTTCAACTCTAAGCTAAATTGTAGTGGTCGTATACCACGCCAAGCCTAATCCCATCAGCCCTCACGGTAGTTTTGCAGTTCCTTATCTAGATAATCTGAATGAACATATCTGAAACGTTTCCCCTGAAGAAATTATTTCTAGAATTATTTTCTATCAGTATGGGATCTAATGCTTTGCTGATTACATAGTACCACCAACTGACTGTACAGTTCAACTTTTCCGTTATCTTATTTGTCATAGCTAACCTAGGAAGGCAGTTGTCTACAAAGTGTTTTGTATTTTAACTTTATTATTATATTAAAGTCATAGAATCTCAGGGTAGAAGTGACTTCAAGAACCAGTCCCATCTAGTACATTCCTTTGTGTTGGTTCACTCTTTACTCTCTCTCACCCATGTTCATGGCTTTGTAACTGAGCAGGACCCTATGGGGTCTTCTCGGGACAGACCCCTCCCCACATGCTCTGCTGTAGCTCCTCTCTGAAGTACCTGGATAATAGTATCTGATGCACGCTTCCTGAGTCGTTCTACAGATGCTAAAACCAACACCAAGTGGAAGAAATTAACTACCTGATGACCATGAGCATGTAGCCCCCAGACCTCCTGGAGCCTAAGGGTTGAGCCTAAGGTGAACCCCTGTGACACCACCTTGGTACCCCATCACCAACCAGTCAGAGAGCTGTGCACGAGCTGATCACATACCCCGCGACCCCCACTCCCTCCCTCACCCGGCCTTTAAAAATGCTTTGCTGAAACCCTTCAGGGAGTTCGGGTTTTTTGAGCACTAGCCGGCCTGGACTCCTTGTGCGGTGCCTGCGATAAACGCTGCCCTTTCCTCCACCGCAGCCCAGTGTCAGTGGATCGGCTTTGCTGTGCGTAGGCTGGCTGACCCAAGTTTGGTTCAGTAACAGCTTCAATTATTATCTGTATTATGGTGACTTTATATTTCTAACCCAGACCTGCATTCTTAGATCCAGACCTGTATTTCCAACTATTTGATTTTAGCATCTAGAGGTCTCAAGAGCCTTCTTCAACATTGTCAAGACCAAACTTGTGATCCCTTCATTCTCTTTCCAGTGTTTCCACTATCTGTCCTCACTGCCCTCATTCTTGACACTTCACTCACAGCCCCGTCCACACTGTCAGGTCTGGTTCACTTCACTTCCTAAATACCTCTTGGAACTACCTGCTCTCCATCTCCAGGGCTACCCGCCAAATCCCGGTTCCAAATGGCCATCGTCTTCCCCCTGCACGTCTCCGGCACTCCCCTCTGATTCCCACACCTGCTCTCCTCCACACTAGAGCCAGCTGTGCTCTCCAAAAGCGAATCGCATGCTGTCATCCCACTCACTGAAAACACTTCACTGGCTTCTCACTGGTCTTAAAAAAGACCCAAATGGTTTACTGATCTGGCTCCTAGCTTCCCCTCATAATGTACTTTCTTCCTGTGACCTGACCTGTAATTCAGTCCTTCTGGTTTCCTTGGTCAGCCTGTGCCACACCTGCCCCAAGCACCGGGCTTTGCGGGGCTGTTCCCACTGCCCGGAGTCATCTCCCCTCACCACCTCTCTCTGCCTTGATCAACTCATGCCTCCTTGCCCTTCTGACCTCAGGTTGCCACTGCATCAGGATTGCTCAACCGGATCAGGTCTCTGGGCTATAGATACCTGGAGAGCCTACCTTCTTCAGGAGCGTTTACTCAGTTGGTAATTAAACTTTCACTGTGTACTTATTTCACTAATGACAATCTCCCTCACTGTTCTCTAAGCTCTGTGAAAGCAGGGATTGAGCTTCTTTTGTTTTCTGCTCATCGCCGTCTCCTTGGCGTCTAGTAGACACACAAATAAACGTGAAACCAAGGTGAGAAAGGGAAGATCCCATGTCGGGTTCACAAGGAATATCATCTCCCCTTCTATAGACATTTCAGCGGTTTTGGATTAAGCGTAGCAATTAATTTTATTGTAGGTGAGCACGTGGACAGTTGTCTCTGTGTGTTGCCAGATGCAGTTGCAGAGGGTTGCTAGCCCAGCTCTGCCCAGAGGAAGGGACACTCCTTTCTCTTTCTTTCTTTGTCTGGAAGCTGGGTGGGGCCCTCAGGGCAGCACACGCCCAAGGGCTCCCTCTGTGGGCCAACGTGTCAGGCTCTGGGGCCAGTTTAAGATTTCTCTCCGTTCTGTGGTCACCCAGATTTTGCTCTTTTTACGGTGGACAGTGAGTTTTGCAAAAGCTGATGCTGATTTTATAGAAGGAACCAGATGAGAGAGTAGGAAAAGCCCAGCACATCTGTAGACTCAACTGAAGCTAAAATCAAAGCATCTGTACTCGCACTGACACCAAGTAGGTTGAGAAGAAGCAGAACAAACTTGTTTGTGCTACGACGTGCCCAGCATATAAGTCCTCAGGTCTAACTTCTGATTTTGAATGATTTGATGGCTGAGTCCCTCTGGGTCATATTGCCCATTCCTCTGTCATGGGGAGGGACAGTCCTTTCAACATCAAAGCCGTTGCTTGTAGTTTTAAATGTCATTTGTTACCTATCCATGCATACTCAAGTGTTTAGCGACATAGTAGACCAATGTCTGCAATTTCCTTTGAATGCATCCAAAAAACAACAAAAAAAGATGGAACAAGAGATGAATAGTTGATTCACATCAGCCAAAACATGGAAACAACCTAAATGTCCATCAACAGATGAATGGATAAAGAAGATGTGGTATATATATACAGTGGAATATTACTCAGCTATTAAAAAGGGTGAAATAATGCCATTTGCAGCAACATGGATGGACCTAGAGATTATCACACTAAGTGAAGTAAGTCAGAAAGAGAAAGACAAATACCATATGATATCACTTATATGTGGAATCTGAAATATACCACAAATGAACCTATCTATGAAACAGAAACACACTCACAGACATGGAGAACAGACTCGGGGTTGCCAAGGGGGAGGGAGGTGAGGGAGGGAAGGACTGGGAGTTTGGGATTAGCAGATGCAAACTGTTGTATACAGGTTGGGTAAACAACAAGGTCCTCCTGTAGAGCACAGGAAACTATATTCAATACCCTGTGATAAACCATCATGGAAAAGTATATAAAAAAAGAACGTCTGTGTGTGTAGAACTGAGTCACTTTGCTGTACAGCAGAGATTGGCACAGCATTGTAAATCAACTGTACTTCAATAAAAAAAAGAATTGAAAGAGATGAATAGTTAGATAGCTGGGTGATAAAGCAAATAGAGTAAAATTGTTCATTATAAGATCCAGGTGATGATGGGCTTCCCTGATGGCGCAGTGGATAAGAATCCGCCTGCCAATGCAGGGCACACGGGTTCGAGCCCTGGTCCAGGAAGATCCCACACGCCGCAGAGCAACTAAGCCCGTGTGCCACAGCTCAAGCTCTGAGCCCAGGCTCTGGAGCCCATTGAGCGACAACTAATGAGCCTGTGTGCCACAACTACTGAAGCCCACGCACCTAGAGCCCGTGCTCCACAACAAGAGAAGCCACCGCGATGAGAAGCCCGCGCGCTGCAACAAAGAGTAGCCCCCGCTCGCTGCAACTAGAGAAAGCCCACGCACAGCAACGAAGACCCAACAGAGGCAAAAAATAAATTAATTAATTGAAAAAAGAAAAGAATACTGGATACTCTTAAAAATAATTGTTAAAAAAAGGATCTAGGTGATGGTGTTCACTGTGCATTTATTTCAACGTTTCAGTATGTTCAAAGTTTTGCATAAGATGTTGGGAGAAAATTCAACATTTATTAAAACCTTGTGATATTTATTAAAATATTTATAAATATAAATTTTATTAAAGTAACCTAGGCATCAGGGATACAGTGACGATCAGAAGGCATGGCTCCTGTTGGTACAGCACTCCCTGAGAGAGACAGACACGTTAGCAGGTGATGATCAAACAGCATGGTGAGTGAAGTGATAGATACACACAGACTTCTCTGGGCGTGTCAAGAAGAACCCACCACATTTCGCCATGTGTATTTGTGCGGTGGTGGTGGTCAGGGAGATCTTCCTGGAAGAGAAGCCACCAGAACTCAGCCTCGAATGGCAATGGGATAGAGATCAGGTCAGGTAGTAGGGAAGGAAGGAATTCCATGAACAAACCCTGTATAGTGTTTGCAGCAGCGGGAGATGGGCTGGACTGGTCAGCTCTGGGGAGCTTGTGTTCCAAGCTGGCCAGCTGGGCTTGCTCCTTGGTGGGGGGTGGGGGGAGGTGGAATGGCTGAAGGTGAGAATGGAAACGGCAGGGTCAGATTCGCTTTTTGCTGCGTCTCTACCTAGCTGACTGCAGAGCATCCCTGAGACACCAAAGCTGGAGGTCACGTCGGTGCCTGACTGTGCAGGTGTTCCTGTCAGGAGATGCACACATGGTAAGAGGGTTGTAGGTGGGGGAACAGATTTGAGGAGCATTAGGATGTAAAATTAGAAAACTGGAAATGGGAAAGATGAAGGGTGGTAAGCAGCATGCTTACGGTTAGAGGGGCTGTTGAGGAGGGATGATGGGCTCAGTCTTGAACTGAGAGGGGCACCTCTCAGTTAGAGGGGCACCCAAGTGGAGCTGCCAAGTTGGCAGCCAGAAAACAAAGCTGAAACTTAGGGAAGAGGTGGATACACTTCATTACTGGACAAAGCTGAAACTTAGGGAAAGGTGGATACACTTCATTACTGGAATCGAAATAATGAAGTTTGAATCTGCAGTTGAGACTAACAAGGGAGAGTACGGAGAGTGATAAATGAAAGGGATGGGGTTTCCAATACCTGGAACAGTGCCTGGCACATACGACGTGGTGATGAATATGAACAAAAGTGGGAAGAATTCTGGAGCAAACATTCAAGGATGGGCTGAGAAAGGGAAGCTGGTAAAGGTGTAAGGACCGATCAAAGAGGGTGGAGAAGATTAAAGGTCATGTTTGGGAAGGAAGTGTTTCAGGACAGGGAGGAGGTTACAAATAAAAGATGAGGCTAAAATCTGTTCATGGGTGTAACAGTCGGGAGGTCACTGGTAGCCAAGGGATATCTGCAGAGTGCAGAGGGTGGGGACAAGAGAGCACAGGGTGAGGAGTGGAAGCAGCTGAGGCATCGGGAGAAATGTGACACAATTCCTCCATACTGGAGCGCCGTGGTCTAGATCAAGGGTGACTGGAAGGCTTTAACTTTTCATCACACCCATAATTACTTGAAAAAAGATATCTAGGGACGTCATACCCATTTACTGCTGTGATTTATTATCAAATAAAATCATGATTCATATATAACTATAAAGAGCAAATTCTCCTTCAATTATGGCCTGTATTCCTGTAGGAAAAAAGCAAATTGTGGCTAAGTAACATCATCAGCCCAGCATTCAACACACTTTTTAAAAATAAATTTTATGTATGTATGTATTTATTTTTGGCTGCTTTGGGTCTTCGTTGCTGCACGCGGGCTTTTCTCTAGTTGTGGCGAGCGGGGGCTACTCTTCTTTGCAGTGAGTGGGCTTCTCATTGCTGTGGCTTCTCTTGTTGCGGAGCACGGGCTCTAGGTGTGTGGGCTTCAGCAGTTGTGGCTCGCGGGCTCTAGAGCACAGGCTCGGTAGTTGTGGCGCACAGGCTCAGTTGCATGGGGGATGTGGGATGTGGGATCCCGCGGCATGTGGGATCTTACCGGACCAGGGCTCAAACCCGTGTCCCCTGCATTGGCAGGCGGATTCTTAACCACTGCGCCACCAGGGAAGCCCTCAACACCATTTTTAAATTAACTCAGACATTTATTTAGTGCCTGTCATGTTTTTAGTCACTGGGCTAAACTGAACAGAAGTTACCAGTAGAAAGAGAGAAGCTGGAATTACGGGAGAGGGAGGGCTGGACAATGAGGTGCTGGGCAGGGCAAACAGGCCAGGGGTGAAGGTGCTGGCCATGGGCGTGAGCAGACGCAGCCTCTGATCAGGACAGTTGCTCAGGAAACAGGCCTGTGCGTGGGGCCAGGAGCGGGTTCCAGGGAGACCAGGTCTGATGGTCTTGGTGTTCTGGAAGAAGGAGGAGACATGGTCTTCTGCTGAAAAGGAAGCTGAGGATTATCCCGGCAGCTTCAATGAAGTGAGAAAGGTCTGGAATAGTTATTGAGGAACGATAAATTAAAGTAGCTGTGTGCACACACACCAGGCCTCTCGTTAAACTGCAAGCTCTCTGAGGGCGATGTGGCCCTTTTCTTCCCCCTTGGGCGCTTGACTCCACGAAGGAAGAGACCCAAAGGCATTTTGAAAGCCTCCTACTCCATGATTTCATTCATTTCGAAAAATAATTATTGCCTCACAATTTTTTAAAGAGTTGGGCATAAGTGAACTTCTAGGACGTTTAAGAGATTTAACAAATGTATGCAATTAACTTTTTTCCTACACAACATGTAGTAGCTCTAACTTAAAAATCAGAATTCTCAAGAAAAAAATGTGACATTAATTTTCTTAGAAAATAATTACTAAGTCAGGAGACCCTATCCAGTCAGTTCACCAAGATGTGTCAATCAAGGGCATACTTGTCAAAGTTCTGATAGTCCAAGTTCTATCCTCCAATGGCAGGGCAGGCTTCTCCTCACATCTGGTTTCCCATTGGCTCTGAGGTGTGGGCGGGGCCACCCATTCCTGCTGCTGCCAATAGCTCCACCCCACCCCATGCAAATGAAATCAAAGCTCTGGTGAACCCACGTGATTGGTCACGTGGTACGACACACTCGCCCCACCCCCTCAATTGACATCATCACCCTCTCAAACTCTCACGAGAGTTTGCACAGATGCTGGTGAGAGGCTGGCAGGCCAGTCCACTGTGGCAGGAGGGGGGTCAGGGGAGGGAGCTTCAATACAGACCCCCATTCCCACTGCTGAGTCTCCAGTCCAGCTTAAGACAGGGGCCCCTAGGGGCCTGTGGGGCAGTACCCAGGGGTCCCATGCAGACTCTTCCCCCATTGGCTGGCTGCTCCGGCATGCAAATGAGGGCGCGCGTCACTTCCGGAGGCCAATCGAGCGCCATTTTCTCTTTCTGGCCGAGCTGGGAGGAGGGGACGGGGTCGCGCGGGGTGGGCGCGCGCCGAGCCGGGGTCCCGCCGCGCGGGGCTGAGGCGGGCGGGCGCGGGGCCCCAGCGGGCGCGGCGAGAGCGGCGGGGGACGCGGCGGCGCTGCGGTCGCCCAGCGGCAGGTAACCCCGGCCCGCGCCGACGCCCCTGGCCCGGCCCGGCCCGCGAAGTCCCGGCGGCGGCCCCGCCCCATCCCGCCCACACCCCGCGGCCCGGGGCCGCCTCACGAATCCCGCGACGCTCTCCAGGCGCGGGGCTAGCCGCCAGAAGGGCGCCCGTCGTTCCTCCGCGTCACGTGGGGGGCCGGGGGTGGGGAGGGGGCGGGGATGGGGGTTCGGAGGGCGGGGCGGGGGGACGGGACCGGGGTGAGGGGGACGCGGGGACTGGGCGGCGGCAGGGGAGGGCCGGGCGTGCGGAGGGCGGCGGGACGGGGACCCGGGGAGCCGCCCGGAGCGAGTGCGGACGCGGGCCGAGCGGATGCGAGCTCACCCGGCCTGCGCTGTGGCGGCTGTCTCTCAGGAGGAGAGAACAGCCGGTAGCAAAGCCCAGTTCCTTCACCCCTGAGCGTTTGGTGTGAATATTGACCACATGCAGTTGTTGACATGAACGTTTTAACTTTTCATATGTCGTCGCTTCCTGCGTTGACGTACAGTCTGGGTGCAGAATTTCTCCTCTCACTTGGCTTTGGAACGTCCAAACCTGTAGCCACCAGTTCACCCTGTACACAGTTGCAAAATGATAAGTAGTTAAATATTTAAAGTATTTTCTTTGAATTTGAATGGGAGGCTTACCTGAATTCTCTTAAAACTCGTTCTAATTGAATGGAATGGGTAATGGCAGCCTCTTGAGACCTGAAGGACTCTTGTGTGTGGTGATTTACAATGCAGATGGGCAAGTGCGGGCAGACAGCGGCGGGTACCCGGGTCTCGCCAGATAGGTGGGGCGGGGAGTCAAGGTTGTGGGGAGCGTCTTGGGGAGAGGACCGCGTGAAAAGTGCGGCTTGTGGGAAGTGCGTGTTCATCTTTGGAAGTGAAGTAATGCGTGCGTGACTTATTTAGAGCTGAACGAACTTTGATACTCCGGTTGGAGATGCAGCTGTGTTGAGCCAATGGTCTTCAGGCGTGGAAGTGACAGACCTGTGTGCAGGAAGGGAACTGGTGCTGGCCTGGAGGGTGGACCGGAGTGGGGCGGAGATGCTCACCCGTCCATCTGAGCAGTGGTGAGGACGTGAGAGCTGGATTTAAGGTTAGGAATTGAAGGTCGGTGACGGGAGGTGAAGGTGGAGTTGTTAAAAGATTTTTAGCTGCAGAGATCTGGGACCCCTTTTTAACTTGAACCCAGGTTTGCGATGTGCTTTTGGTGAATTTGTGGTTGAAGTCCCTTTGAGGGGTCACGCCCCAGCTTTCTGCCGTGGCCGCCACTCTGGATGTCACACACCTGTTAGGGCAGTGTTTGACAAGTGCGGAGACTGACTGAAAGATGATGACTTGCTGAAGGCCACAAGTCTGAGAAGGGGTATTCCTGTGTTTGAACCCAGACCTTTGAATCTTGCTTTCATGCATTGTACAAATACTGGTTTTTTTTTTTAAATTAATTAATTAATTTATGGCTGCGTTGGGTCTTCGTTGCTGCGCGCGGGCTTTCTCTAGTTGCGGCGAGCCGGGGCTTCTCTTCCTTGCGGTGTGTGGGCTGCTTCTTGCAGTGGCTTCTCTTGTGGGTCACGGGCTCTAGGCGTGTGGGCTTCAGTAGTTGTGTCTCCCGGGCTTCAGTAGTTGTGGCGCACAGGCTTAGTTGCTCCGCGGCATGTGGGATCTTCCCGGACCAGGGCTCGAACCCGTGTCCCCTGCATTGGCAGGCGGATTCTTATCCTCTGCGCCACCAGGGAAATCCCTGAATATTATGTGTTTTTAAAGTTACTTAAAAACAAAAAAACAACAAACCTGTATTCCAATAGTTGGGACATTTCATGTAGATTTTTTGGAGTTAGATAATGGCAACTCACAGCCTTATGTTCTAAGTGCTTTTCTTGTATGAAACTGTTCTTTCTCAGAAGTGCTTCTCAGAGTAGGCTGTGCAGAAGGAACTGAGGCCCCAGGCTTCAGTGACTTGTCGACGACCACAGCCGGTCAGCTGTGGAGCTGATTTGAGCCCAGGCAGTGCAGCTCCAGAAGCTTTTGCTCGTGAGATGACTGTGTGGGGTTGCTTCTGAAGTGAAATCTTTTTAGAACTTAGATTTCACAGGAACTGAAAAGAAAGTTATGTGGCTTTAAAAAGTCTTATATTACCTGAATGATTTTTTTTGCAGTGTATTTTTTCAATAATGGGATATTCTTAAATAATCACGATACTAAAAAGCAACAAAAGAAACCCTTTAAGTGCCTCTTTGGGAAGTAATATTTTCTTGTGCACATCAGCGCAATTTTTGGTAATTCCGTGTCTGCCACACACTGTGGAATTAAAGGTAATTTACTATGAACAGAGGTGGATAGATTAGTGCAGCTGCATTAGCCTGCTGTTTTCTAATGGTGAAGGTACAGATTTAACTGAGTACTAAGAATGTAGAGAGAACAGCATCAATAAAGGATCTATAGGTATGGAAGCACTGAACAACTTCTTTCCTAGTTAATTAATCCACTGGGTCCTCTTTATGAAATCTTGCGTCTCTGAGAATGGAGAAATAATGGTAAAAGTCACCTTCTGTTCCCCAAAGTGACTGGCAACAGTAGACCAAGGATTTTGAAAGAATTGTTTTAAGGTTATGAAACTTCTATGATTTACCTACGTTTTATTTTTTATTATCTTTACTTGGTTTCCCTAAAACAGCAAACTGCTGAAAAGAGGAAACTTTTTTTTTTTTTAATTAAGAATGGATCTGTGTACTTGTTTTGGGAGGGGGCGGGGAACCACAACAGCCATGATGAGGGAATGGGGGCACTTACAGTTGAGAATAAAAAGCTCCGATTCTCCGAATTGAAGAAGACAGACTTCCTTGACCCTCCTCCCAAGCCTTGAACAAGTAACTGCCGAGCCCTTTAAAACTTGCCCAGTCACTGGAAGTCTCTTTTCAGTGCCTTCCTCCTGAGGGTCGGCCTGTCAGTAGCAGCCTTGGGAACCATCCTGTGAAAATTGGCCAATCCCTAAACTGCTTCTGAGAGTGTACCAATCCCTGTACTCCTTGCTTCTCAAAACTGTGATAAGATCAGCACTTGCTTTGTAAGGCCAGATTTCTTTGCAAGCAAAAAATTTAGCTTTTTTGTTTTGGATATCTGTGGATGGTGGTCTTAACCTTGGACAGTTCTATTTACCCGCTTTGGGGAAAGAAGAACCCCAAAGGATAGAGAGGATAGTGGGACTTTAAGGAGGAAATAACGGCAAGTCTGATAAAGTGAGTGGGAAGCATAAAGAAGGATTTTTGAGGCATGCTCTGGCCAAGGAATCCAGTCTGGGCTTGAAAGTGACCTTGTGCTTAATATTTAGGAATGCCACCACGAGGGTCTTGACAGCTCCTCTGTTAAATTATGCTTTTGAAGGCTAGAACCCAATTCAGTGAATTTTATTGTTAATAATTTTATTATTAGGTTTTTTTTTTTTTTTTGCTGTACGCGGGCCTCTCACTGCTGTGGCCTCTCCCCGTTGCGGAGCGCAGGCTCTGGACGCGCAGGCTCAGCGGCCATGGCTCACGGGCCCAGCCGCTCCGCGGCATGTGGGATCCTCCCGGACCAGGGCACGAACCCGTGTCCCCTGCATCGGCAGGCAGACTCTCAACCACTGCGCCACCAGGGAAGCCCTAATTTTATTATTTTTAACTTTACTTCCTATGATTTTTATTTTTCCCAGTTCTAAAATGCTAAATGATCCTTCAAGCTCACTTTCTGCTGAGCCTGAGATATACTTTTCACATAGATAACTTGTCTGAAAAGTGTGTCCATTCCAAATCAGCTTCTCAAACACTTCATGTTTCTTTATTACCCACGAAAAGGTTCTCCCACTGTTAACCCTCCCTGCCCCGCTCATCTCTCGTTTTATTCCAGTCTACCTTTTTGGTTTTACTTACCTTTTGCCCAGTATATTCAGACTTTTACTACCTTACTTCAGTCATTTTCTGATGCTGATCTATTCACTTGGAATATCTTGGACTCCAAGTTACCAGCCCTCCATAGCCTTTCCATTTTGAACCTCAGTGATAGGCCCAGATGTGCAAAGAAAACATGATTCCTGCCCTGAAGAAGTTCAGTCCAATAGGGAAAATAGGTGTAGAAGTAGATAATTACAACGTAGTGAGGTGAGTGCAAAGAAATAAGTATAAACTGGCCACTCTGGGAATTCCTCGGAGGGGCACCAAGCTTATCCTTGAGGGAGGAGGGGTTTGGTTGTAAGAGGGTATAGAAGCGGAATTGCGGGCTTACAGAAATTGTTATTTAAGATCTTGGGAGGTACTGCCAGTTGTCCTGTAAACATGCAGAAAGTACAGTTTTTCTACTTATACTCATTACCAGTGGATATTATCAATCTTTAAGTTACTGTTTTGATAATAAAAAATTGGCATTCATTTTTTTACCTGGCATTTCTTTAACTCGAGTTTAACTGATTTTGTTTTATAGCTTGCACATTAAAACTTTTTTTGAAATAGTTTCGGATTTATAGAAAGTTGCAAGTACAGTACAAAGAACTTCTTCCCCTGAATCATTTGAAACTAAGTTGACAAAAATGATGCCACATTACCCCCAATATTGTCTGTTTCCTACAATAAGAACATTCTCATATATATGCAGAACACAACCATCAAAATCAGGAGATCAGTTTATTACCATCTAATCCTCAGACTCCATTGAAGTTTTGCCAGTTGTTCCAATATCATTTATAGTAAAGAATCTAGTTAGAATTGCGCATTGAATTTAGTTATCTTTAGTCTCTCTCAATCTGGAACAGTTCTTAGTTTTTCCTTCCATGATCTTTTTCTAAGTGTATAATTAGTTGATTTTTAGTAAATTTATAGAGTTGTGCAACCAACAACATAATCTAATATTAGAACATTTCCGGCACTCTCCCCAAAAACCTATCCATGTGCAGTTACTACCCGTTCCCACCCGCAGCTGACTGCTAATCTACCTTCTATCTCTGTAGCTTTGTCTTTTCTGAACATTTCATGTAAATGGAATCAGACTTTTGCGTCTGGCTTCTTTCACTTAGAGTCATGTTTTCGAGATTCATTCATGTTGTAGCGTGCATCAGTACCTAGTTACTTTTATTGCCAGATACTATTTTGTGGTATGGGTATGCCATATTTTGTTCATCCAGTCAACATTTGGTGGACACTTGGGTTGTTTCCACATTTTGGCTGTTAGGAATAGTGCGCCCTTGTATCATCTGGACACGTTTGAAGATTGCAGGTTAGGTATTTTGTACAGTGTCTCTTAACTGAATGTCTGCCAGACTTCTGTGAATTACACTTTCCCCTTTGGTTATGAACAAGTATTTTGTGGGGAGATGCTTGGAAACCATGTAAAATATCCCATTCCTCACTAAACTTTCAATTTATTAAATTGTTTATGTTACCATGGACTTAAGTTTATATTCTAGTGGGTTTTCTTTTGGTTACTATTTCTGAATACCAAACCACCCCAAAACTTTGTAGAATGAAACATTTTATTTAAAAAACTCAGTAATTCTTTGGGTCAGGAGTTCAGGTGGGAGCAGGAAAGATGGCTTGTTTATATTCCACAATGTCTGGGGCCTCATCTGGAAAGACTCAAAGGCTCAGGGTCACTGGACAGCTGCAGGCTCTAGAGCATCTTCACTCTTGTGTCTGCTAGTTGATGTGGAGCCTCTCCATGTGGGCTAGTTGAACTTCTTACAACAAGGAGTCTAGATTCCGAGAGTAATGGTACCCAGAGGGCAGGCAAAAGCATGTGGCATTTTTATGGTCTACCTTTGGAATTCACATGGCATTACTTCTGCCACACTTTATTGGTTGAGGTTGCCACAAAGTTCTGCCCAGGTTCAAAGGGTGGGAGCATAGATGCCCCTACTTTTTGGGAGGAGTGTCAAGGACATATTTTAAGGAAAGCATGTGGGATGGGAGATCCTGTTACGCTATCTTTGGAAAATTCAGTGCCACAGATTAATCTGTTATTGTCATTACTTATTTGGTACCCACATTGTCCCACATTTGGCTTGTGGGAACTTCTTCAAGCGCTTGACTTCTTTTGAGTCCTTTTGACATGTCTCACCATTCTTTGAGCAACTTCGTTATTTTCTGGCATAAGACATTCTAGGCTCATCTTGTCTTTTATGTGCTCCAGCCCTAGAATCAGCTGTTTTTTCCAAGGAGCCCTGTTTCCTTTTAATGGAAAGTGGTATTTAGTAAGATTTGAGGGACTTTGCAGGTGGCACAGTGGTTAAGAATCTGCCTGCCAATGCAGGGGACACGGGTTCGAGCCCTGGTCTGGGAAGATCCCACATGCTGTGGAGCAACTAAGCCCATGAGCCACAACTACTGAGCCTGCGCTCTAGAGCCTGTGAGCCACAACAACTGAGCCCGTGTGCCACAACTACTGAGCCCATGCCCTGCAACAAGAGAAGCTGCTGCAATGAGAAGCCCCCGTACTGCAATGAAGACTAGCCTCTTCTGTCCGCAACTAGAGAAAGCCTGGGCACAGCAACAAAGACCCCACGCAGCCAAAAATAAGTAAATAAATAAATAAAATTAAAAAAAAAAAAGAAAAGTAAGATTTGGGCCCAAGGAGTGCTCACTGCTACTGGGGTGTGTAACTGCTTCCAGGCTCTCGCAGTGGACAGAGCTATACAATATACACAGACAGATTAACAAATGTATTTATTTTTAATCTATGTATGTGTTAAAAATAATGAGGTCACAGCTATACCTCTTATCATGGTCAAGTACCACAGGATTTATTTTAATTTTATGCTTTTTCAGGTATTTTAAAAACAGCTTTATGGAGATGTAATTTACATACCATGCACTTCACCTTTTTAAAAAACAATTATTTATTTATTTGGCTCTGCCGGGTCTTAGTTGCGGCACGTGGGATCTTCATTGAGGCACATGGGATCTTTAGTTGCGGCATGCAGGATCTAGTTCCCTGACCAGGGATCCAGCCCAGGCTCCCGGCATTGGGAGCGTGGGGTCTTAACCGCTGGACCACCAGGGAGGTCCCCAGCTCACCTATTTAAAGTGCACTTACTAAGTGGCTTTTAGTGCGTTCACAGAGTTGTGCGTACGTCGCCACAGTCGAGTTTAGAGTGCTGTCATTATTCCAAAAGGAAACCCTGTTCCGCATAGCCATCACCTTCCAGTCCACCTCAGCCTTAAGCAACCAGTATTCTCCTTTCTGTCTCTATAGATTTGCCTGTTCTGGATACTTCATACACATTGAATCGTATAATATGTGGTCCTTGGTGTCTGGCTCCTTTCACATAGCATAATGTTCCCTCACACAGGATCTTCGTTGAGGCATGTGGGAGCTTTCGTTGAGGCACGAGGCTTCTCTTTAGTTGTGGCTCATGGGCTCAGTAGTTGTGGCCCACGAGCTTATGGGATCTTCCCAGACCAGGGATTGAACCCATGTCCGCTGCATTGGCAGGCAGATTGTTAACCACTGCGCCACCAGGGAAGTCCCCTTAGCCTATTTTTAAGTTGGGTTTTTTATTTGCCTTTTAATTATTGTTATGTATTTTGGATATAAATTTCTTATCAGAAGTAAGATTTACAAATATTTTCTCCCATTTTATGGATTCTCTTTGCTTTTTTGATGGTTTCCTTCAAAGCAGGTAGGTCTTTAATTTTGATGAAGTCCAACTTATCTATTTTTTCTTTTGTTGCTAGTGCTTTTTGGTGTCATATCTAGGAATCCATTGCCAAATCCAAGGTCATGAAGATTTATGCCTATGTTTTCTTCTGAGAGTTTTAAAATTTCACCTTGTGCGTGTGCATGTATGATCCATTTTGAGTTAATTTTTGTATATGGTATAAGGGAAGAGTCCGACTTCATTCTTTTGTATGTGGAAATCTGATTGTCCCAGAATAAAAATTACTCTGCTTTACCAGCCCTGTTTTTAAAAATTTTATGTGTGTGTGTGTATGGGTATATGTACTTATTACAGTTTTGTTTTCTTCCCTTTTAAGGAAAATTTCAAAAATGTTTCAAATTCCCGTGGAGAATCTTGACAACATCAGGAAGGTACGGAAAAAGGTGAAAAGCATTCTTATGGATATTGGGCTTGACAGCTGCAAGGAGTTGCTGAAGGTAAGAAGGCATTAGTAACAGATTAAGAGAAGACAGTAATATTGGAGATACTGGGGGTGGTGAGATTTGAACTGGGAGGTTTTGGAGAATGGGTAAGATGCCTCAAGATGGAAATTGCCAACTCTTGAAATGAGGCGTGGGAATAGCATTCGTTTTTATTCATGTCTTTGACTTAAAGTGGGCTACTTTAGGCTCTTCCAGTTTTTAACGTTACTTTTAGGAGGGACTGTTCATAGTCATTAGTTGCAACATATTGTTGTTTTTGATCTTTGAGGGGAGTGTCTTGAATTACATAAATTATTTTATCAGAAGAAAACTAACTCAATTTTGTCAGAGTGATCGTCAAATGGGGATGCATGCTTGTATGATAGGGTTGTTTGTTTTCTTTTGTTTTTTTCTGATTTGTGAGTTTAATACATTCAGTCTTACAAAAGTTTAAAAATTAAGGTCACAGTCACACACTTTATTGATAAGTTATGTTCTCATATAATTTTATCTTTTCTTATAACTGGAGAATATATGGCCGGCATAAAGAAATAAAAATTGTTAAATAAAGCTTGCTTTGTAGCTTTATAGCCACTTATAATTCTATGCATGTTTAATTCATAGCTATTGAAATAGGGACCGTGTCTGCTTTGAATTTTTCAGACTTGTGAAGAATTCGATTCAAGGTGTTACTGGCCTGGGAAGAGTTCAGTTTCTTAATTTTCAAATCTCAGACTTTGAACCAGATTGACCTTTATTTATAAAAAGGTGTTCAGGTGTTCTGATGCTGAAAGACCAATACTTAACCAGGATTCTCATTAATGGTCAGAATTGATTTTTGCTCTAAAGTAAAATCTCTCAAAGGTAGACCTCAAATAGTTGTCTTCAAACATTACCACCCCAGAGAGATCTTCCCCCTAAAATGCTGCCCTTTTCACTTTGTTATCTTACCTGTTCTTTCTTCAGAGCTCCTGCAATACCTGATGTTATTTGTTTATCTGTATCCCTCACTTGAATGTAAGAAGGCATGCACCACATTGTTTGGTTATCCACTCTATTACCTGTACATGCTTAACATATATATATTTTTTAACAAATATTTTTCAAGTGAATGAATGAAAGTAAAACCCAAGTAGAGAAGTACTTTCAATAACAGACTGTGCCTGAAAGTTTATTTGGAAATAAAAGGTTGGAGGAGATACTGAATTGGAAGCTCTTAGACACTGTTGTTCAAGAACAGTCTTAAAGTGAGAGCACTGTCATTGTTCCTGCAGCTCTGTCTGTAAGTCATATTTTATGCATGAGGAAGAAAGCAGGATAATCTTTTGGAGACAGGTTTGAGAAGGTAGGTAGTGGACACATAGTCCATTAATAATAGATAAGTATGTGAGTTTAAGTAATATTTGCAGAGAATATAAAAATAACAAGCTAAGAGCACAATATATATAGACTGAGGAAATTTCAAATGATAATGTATGAGAAAATTTTTGGAATGGTGCCTGGCCTGCGGTAGATGCTCAAAAAATGTGCCCTGAAGGTATAGCAGTGCCTTCAGTAACAGACTGAAACTCTCTTTGGAATATTTGGGGGATGAAGGCGTGGCTTTCACTTTAGTCCTAGCTAGCAGCTAGTGGTGAGGCCTTGGGCACATCTGTGACTCTTTGGGCCTCAGTGTCCTCGTTCCAAGGAATGTAGAGAATTAGTCAGGATACTTACCCTTGAAGGGGGTTGACAGTCTAGCAGGAGCTGAGACAAACTTGAAACAGTCATAGTGAGAAACAGACGGATCACTTCTAGCTGAGGAGGCTAGAACAGCCTTTATGGAGGAGATGAGATTTGAACTGTTTTTTGTTTGTTTTTATTTGTGTATTTATTTATTTATTTTTGGCCGTGCCGCATGGCATGAGGGATATTAGTTCCCCAGCCAGGGATAGAACCTGTGCCCCCTGCGATAGAAGCACAGAGTCTTAACCACTGGACCGCCAGGGAAGTCCCCATGTTTTTAAAGATAGGGTAGGATTCTCCAGTGGAATTAGAAAGAATATTTCAGGAACATGGAATTTAGAATGACAACCCAGTTGATTAACCCCCATCACACTAGGCTAAGTGAATTCAGTTTTTTAAAAAACTGTTCTATTTGGAAATAATAATTCAAACTTACAGAATAGTTACAAGACTAAAAATAGTACAGGGAACACTCATTACTCTTTACCCAGACTTACCAGTTGTTAACATTTTCTCCCATTTGCTTTAATATTTGCACACTTTTGCCTGTGCTGTGTGTGTGTAGTATTTTTCCCTGAGCCACTTAAGTAGGTTGCTTATCTCATTACCCTTATTACCTAAATACTTAAAGTGTGTGTTTTCTAAGAATAAGATTAGTCTCTTATATTGCCACAGGATGGTTATGAACTTAGGTAAATTTAACATGGATATGACATTTTTGTCTAATCATTTATAGCATTATTCCCCCTGTCAGTGGTGGACCCAATTTAGGGTCAGGTATTGCCTTTGGTTGTCATCTCTCTTTAGTCTCCTTTAATGTGAATTTACTTTTTAAATGGAATTTTTACAGAATTAGTTTTATTTTTAGGTAAAATGCCAGAAACAACTAAAATTTTTCATCCTGGAGTCCTTTGTTTTTGACATGGCGTAAAACTGGACATTCCTCACTAACTTGCTTCCTCAGTCAGCCTAAGAATTGTTTACTCATCTGAATTTGTTCAGGACTGTTTACTTTTTCTTTCCAAGACTATAGTGACACAGAAACATACATACTTTACAAGAGAAAAGTAAGAGATTTGAATGGCATACCAGAATTGTTAATTAACTATTGGGTTAAATTTTACTATTTCTTTTGGGGGAAAACTTTTGTTTTATTAATTTGTAGTTGGTCCTATATTTTGCAAAATTTTTGAAAATTCAAGCAATGTAGAAGTTCATTATAGAAAAATTAGAAAATATACACAGACTTAGAGGAAAACTATGACTCAACTGTAAACCGTTACCCCAGAATCCCCATGGTAAACACTGTTATATCCTTCCAGATTTTTAGAAACAGGACATGATCTATCTATAAAATACTACACTAGTAGCTTTGTTCTTACTTTTCTCTGAATCTCATATGAAGAACTTCTTTCCACGTCAAATGCATTTATTCTTAATCCATTGTATTATTTAGAGTCTCTTGGTCTCAAGCAACGAAAACCAGTACTGACCAAGTTAAGTTAAGCGAGAAGCAATTTATCTGAAGTCTGTGGGTGCTTACAGAGAGTCAGCCCTGGGAACACCTGTCCATGTGGTCCTTTCCGTTTCCTTAGCCAGCGTTTCAGATTTCATAGTGAGAAATCACTCTGCCTTCTCTGATTTCCAAGGTATATACGACTCCACTTATCCTAAGAGTTAGGCCCTCAGATCGTAGGCTGTACAGTTCTTGTCAAAAGCCTGGCTGAGAAAAGTGAATCTTAGGGGAAATAGGCTCTTCCAAGAACCTTATCTCCTTTTCTAAAAATAGATCTAAACCCTGCTACTCCTTAGAGTATCTTGAGGAGTTTTTTAAAAAGTTAACATTTGGGGGCTTCCCTGGTGGCCCAGTGGTTAAGAATCCGCCTGCCAAAGCAGGGGACATGGGTTCGAGCCCTGGTCCAGGAAGATCCCACATGCTGCGGAGCAACTTAACTTGTGCGCCACAACTCCTGAGCCTGCGCTCTAGAGCCCGTGAACCACAACTAACTGAGCCCTCGTGCCACAAGCCCGCATGCCTAGACCCCATGCTCCACAACAAGAGAAGCCACTGCAATGAGAAGCCTGCCCACCACAACGAAGAGTAGCCCCTGCTCACTGCAACTAGAGGAAGCCCACGCGCAGCAATGAAGACCCAATGCAGCCAAAAATAAATAAATAAAATAAAAATTTAAAAAATAAAATAGGGCTTCCCTGGTAGCGCAGTGGTTGAGAGTCCGCCTGCTGATGCAGGGGCCGCGGGTTCGTGCCCTGGTCTGGGAGGATCCCACATGCCGCAGAGCGGCTGGGCCCGTGAGCCGTGGCTGCTGAGCCTGCACGTCCGGAGCCTGTGCTCCGCAATGGGAGAGGCCACAGCAGTGAGAGGCCTGCGTACCGCAAAAAAAAAAAAAATAAATAAAATAAAATAAATTAGATCAAGATATTAAAAAAAAAGTTAACATTTGATCAGTTAAATTAAAGGCTACCTACATAATTTGGAGGGCACTGTGCAAAATGAAAATGCAGGGCCATAGGCGCACTGTCCCAACCCACAGCAGATGGGTGACTCCCAAGAGATTGCAGCTTCTGTGCCAGGATGCTTCTGTTGCCTGGATCCAGGGTGGGCTCAAGGCCCCAAGTTATCTACCAAACACCTTGGTGCTGCCAGTCCAGGGCTGGGCTGGTTACCACCTTCCTCCTCCTCTCCCTGGGTCTGCCTGGCTCCCACCAGGGCGACTGGGGAATATGGACCTCTTGACAACTTGGTTATTGCCCCAGGTGGTGGACAAGAGTCTAGGAGTGGTTGCAGGGTGAGGGGAGTTTGGAGGGTTGTGGAGACTGAGAGCAGGGACAGAATCTGTCCCAGGACAGTGGAGGTAGGACCATGCGTGAGCTGACACTTCAGGCCCCTGACACATGCTCCACGGTCCTATCAGACTTCACTTTATAAAACAAATTCAAAGATGAAATTATTCACACTTTCAAAATGCTGACAACAGGGATTACACCCCAGCACTGGCCTGTCTGAGCACAGGGCTCTGTGCAACTGCATTGGTCGTTTTGAAAACTTTCCGATTTTTTAAATTTAGTTATTTAACCTCATGTTGAAAATATTATTTCAGTATGTAGTCAGTATGAAATAATGAAATATTTTAACCTCTTTTTTCTCTTAAATCCTCCAAGTGTATTTATAGAATTTTTTTATTATGGTAAGATATATATAACATAAAATTTGCCATTTTAGCCCTTTTTTTGGGCCATGCTGCACGGCTTGTGGGATGTTAGTTCCCTGACCAGGGATCGAACCTGGGCCCCAGCAGTGAAAGCGCCGAGTCCTAACCACTGGACCACCAAGGACTTCTGCATTTTAGCTATTTTTAAGTGTACAATTCAGTAGCATTAATGATATTAACACTGTTTTGCAACTAGATTTTCATCATCTCAAACAAACTCAGTAATCTTGAAGTAGTAACTCCCCATGCCCCACCCCAGCCTCTGATAAACTAATCTACTTTATGTCTCTATAGATTTGCCTATTAAAAATATTTCATGTGAGTGGAATCATGCAGTATTGGTCCTTTTGTGACTAGTTTATTTCACTAGCTTAATGTTTTCAAAGTTCATCTATGTGTGGCATGTGTCAAAATCTTAACTCCTTTTTATGGCTAAGTAATATTCCATTATGTAGACATATACCACATTTTATCAGTTCATCTGTGGATACACACAGGTTGATTCCATCTTTTGGCAGTTGTGAATAATGCTGCAGTGAACTTTGCCTCACAGGTATCTGTTTGAGTCCCTGTTTCAGTTTTAGGGTATATACCTCAGAGAAATGCTGGGTCATGTAATAATTGTTTAGCTTTTTGAGGAACCACCTAACTGTTTCCACAGTGGCTGCACCTTTTTCAGTTGCCACCAGCCATGCATGAGGGGTCCAGTATACCCACAGCCTTGTTAACATTTGTTCTCTCTTTCAGTCTCTCCCTCTTTCTCTCCCTTCCTCGCCATTGTGGCCACTAATGATGTTGAGCATCTTTTCATGTGCCTATTGTAGTTTTTTGCCCATTTTTAAATTGGATTGTTGGTCTTTTTGTTGTTGAGTTGTAGTTTTTTATGTATTCTGGATATTAAACCGTTATTAGATATGTTTTGTAGATATTTTCTCCCATTCTTTTTACTTTCTTGATAATATCTTGATGCACAAAAGTTTTAAATTTTGATGAGGCCCAATTTATTTGTTTATTTATTTATTTATTGCGGTACCTGGGCCTCTCACTGTTGCCTCTCCCATCGCGGAGCACAGGCTCTGGACGCGCAGGCTCAGCATCCATGGCTCACGGGCCCAGCCGCTCCGCGGCATGTGGGATCTTCCCAGACCGGGGCACGAACCCGCGTCCCCTGCATCGGCAGGCGGACTCTCAACCACCGCACCACCAGGGAAGCCCGGTCCAATTTATTTTTGTGTTTGCAATGCTTTCTATGTAGTATCTAAGAATCCATTGCCAAATTCAAGTCAAGAAGATTTTCTCCTTTGTTTTTTTCTAAGAGTTTTATGGTTGTAGTTCTTTTCGTTTAGGTTTTGATCCGTTTTGAATTAATTTTGTATATGGTGTGATATAGGGGTCTAACTTTATTCTTTTGCATGTGGAAATCCAGTTGTCCCAGTGCCATTTATTTGACTAATTTTTCCCACATTGAATGGACTTGGCGGCCTTGTAGAAAATGATTTGGCCATAGGTGCATGGATTTATTTCTGAACTCTCAATTCTAGTCCATTAATCTTTATGTCTATCCTTATGTTAGTATTACACTTTTGATTACCCTAGTTTTGTGATAAGTTTTGAAATTGGGAAGTGTGAGCTCTCCAACTCTGTTCTTTTTTTTTTTTTTAACATCTTTATTGGAGTATACTTGCTTTACAATGGTGTGTTAGTTTCTTCTGCACTTGCCTTTAGTGTGTTTTCGATTACCTTCATTATTTTACGCAGGTTTCCCCATGTAAAACCCTAAAAGAAGTTTTTTTTCAGAACTCACGCTAGGAGAGTATGTGGCATGTCTTGAGTGTGCTGGACCCACATCAGGGATCGGTCCTGACCATCCTTTTCATTGCTTGGTCAGCCTCGTTAGGCAGGCCCATCCCTTGAAGCTCATTAAAGTGTAGAGGAAACTAGTACTGGGTTGCTTGATTTAAAAAAACAAAAAAACAAAAAAACACATGTAATCAGTGGGAAAGTGGAAGAGACATTGGATGTTCTTTCTGTGTATGATGTGTGTGTTGCTTAGAGGAGAGATTTCCAATGTATGATGTGGACCCTTGAGGAATCATGAAGTTATTAGGGATACAATTTCTCTGGTGGCTGCAAATTCAAATGAAGCATTGTCTGAGAATTGAAAGTAATCTCTCCCATTAAATTACTGTTATATATCAAATGTTCATAGATACTGAGGTGATTAATATTATCCAAATTTATTTAAAAGTATTACTCTTCCTATCAGCTTTTGTCATCCTCTGTTTTCTCAATTAACAGCTATCAAAGATACAAATACTGTCTGATGGAGGCCAGGAACCTTTGAAGAAGCGGTAGGGAAAAAGGGGATTAAAAAAAGAAGGTCCCTACGTTAGAGTTTCAAAGTATCTATCAGATTTATTGAGGGAGTTTGAGATAGAAGGAATTAATGTTGACTGTCTAGTAGAAGTTTGGATCCATGATCATTTTCGCCTTTTTGTCACCTTGTGGGTTATTACCTTGTAAGCCTTTTTTTCCTACCAGTCTTGCCTTTGGTGCAAAAGCTTGACTACTCTAGCTCTTGCTTCTCACTGCACTGCACCACGTTCCTTTCTGTGCTGTTCTGCTCAGAGCTGCCATTTCTGAGGCAACTAGTGCACTTCTTTGCATCAAGTTACAGATTAGATGAGAACATTTCAACCAATGTTTACAAATTTGGGGTTGCTGCATCTAAATTAGGGAAGCTTAAACAAAAAGAGTGCACTGAACCCACCCCATGTCAATCTTCTGAGACCTATATATGTATAAACAGATTTTTAAAAATGTGTTAACCTATGTTTCTACATCTTATGTACAAAAATATATTGAAATATTCTTAATCCATTTATTTCCTAATAATTGTGGTTTTTTTCTTACTAGCTCTTTTTTTCCTGCATCTGACAATGGAAAGCACTCTTTCCTTTAAACCCTTCTCATCGCCTGTGATAGAACATTACTGCTTCCCTCTTCCTTTTCCAGTATTTTCTTATGAAAAATTTAAGCCTACAGAGATACTGAAAGGCTTGTACTGTGAAAACCCATGTACCTGCCATGTAAAGTCTACAAAATTAACATGAATATATATCTACACTCATCATTTTATCTTATTTTTTGATGCATTTCAAAGAACGTTGCAGGCATTGATAAATTTGCTGTTTTTGTATTTGAAGTGAGACTTTCGTAGACAGCATATAATTGGATTGTGGTTTTTAACCCAATCTGACATTCTCTACCTCTTATTTGAGTGTTTAGACCAGAGGTAGGCAAACTATGGCTCATGGGCCAAATCTGGCTTGCTGCCCATTTTGTAAATAAACTTTCTTGGAATACAGCCATGCTTATTAGTGTTTACATATTGTCTATGGCTGCTTTTGTGCACAATGGTGGGATTGAGTAGTTGTATCAAACAGAGACTGCATGGCTGTCAAAGCCTTAAATATTTATCATCTGACTCTTTACAGAAACAGTTTACCAGCCCCTGTTATTTAATGTGATTGTTGACATGATTGGGTTTAAATCTCCCATCTCACTGTTTGTTTTTACCTATCTCATCTGTTCTTTGTTCTTTTTATTCTTTTTCTGCTTTCGTTTGGATGAATATTTTTATGATTACATATTATCTCCATTTCTGGCTTATTAGCTATACTTTGTGGGTACCTTCCTCATATAATACTGCTTCACATATAGTATACAGCAGCATGCTTTCATTTCCCCTTCCAGCCTTTGTGCTATTGTTGTCATATATTTTACCTCTATATATGTTACAAACCTCACAATAAAAGCAGTGTTCTATCCAATTTTTTTTTATTTTATTTTTTTTTGCGGTACGCGGGCCTCTCACTGTTGTGGCCTTTCCTGTTGAGGAGCACAGGCTCCGGACGCGCAGGCTCAGCGGCCATGGCTCATGGGCCCAGCCGCTCCACGGCATGTGGGATCTTCCCGGACTGGGGCACGAACCCGTGTCCCCTGCATTGGCAGGCGGACTCTCAACCACTGCGCCACCAGGGAAGCCCCATATCCAATTTAAGTCCTTGTAATAATTTGCACTTTTCTCTAGTTCTGAATTGACATGGTAGCAATGTATTAGCCTAGGTATAGTCCAAGGCAGATGTGATATTAATTGTCATTCTCTGGCTTAACTAATTCTTTATTTTATATTAAAATAGTCTTTAATTATTAAAAAACCCCAGTAATATATACTGTGAAAGTTAGAAAGTACAGGTTATCATTTCTTTAGAAAATAGAAATATTAAATGCCACGTACCTACCATTCAGAGATTTAGCTTTCTCTTTATGTGTGTAAACATATAAATGTGTGTAGTATTTACCACAGTGAGCTCATAGCAGTCACTCTTTTTTATTGCATGCTTTTTCAGTTACCTTCATCTTTCTGTGTCATTAAATGTTCATCCTATCTAATACCCAGTCCATATTCAGATTTCTCCAGTTGCCCCCAGATATTTTTCACACTCTGTCTCTTTGAAGCGGAATTCAGTCTGAACCCTGCTGCATCTGGCTTTAGGGTCTCAGAGTCGCGTCCCTTTCCGTCTTGCCGTCCCTGTGGTGTTGTTAGCCACACACTGAGCCCCTATGTCACTCCCCACCCTGACACTCTTCTCCGTGGTGCTCGCGCTGATGGAAGACAGTGTCTGCTCATGCAGTTTCTGTCTTTCAAAACTTACTTGTGGAAACCTCATCTGTTTATTTCTTATAAAACTGTAACTTTAAAAATATATATATATATTTATATATATATTTGAATTTACGAAAGACTAAATACATGGAAAAAAATCCAGCACCCTAACGAGTACGGCCAGGAAGGAAATCAACTCTGTAATAGGATGGTTTAATGAACTGCAATCAAGAAAGGATGGGAAAGGAAGAAAAAAATGTGCATTGAATTTAAGACACTGTAAAAACTCAGAAGACATATTCACTTATTATTCAAGTGTAAACTCAGTAAGTACTTGGTATAAATTAAAAGGCCGCTGCTGAGGTACAAAAACTGTAATATTAACTTGGATTATTTCAGCATTTTCCCCAGGTCTCCAGCTTGATGGGAACTCTGTCACAACTTGCCATGGGCTGCATTTTCATTTCACTCTTCCCAAGTAGATTTCTTAGGTGCCAAGTAATCCCATCAGGTTCTAATTAAATATTTCTTTATCTTCTGAAATTATGTAATAATCTCTCTTTTTCTCCCTTTTTAAAAGGACCTTAAAGGCTTTGATCCAGGAGAGAAGTACTTTTATAACACATCATGGGGAGATATTTCTCTCTGGGAACCTTCTGGAAAGAAAGTGGTATGTATTTTTATTTTTGATTTTCATGTTTCCTAAGAACTTGGGGGTAAGTGTCAATTTAGTTCATATGTTTTGGGGTTGCAGGTGAATGAATGGGAGGAGGAGGAGGTGTAGTGTAAATATTCAGGGAAGTAGAAAGAAAAACAAAGTTAAACGTTTTGTGATACAGGATTATTGATGCTTTGAGAGTTTTCCGCCTATCAAGTTGGTAAAGTGATGTAGTGAAACTATTATTTGTCCTTGATTATTATATGTCCCTGATGTAAGAAGGGCTTCTGATTTATATAACTATTCTCAGTAAAAAGAAATGTCATGACTTTATATGTAATGAAGGTATATCCTGGTTTTAAAAATTAAAATAAGAATATGGAGTTTGAATCGAGGAATACAGTTTATAATAATTTGAAGCCTCACACTTAGGCAGATTCGAGCTAAAATATGTGACATACCGCTGAATTCTCCTTCTTAAAGTGTTTTCTTCTGGAAAACCCTTCCTGCCCCCCAGCCACTGGACTATAGCACCTTCATCAGCGTCAAACCAGCACGTCCCAGATATGACGTCACTGCCTCCCCTCACCGCTCCCCCACCCCATTTGGCCAGACCGTGTTGACCTTGTTGGGAATTCTGGCTTTAACAACAAATTCCTGTAGCCAGTGAGTCATTTCTCTGTCAGAATTTTACTTAAAAAAATTTCCGTTGTCACCTTGTCCTCCTGAGTCCTGCTTTCTGCCCTGTTTTGTGTCTCTTATCCTCCTTAACCCGGAACTCCCCTCTCTACCCACAGATACAGGGTTCCTTGAAACTGCTTTGATTTGGTTATTCTGCTCAGAACAGCTCATAGCTATTCAAATATGCCTTGTTTTGAAGACCTTGGCTTTGTGAATATTTTCTTGGGCCTCCCTGATTTTTCTCATCTGAATTCTTAAAAGATTCTGTAACATAACATGCAATATAATTTATAATTATATGCTTTTCATCAAGAAACATATTTTGAATTCCTGTTACAAACTAGGTAAAACTTTGAGTGCTTGATACAAAGAGGTGAAAGTTAGGGTTCTTTTCCTCAGGGAGTTTATGTTTTTGTTCGGGTAAATAGGGCCTGGCATAAAAAGTTAAATAACAATATGAAAGAGTGGAGATTGAATTTGTTAAGTAGATACCATATTGAGAAAAAAAACCAATAAACCACTGTTGCCTGGCATGGTGGAGGCTGTGTTGTCTGCTCGTTTTAGTACCTTACCCCTCTCTGTGCCGTAGGTAGCTTCTTGCTTTAATTTGTCTCTGGGTAATAGGATATGTGAACAGAGACAGTTTCGGGCACCACAGCAGAAAAGTGTGACCCTGCTGGATTATGTGGCTCATGCTGCAGAGAAATGAGATGTGTTGGACTTTTGGGTTTGGGACTGAGACGCTCAGGTTATATCAGGTGATGGAGCCCAGCTGTTATGGGACCTGAGGACGAGGCCTTAGGCTGACGGAGAGACAGGGACTATCACGGGGACAGGATTTCCACCAGCACCCAGAACACCTGACTCCACTTCTTTTCTGCTTCTCTCCTGGGTTATTTTTTCTAACTCTGTTACAGTGAACCAAGGTCTCACGCTCAAATTGTTTCTGATTGGTCACTGTCCTAGAACTTTCACATACAAGTTTTTCTCTGAACATTTTGTCAGGGATTTTGTGCTTATGGACTTACTGTTTATTTTCCATTTTAATAGGTTTGTAGTGGTATCTGCTCTGGTGTTAGTTTGCATTTCCCTAGTGACTGATGATGTTGAGCATCTTTTCGTGTGTTTGGCATCTGGATACCCTCTTTACTTTAAAGTATTTGATGCTTAAAATGTTTTGCCAGTTTTCTAAAAGTTGGGTTATATGTTTTCTTACTGAGATTTGAACATGTCCACAAAAATGATTCTGGACACAAGTCCTTTATTAGATATGTGGTTTGCAAATATTGTCTCCTAGCCTGTGGTTTGTCTTTTTATCTTTTAAACAGTGTCTTTCAAAGAGCAGATTTCTTACTTTGATGAAGTCTTGTTTATCATTGTTTTCTATTATGGATCATACTTATGGTGTCATATTTAAGAAATCTTTTCTTAACCCAGAGACCTGTTCAATACTAACAGATAGTAACAAGTTGTTAGTAAGTGCTATTGACTCTTTAATTGGGTGTAATTTTCATTAAGTATCTGGTTTTTCAGTACAGCATTTTGTGGAGTATAAGATGCACCATTTTAAAATGAACCACTAATGAAACTAAAGTAATAACTTCACACTTAAGCTGTGTTGCAGCATTGAACTGTCAGTTGTAAGGTGTTTTCAGATTTCAGAGATATTAAAATATGGGGGGAAGAGTGTGTCAGAATTAGTGAAAAATGTTTTTTTTTACTTTTTGATCTGTGGTTGGCTGTTGCCCTAGGTTTATTATAGATCCTCCTTGAAGTGCCAGAACCTGGGATTTCTAATTGCTGGGAAGGCAGTAGTAACATGTTGTTGAATGAGTTTGGGTGATTTCTCTGACCAGTGACCCAAGAGGAAAACTGTATGACTAGGAGAGAAGGTGACAAAACCCACAGGAGGGGAGTACGTGTATGTGTGTATGAGAGAGAGTGGTCACGAGAGCACAGATCTGGGAAGGAGCGGGGTGGCCTGTGGCCACTGCAGTAGCTGGAAAAAGGGTTGCAGAATGGGAAGGCCTCTGCCCCAGCGTTTAACCTGTCCGCACCTTAACCTTCCTCCTTTGTGAAACTAGGGCCCGTGTTTCCTGGGGCACCAGCTCTGGGGTCCGGAGGCTGTCATACTGCTCCAGGTTGTCAGACCAGCAAGGTTTCCTGGATGCTAGAACAGACTGTGCTCCTCAGTTGGCCAGCTGCTGTACAAATGTCTGTTCTTGTGCCCCAAGCTTGTTGAATTTCCTGTATTTGCCTTACAGAGAAATACCGTACTGTCAGAGTTACAGTCTGTGGCCTGAACTCACCTCAGGATTATTCACAGTGAGTTAGGCACAGTCCCTCTTTCTTCAGTGCTTGTCGCATGGTTTATCGGCTACTTGCTTGTGCCATGCGCTGTCTTTGTGTCTCCTGCCTTCTCCAGGAATCTGGGAAATGGAAGACAGTGATGATGGAGTTAACAATTTGCAAGTTTGGTTATATTAGGTAAATTCCAGAAGTTTTAGAATTTGGAGTAAAAACAACATTGGAACTAAGAAGTGGGATGAGAAGGGGAGACAATAACTTTTTCGTGCAGAAAATTGAGTTTATTTTAATTAATTCAGTTAGGACTGCATCAATTCAAAGTATAGGACTAAGTAATGAGATTTGTGGTTTAATGGCTGGCTTGGAAACAGGGTTCAGCTAGCTGTGATTTTGGGGCCAAACTGTGTTTGTATGGCCTACATGCTGAGAATAGTTGTTACATTTTTACATGTTTGAGAAGGAAAGAAATTGAAAAGAATACTGTTTTGTGACATGTGAAAATTTGAATTAGGGTCTCTAGTGTTATTTACATGTTGTCTGTGGGTACTTTTCCCTTACAACACAGCACTAAATCTAGCCAGTTAGAAGGAAAAGAATCATATACTTGTCAACTGTAGAAGGTGTAGCATCTGATAGTTTTATTAAACTATGCTTGACTTTCTTTTCTTTTAACAGAGATATCGAACAAAACCATACTGTTGTAGCCTCTGTAAATACTCCACAAAAGTGCTTACTTCATTCAAAAATCATTTACATCGTTACCATGAAGATGAAATTGACCAAGAGCTGGTGATCCCTTGTCCAAACTGTGTGTTTTCCTCTCAACCCAGAGTTGTGGGAAGGCACTTCAGAATGTTTCATGCACCTGCTCGGAAAGTCCAGAACTACACTCTGAATATTTTAGGTGAAACTAAATCATCTAGGAGTGATGTGATAAGTTTTACATGTTTAAAGTGTAACTTTTCAAACACTCTGTACTACAGCATGAAGAAGCATGTGCTGGTAGCCCATTTTCACTACTTAATTAATTCCTACTTTGGCCTGAGAACTGAGGAGATGGGTGAGCAACCAAGAGCTGATGACCCCCGTTCTACAGAGAAGATGCCCCCATCCGACAGGTATTACTGTAAAAAGTGCAGCGCCAACGCCAGCAGCCAGGATGCTTTAATGTACCACATCTTGACGTCGGATATACACAGGGATTTGGAGAATAAGCTTAGGTCTGTGATCTCAGAACATATTAAGAAGACTGGACTTTTGAAGCAAATGCATATTGCTCCAAAACCAGCTGCACGTGTGGCTGTACCACCCAACAGCAGTGCTCCGGGCATCCCAGCCACATCTCCTTGCTTCCATCTGGCCTTGCCACAGAACAGTCAGAGCCAAACTGTGGTACAGCCAGTTCAGGGTGCGCCCCCCCCGGTGACTGTGGCCTCGGGCGCTTCTGGAAGCCTCACCCACTCCCCGCCTGCCGTTGCCCAGTCTCATGTGACTCTGGTCTCCAGTCCTCTGCCAGTGGGCCAGAGCAACCTCACTCTGCCGCCCTCAACACCTCAGCCTGTCTTTCTCTCTCACGGAGTTCCACTTAATCAGGCAGCAAACCCTCCTGCGTTGCCCTTGAGTCAGCCAGTGGGACCTGTAAATAAGTCGGTTGGAACCGGCGTCCTCCCCATAAAGCAGACCATCCGCCCGGGGGTTTTGCCCCTCAGCCAGCCTGTTGGGCCCATAAGCAGACCAGTTGGACCTGGAGTTCTTTCGGTAAATAGACCTGTTGCGTCCGGTGTCCTTCCTGTCAATCCCTCTGTCACCCCTGGAGTTCTTCAGGCGGTCTCGCCAGGGGTGATTTCTGTGAGTCGGACAGTCCCGTCAGGGGTCCTTCCTGCGGGACAGATGACCCCTGCTGGGGTTATCCCTTCAGGACAGACAGCAACTTCTGGGGTTCTCCCTGCTGGCCAGGTGGTTCAGTCAGGGGTTCTCCCCATTGGCCAGACAGCGCCATCGGGGGTGCTCCCCACTGGGCTGACAGTCCCGCCGCGGGTCCTCCCTCCTGGCCAGACGGTCCCACTGAGGGTTCTCCCTGCAGGCCAGGTAGTCCCACCTGGGCTTCTTCCTCCCAACCAGACCGTCTCGTCAGGTGTTCTCCCTGTGAACCAGGGTATTAACTCTGGTGTTCTTCAGCTCAGTCAGCCTGTTGTGTCAGGCGTCCTTCCTGTGGGCCAGCCAGTGAGGCCGGGGGTCCTGCAGCTTAATCAGTCTGTGAGTACCAGCATCCTGCCTGCTCATCAGCCCGTCAGACCCGGGGCTTCGCCAAACACTGCTTTCCTAACATCAGGCTCTATTCTCAGACAGCTGATACCCACAGGGAAACAAGTGAATGGGATTCCCACATACACGCTTGCCCCAGTATCTGTCACTTTGCCTGTGCCCCCTGGAAGTGTCGCCACTGTTGCCCCCCCCCAGATGCCCATCCAGCTCCTGCAGTCGGGCACGGCTGCACAGATGGCCAGCTCCATGGCCAGCCTGCCCTCCCCACCAGTGGTGGTAAATGCCACTCAGAATATGTTCGTTCAGCCTTCTTCGTCTGTGGCAGAGGCAAATCAGGTGCTCAAACAGGCAAAGCAGTGGAAAACCTGTCCAGTTTGCAACGAGCTCTTCCCTTCCAATGTCTACCAGGTCCACATGGAAGTGGCACATAAGCACAGCGAATCCAAATCTGCTGAAACACTGGAGCCGGAAAAGCTGGCGGCATGTGCACCGTTTCTAAAGTGGATGAGAGAGAAAACAGTTCGGTGTTTGTCCTGTAAGTGCTTAGTCTCAGAGGAGGAGCTTATCCGCCACTTGCTGGTGCACGGCCTGGGGTGCTTGTTCTGCCCGTGCACTTTCCATGATATTAAAGGCCTCTCAGAGCATAGTAGGGCTATGCACCTAGGGAAGAGGAGACTGCCCGTGGACTATAGCGACAAAGGATTTCAGCTGGATGTCGATGCCAATGGCAGCCTGCTGTTTCCCCACCTCGACTTCATCACCATCTTGCCCAGGGAGGAGCTGGGTGAGCGGGAGGTCTACTTGGCCGTGCTGGCTGGGATACACTCCAAGTCACTGGTGCCCGTGTACATCAAAGTGAGGCCGCAGACCGAGGGTGCGCCCGGGAGGCCTGGCAACCAGGCGCTGACCTGCCCTTTTTGCTTTGGCACCTTCGTGACGGCTGAGGCGTACGAGCTGCATCTGAAGGAGCGGCACCACATCATGCCAACGGTGCACACGATTTTGAAATCCCCGGCTTTCAAGTGCATCCACTGCTGTGGGGTTTACACGGGCAACATGACTCTGGCAGCCATTGCCATACATCTGCTGCGCTGTCGGAGTGCTCCAAAGGACAGCAGCTCAGGCCTGCAGGTCCAGCCTAATTTTATTGAGAACAGTGAACTGCTTTTAGTCAATGGTGAGGTGATACACGACTCCAGTTTTTCCGTAAAGAGAAAGATGCCTGACGGCCAGTTTGGGGCTGAGGAGCAGAGGGAGGGCGAGGAGCGGCCTGTCACCACGAGCGCTGACACAGAGCCGTCCCTGGAGAAGGCGACGAGCGCCGTGCCTTCTAAAAGACAGAGGAGCGAAAGCAGGACGGAGGCGCCCCTTGTTCACGACGACGCTCTCCAGGTTTTAGCGTTAAATCCTAAAAGATACGAAGACCGTTCTTACGAAGAAAAAAAGCAGTTTCTTAGAGATTATTTCCACAAGAGACCATATCCCAGTAAAAAGGAAATAGAACTGTTATCCTCACTCTTATGGGTGTGGAAAATTGACGTGGCTTCATTTTTTGGAAAAAGAAGGTATATTTGCATGAAAGCAATAAAAAATCACAAGCCTTCTGTACTTTTAGGCTTTGATATGTCTGAACTTAAAAATGTTAAACACAGATTGAACTTTGACTATGAACCACAAAACTTGTAAAAAAAAATTAGGAAATCTGAAGTACTAGATACTTAGTAGTCTTTTTCAATTGAGATTTTAAAAAATGTTATTTTCTTCACTGTATGTTGAACTAATCAATTTCAGTGGTCTTTATGCTGCTCTTTAGATTTATTTCAGGTGCTCAGAAAGACTTCTATATAAAGAACTGAATAGTTCTTTCAAATTTATTGTTTCCTGCAGCTTGATTTTGTAACAGTTGTTTTTCATTTTTTCCTCTGTCATGTAAATTAAATCTTTTGATATTTCATGCATGCCTTGTTTTCCCAGTAGTGTCAGTATCGTATGATAAAAACTGAAATCTATATATGTTTGTTTTTCATTTAAGGAAATTTCAGCTTGTTTCAGAATACTTGATTAACTGCGAATTAAAACTGCTCTCCCTCAGCTTCACAAGTAGCAGCAGATGATACAGTAAATGTTTAGAGAAGTGAGTAGAAGCCCCTGTGACATGTCTGGTTCCTTAAGGATGCACTGCATTAACTTATGCTGATTTCTTCTTGTAAGGTATTTGCTTATTAGATTATACTTTTGATTTACGTTTTTTCAGGTTTGTCCTAACAGCTGTTTTTGATTGTAACTCAGAAAACCAAATGTTTTCATTTGTTAAAAATATACTGAACCTGAAGTCTGGTATTAAAGCTCATAAGTCAAGAGTTATTTTACAAATAAAGTAATTCTGTAGGTACAAAAATACTTCTCAGTGTAGACTTTTCCCCTCTTTTTGATACGCTAAGTCTTTTCTCCATTCAAAGATATGACAATAAATCTTTAGTGCCTTTAGAACAAACACTGAAAACACACACACAAGCTCTCCTCCTAACCTAACTGTTCATAAACCAGTGAAAGGGAAGGACCGTGTTACTCAGGAATAAAATGTTGACCCCTGGGTGTGGCTACTAACTGAAATATAAACACAGGTTTGCAGGGGACAAGGTGAAATGAGTAGACCGGAGCTAGTCTCCTGGTTGGTGTATTAAATCTCTGACAGTTTCCTAGAGGTAAATGTATTCACTTTGGGGAAGTGGGCTTTCCCATAGCCTAGTTGTCCAGGTTCATGGGATGGGGTATTGCTAAGGAGCTCGTGTATTACTCTCCTTTGGACAGCTAAGCCTCGGTTTTTTCACACAATATAAAATAACATAAAGCACCAGAAGCAGTAATGGAGGCCATCCAGTTTAGACCTTAAGTCATAGTGCTGATGATACACAGCAGAGGCACCTGTGCAACATACTCGGCAGATAAGACAGTCTCCGGGAAATGAGATGATGTCACCGTCCGCATTTTAAAATGCAGCTGCATGTCGCTGTAATGTGCGTTTTTGAGGCAGTCGTGAAACTGGTGTGTGCTTGTTGGTGTGCTCTGTTGTAAATTCAAGGAGCTTGTTCAAGTTTATTTTTTTTTTACCTGTTGTTTTCAGAGTGTCTATTTTGAATTAAAACTTGTTACACCACTGCAAGTAGAACTGTTTAATTCTTTCAACTGTTAAAACATCACGGTGACTCAGGAACAATCTAAACGTAGAAGTAGATACCATATTTGTTTTCTAAAAAACATTACTTGGCATTGTGAAAATAAGCACAACCCAAAAGGGCTAACTAATTACAGGGTCACAAAATGGATGTGGCTAGAGATCCTTGCCGTGTCTGGCAGTGGCTGGGAGTCGGCCTTTCTCCAGGTTGTGCTCTGTGCTGGACGGCGCAGCTTGCTGTCTGCATGGTTTGACCCTCCCTTCTTCAGTTGTGCACGTTAGGGGTTCTGTTGGCACTGGGGCCTGATCATTCTTTGCTCGGGTGACTGTCCTGTCCACTGCAGGATCGGGGCAGCATCCCTGGTCTCTACCCTCCAAGTCAGTAGCGCCTCCACCCGCCCCCTCCCCCCCGCCCCGGGCTGGCAGATGTGTCCCTGCCAGGTGTCCCTGTGGGACAGCATCAGCCCTTGAGGAGAACCACTGTGATGAAGGAATTCCGATTTCTAATTGTATTTCAGCTTTCAATGTGGAGTCTTTTTATACTACGCTAGTTACTGGTTATTAAATAATGTTTTAGGCTTATGGATCAAAATTTGATATAAGCTGAGCTTCAAAAAGTACGTGGGAGTTCTTGCAAATGTAAAAAATGAGTAAATTTATTACTGTTTTTGCCTCTGCCGTGCGGCATGCGGGATCTTAGTTCCCTGACCAGGGATCAAACCCGTGCCCCCTGCAGTGGAAGCGTGGAGTCCTAACCACTGGACTGCCAGGGAAGTCCCTAAATGTATAATTTGAAAATGAAAAACTAAACTATAGATTAATAGTGGTGGAGGTTTTTTAAACTACTCCATTAAAAGATTAGAAATTGAGAAGGAAAGGAGACAATCCTTTTTATTACCACGGTTACGAATAATTGTATACTTTAAAAAATTTTGTAATCTATGTAGCATGAACTCTAAAAATATTTCATATTTGGAGACACTGCTTGGGAAAGATCCTCCGTGTTCTCCTTGCTGCACGTAGTAAAGCCTCCCTTCTCCTACCCTCTCCACCCCCAGATTACATATTTGAAGTCTATTCAGTGAAAGACAAATTAGAACGTAGGATACTATTTTAGCTTCTGAATTCTGTTAACACATCCTTGTTTTGGATGTTATTTTTTAATAACTAGGAATCACATCACTTCATTTGTTGCAGTGACTAATAAATGAGCGACAGTAATTCAGGAGTGCTCCAGAAAGCTTTTTATCCACCAAATAACAGGATAAGCACCTTCACCACCCACGCCTTTGCTTAATTCTTCTTTTGATCACTGCTCTCCCACGCAGCCCTCAGCATGCTGCTTCCAGAATGAAAGTGCTAGCAAATCTCAGTCTGTTGGATTGTGCCTAAGCAACTCAGCTGAGGAGCAAGTTGGCTTTGATTTCACCTTGTCCTAAGGCCCATGAATGTTTTCTCTAGAAAGCTGCAGGCGAATGAAGTACAAAGGGCCAAATGTGGACCCTACAGCTCTCGAGGACAGTAGGCCTCGGAGTCCAACACAGCTGCAGGAGTACCTGCCTTCAGTTTCTGTGATGTGGGCCACAGGGCTGGCATGAGGGCAGGCAGACAGCAGAGGTGGCCATGTCGAGGACAGTGCTGGGTACAAGGGCAGTGTTGGTACCACAGTAGCTTGAAGACTACGTGGTATACGTGGTGTCCGCCCACTCTTCCCCCTTCACCCTCATCAATGAGATCAAACAAAACATAGCCAATCAGTGAAGAGGCCAGGCCGGTCCTGAAAAGCCCACAGGGGCCAGAAGACCCTCATCCACATACCACCAGGTAACCACAGAAACTAGGCTTCTGCACCACCGCACTGGACTGGCATTCCCGGGCCAAGGAGCTCTCCCAGGAATTCCTGGTTCGGGTGGTTCTCAGGAAAGGGCTGTTGCTCATATGAGACTCGTCAGTTGGCCTCCCTGGTGTTGTGGACACATCATCCTCTCCCTCAAGCTCAGGCCGGTTCAGTCTCCCTTGCAGAAGCCATGTGGTTCTGGTTCTTCATTCAGTATTGAAATCCTACACTGTGCTGTAGTTGGGCAGCAGCTGGGCCAGGCCTGCAGTAGACGGTTGCTCTTCTGCCCCCGAGTTCCCAGGGGTGTGTGGCCAGGGAGGGCAGTCGCCCACCTCCTGTTACCCTTTTCCAACAGCTCTTCACATATGATGATTATGTGCAACTTTCTAAGAGTTCACTAAAGAAAGCAACAACCCCGACCAATTAAGAAAAGAAAAAACAGCCCCAAAACACTAACCTAGTTTTTACATTGTTTTTAAACAGACCTTCCTAGTAGATAATAAACATTTATCCACAGTTTACTATTGCTAGGAAATGGGCTGAGTATTTTAAGGACAATGATAAGGATCTATTTAGTGCTTACTCAGCTGTGCACAGCTGACATGCATTTTAACTCTCAACCATCCTACAAGGTAAATGGTAGTATCTCGTTTTGCCTAAAAGGAAACCAAGGCATGGAGAGCTTAAGTAAGTTGGCCGAGGCAGGGAGCTAGTTAGGTGAAAAGAGCTAGGGCGATACCTGAGGGCTGAGCGCCATGCTCTTAGCTGGTATGATACATTCCTCTGTTCACGTATTTCCCCATTTAAGCCTCATAATACTCTTATGATGTAGGGTTTATTTTACCTGCATTTTAAAGATGAAGAAATGGGATCCAAGGTAGAGTGACCAGCTGTACCAGTTTACTCAGGACTGAGGGATTTCTCTGAACTTTCAGTACCCAAACTGGGAGCATCCAGGCAGGTGGGGATAAGTTGGTCACCCTACGCAGAGGTCAGTTCACCCCCCACGGTGACATGTCCCTTAACTGATGCAGTACTGTCTGTAATAAATCTCTGTCTGCTCTCTCTAGACGCACACGTAGCCCTTTAGGTGTCGAGATGTACAGGGCATTCTGATCCTAGATGGTTACAGCACCAACAGTAACAGTGCCCTCTGTGTGCCAGGTATTGTTCCAAATGCTTTACGTAATGAACTCAATGACATGATGTGTTGTGAATGAAAAGTGAGAGGAGGGAAGTCCTGGTTAGAGCAACAATAAAAGAAGTACACACAGATTTGCTATGTAGATATCTTATAATGTCTCCCCATGTTACTAAATAGAGTCCCTGCTGAACTAAGGAATAAAAAATCCAACTATGAGGTACTGCCAGAAAACTTTTCTTTAGTTTTTAATATTTATTTATCTATTTGGCTGGGCCAGATCTTAGTTGTGGCATGCGGGATCTTTGTAGAGGCATTCAGGATCTTCAGTTGCGGCATGCGAACTCAGTTGCAGCATGTGGGATCTAGTTCCCTGACCAGGGATTGAACTCGGCCCCCCTGCATTGGGAGCGCAGAGTCTTAGCCACTGGACCACTAGGGAAGTCCCACTTTTCTTTAGTCTTAAAAACTTAAACTTAATTTCATTCTCTTACTGATAGTTATAATTTTAATGTTCTCAAACCAATTCCTTTTTCATAGGTGCTGAGAGTAAATATCTAAACATGCATTCCTTAACATAAAGCTTCACCTTGTAGCACACCTGCTGATTTATACTTCTGGAATCTGTTTTTTTCTGTTATGCAGTTATTAAATCTCAGCTTTAGAATTTTTCTAGCTTTTGATAACCTGTCCTAATTACTACTTAGTTTTTAAAATTTAAAAGTTAAAAATCAGATATCTAGGAGGGTTACCTTGTAAAGTAGATTAAAATCCAAATCAAAATCTGTTGTATCTGACAAGGATCTCTTAAGGCCACCATATTGGCAGGTGGAAAACAAACACCAACGCCATTCACTCAGATGACCTAGCTCACTTTTTTTTTTTTAAGTCCTTATTGAATTTGTTACAACATTGCTTCTGTAGTATGTTTTGCTTTTTTGGTCAGGAGGCATGTGGCATCTCAGCTCCCTGACCAGGGCTCAAACCCTTGCATCGGAAGGCAGTCTTAACTACTGGACTGCCAGGGAAGTCCCCTAGCTCACGTTTTGAGAGGGAAAATGTATATAACGCTGCTAAACAGTAGCTAACGCTTGTTTTTCACAGCCCGTTAAAGGAGGTGCTTCCCAAACCACTTTTCTTTATCCGACTCATAAAATTATGAGCAGTGTCCGTTTACTTTTAAACAAACAAAAAATTACATAAATTCCTTTTCAGAAGGAAAACTTTAACAATTAAAATTTAGAATTTTATCAATATTTAAATTATAGATCAAACTTCAGCTATATACGTATGTTTGCTATGAACAAACTAAGATCATGTGGTCATACTATCAAATGCAAATTCAGAATTAGTTGTCATAAATGAATATATTTTTTCAGAAATAAGTTGCTTAGAGTTTACAGTCCACGATATGGAAAGTTTAATATATTAATTTACCATTTGCCTAAACATAATCTGGAGAAAATTGGATAATAGCAACGGATAATGGTTCGGTAGTTTTTCTTAAAACAATGTTTCTATATAGATCTATCTTGAGCGTTAGTTGAGTTGTAAAATCCGTAAAAACAACAGTTTTGCTAGAGTTTATAGATAAGTTGACTCATTCTGCCTCCCCAATCCTCTGTGGAGCAGCTTTCAGAATTGTTAGACTGAAGACCCAGAAAATCCTACACTGACTATGAAATAGTGATACTGACACACATACACACACACAAGTTAATATGATATCAAACTTAGACTACATCTCACAGATTCTAAAAGGAGTCTCCATGCAGACTTAGATTTAAGGTCTTCTCATTACAAGGAAAGCACCTTTGGTCCTGAAAAGGACAGGAGATTCATCCTCAGTTTGCTGTTGTCTTGTGGAAGATGTCTTAAGAATTCTTAACACTGGGAAAGTCATGAGATCATTTTAAAGAAATTATGCATTTTGCAGGGAAGGTTAATTTTTGGTTATTTTTAAAATTTAATTTTGTCTAGATTTTATATGTGCTTTCAAATAACTAACTGGAGTGGCTACGTACATCAATAAGACAACTTACACAAAAGAAGGAGGGCAGCTGATGCAGGAATTTCTGAAGCTCACTGGGGAAGCCTAAAGTTTAGCCGGGCCAGTGGCTCCTCCCCACTCCAGTCACATGACTCCAGACATGTTAGCAGAGGCCTTTTCACTACGTTCAGCTCTAAGGTGAGTGCCCTTCTCATAACTTATCAGAAGATCAGTAGCCTCGCACCAGAACTCACATTGTTACCACAGTATTTCTTGGTGCCCTATTTCCTTGTTGCCTTATATTTCACTGCTGACCTTGTTTTTCTTCACAGGTGGTGGTAGTGACCATCTTGGTCCAATAAGCCACTAATTTAGAAGTAAGCAGGATACACATATATCAACACCCAGTATGTAGAATTTTCTAACCATATCCTAGCTGTTGGCATTGCCAATTTTTTGGCCTCTACATAACATTCTGTGTTAGATGATTTGATGACTAAAGGTGAAGCTGGGATACTAAAAGTACATGTATTGTTACAACATGGAATCAACTCAGAATTTTAAAAACGAAAATGGAAAATCTTGGTAAATTCATTATGAGATCTGTTCAGTAATCAAAGTAGATTGACATTACTGTGATTACAGGTTCTTATCTGAGTCCAACTTAGAAATGAATCTTTAAATACATGTTTAGAACTGCACACTTTTTTCTTTTTGGCTGTGCCGCGCAGCTTGTGGGATCTTAGTTCCCCGACCAGGGATTGAACCTGCACCCTCCGCAGTGAAAGCCACTGTACCGCCGGGGAATTCCCAGAATTGTACACTGTTGTCCAAATGAAACATATCTTGTTTCCAGGATCAAATAATGTCTGAGGGTTGCAGTGTAATTAAATGATATCCTCAATCTAATTTCTCAACACTTAAGAAGTTCAGGGTGTGAACTACTTAACCTTACTCTGCCATCTGAGAAGCTATGCCAGTTCTGGCTGTACTTTGCCTGTTTTTCCATTCACAAAATGGCAGGTGGGGAGAGGTGATTCCTTCTGTGTTTCATAAGAAATGGCCTCAGTATAATCATATGTTTTATTTTCAATGCACTAGAAATAGAGACTGGGTCTTTGCTAATTCCTGGACAGTTAATTAGTAATTAACTGCTTCCTTGCAATGACTTGTGTAAGAATAGATTATTAGTTGGCATCAATGCATTCCTGCCCTACAGGGTTGCCAAAGTGTCTACAAGAAAAACACTAGACACCCAATATCTTGTAATAACCTATAATGGAATATAATCTGCAAAAAAGCCTAGTCACTGCGCTGTATGCCTAAAACTAACACAGTGTTGTAAATCAACTATACTTCAATTAAAAAAAAGACTAGACAGATTCAAAGAGTTCAGAACACAGTATATAAGAGTCTTTTGCCTTCTGATATAAAGTCCACCTCAATCTAGATCATTTGGTTGTAACTCAAACTATGTAGACTAGCATAAAAGTCTAAGAGGTTGTCTTTCGTTACATTTCTCCATGCACCCCGCATGGTCAGGACCTTTTGCCCATGAGGATAAGCAATGTGAAGGAAGACAGTGCCAGAATGATTAATTTTCTTTGATTTAAAATTTAATATTCATTTATTAAAAAAATTAAGCTGCTACCTACATTTGGTAATGTTATATTCTTCCAGTAGTGGTTTCTCACTGCTAAGACAATATTTGTGTGCATAGTCTAAGATTATCAGCAACATTATTTTATAAGTATTTCACTATCGGGATAATATTGCAGACTTTTCTTCCTAAAGCAGTAAAGTACCTTTGGACCAGGTTTTCCTGGGTATGTGCTATATATATCTGTCTGCCTATCATAGTTTATATCGATTGAGATGATATGTCCAGTAGTAGAAAGATGCTAATAAAAATGCAAAGGGCAACTTGAGTCATAGTAAAACAAGGTGAAGTGCTTTGACTGTTGAGTTCATCTGAAGCTGTCAGAATATGTTACACACATCAAGTGTGTCTGCCTCACTTCAAGGGCTTTAGGGAAGTGGGAGGTGCACTTTCACGTACAAGACGTGCAGAGTCCCTACAAACCTAAAATCTAAAAGAAAAGGGTGAGGCTAGAACAAGTTACTCTGATGACATAATTTTGGATAAATGTGGTCCTCATTACTGTATAACGTACTATAGGTTTCCAAAATTTGTCAAAATCAGCCTTTCATGTTGGAACTTTTGAGTTCAGTGGTTCAGTCCCTCGTCGCTGGAGGCTCTGGGAGTTTGTACAAGCGTGTGTGACTTGGGTCTGTGTTTACATTGCTTCAGCCCCTTCCCCCTGATTCGTTCTCATATTTTCACCTGAGCCCACCTGTGAGTTGGCATTAAATTGCCACAGACTGAAGCATGAACTGCCCTAGAGATTTAAATCCTAACATTGATTCCTTGCCAGGTGCTAGTTACAAAATCATAACCTGAAATGAAAAGATGGTAAATAGATCAAATAGCTTTTTTTTCTGTTGCAAATTTGGTTGGCATCTGAATATTTGGATAGATTAGTTAAAAATCCAAATATCTTGGTAATTTAAATATATCACTATATCTTAGTGTTTAAATCACAGCAATGTCTGAGATATAATCCAACATACCTGCAAACTCATCAACTGTCCTTAGAAGTCTTCAAGACTCCTGTCTGAATCTTTTTTCTGTAATAAAGAAACATTAGTTTAGGATTAACTGAATTTGTGCATTTGATTTATGAATAAAATGTATTTTTAAGTTTTTAATGACTGTGCAAAGAATAGTGTTGGTTATTAACTTGGTAATTTGAATTGCAAAACTATTTTTACATGGAATGCTTATGTTTTTAAGTTGATAGCGTTGCTTAATAGAAGTAACTATTAATTCAATTTGATTCACTTCTTGTTTCCATTATCGCCATTTGTAAAACCTGACAGGAATTTTACAAATGAGCAGGGGCTGAGGTGCTTTCTGACTTGTATTAATTTTAAAGGATATATTCAAAACCTCTTGATCACGTGCAATGGTGGCATGCTAAGTATGCGACGCAGCCACTGAAGATGGCGACCAGTGTGGTTGTAGACGGGCACTTGTAGCCGCGAGGTACCTCACTCATCCATCCGTCATTCCCAGCTACTTCAGTGGTGATGCCAGAGGGAGCAGACTTGCCTCAGGTGTGACCTGAGCCCGAATCCAGCACCTGTGCCCTGTCGACTAAGAAACGTGCCTTCCTGAGCTGCTTCCTTAACAAAGGTTCATACTCCTTGTGCCTTATACGTTGTTTGATGGTAAATGAGGCTTTCTTTAAAGGCAAGTTTTGAGAGTTCCAATAAGAAATAGGTGTGTTTTTTTTTTTGATGTTTCAGTAGAAAATGTTTCTGAGAGTATGTATTTTGCATTTGCTTAGTACCTGCAGTTTGCTCACCTGAGTCTGACAATCCTGTGGAAGAGATAAGTTAGGCTTTGCTTCTTGCTGATGAGCAAACCGGCCCAGAGAGGTAAATGACTTTTCTTAGGCCATATGATACAGTGGTTGGCAGAGCCAGATCTAACTTGGAGTTACTGACTTATTTTCTAGCATACACTACCTCTCCATGAAGATAAGTCTTTAAAAAATAATGTTTTAACGTGGGATAACAGATGACCTCAGTGAGAGAGAAACGGGGAAGCTGCTCAATCAACCCAAGTGCAGTCGAGGTTGCTCACTGGTGGAGGGGAGGGAGAAGAGGCCGGCAACACCTGGAAGCACTTGAAGCAGCACCTGAAAGTGGGGTCCTGGTAACAGGAGTCCCACAGGCCTGCTGCTTTAAACTGATGTGATTCCCACAAATCGAAGGAAGCGGCAAACTGACGCAACTTGTATTTGACTTTCAGATTCTCCAGCAGTGTTTTTCAACCTGGGGAGGGCCGAACACCCTACAGAGATTAAGGAGCGTGAGAAAGAAACACTTTCAAAGCTGGACAGCCCTAAAGCCCAAGCAAATCGCAAGCTGCTAACAGCAGTGCACGTGACGGCGGGATCTCCACCCCCGACCCTGACGTCAGCAGACCTTCCCGTGGGCTTCAGCAAGGACGGATTCTGCTCTGGACAGCCCAGAACTTACTTGAAGAAAGCGTTCTGCTGTTTGAAGAGGTCAGGATAAGTGTTGTCTGAGAGGACGTGAGTGATTCCGTGGCCCTGGAGCCTGCCTGCTCTGACACTTCGGCCTTACCTCATTTCAGGTTCAGAGAAAATTAAAGTCTCCGGCTCCACCAAAACCCTAGGACGCTAGCTCCACCCCTTCAGCAGAGGCACAGCCCAAGGGCGAGGACGAACACCTCCAGGGCGGCTGGAGCACCTTCTTCTGACACTGGCTGCCCTTCCAAGGTGGGTGATGGTATCTCACTCATCGCTGTGCCAGCTGGGCTTGTGCAAGGACAGTGTAAAAGGCTTTGTTCTTTAAAACCTGTAGAGTCTGAGTGGCACACGAGTCCTGTCTTTGCTGCAAGGGTCTGGGGTTCATTCCGTGCTTTTCCTTTGGGTACTGAATTCTGCTTTCAGTTAGGAAGCATCACATTCAAGTTATTCCTTGTCCCCAGACCTCACTGCCCTCACCTTTCTGCCTGGAACGCTCCAAACCACGCTTAAAGCAGCTACTCCTTTTGTTCCTCAAACTAAGACCAGCGTGATCCTTAGATTCATTGTCGAGAAATTAATGTAATCTGGGAACGTGTCATGTGACCTTTAAGGCCCATTCATACACGGACCCCAAAATGGTTCATTGCTCCACATATTCTTGGTTATCACACCACAGGTCAGCAGGGCAGTGTGTGTGTGCAAAAGGATGTTTGTACACAGGCACCTGAAGAGAGAGGGAAGGAGCCTGGATGAACAAATCAGCTAAGAATCCAAAGCGTTATTTCTAGACTGCTTACGACCAGAAATTTGTACTCGTTTCCTTTCCCCCCCAATTTAAAAAATTGTTAGAATACACGTAATATAAAATTTACCATCTTAACCATTCTTAAGTGTACAGTTTGGTGGCATTTAAATACATTCACATTGTTGTGGAACCGTCACCACCATCCATCCAGGGAACATTTTTATCTTCCCAAATTGAAACGCTGTCTCCAACACTAACTCCCATATTTCCCCTCCCCCAGCCCGTGGAACCCAGCATTCTACTTTCTGTCTCTGTGTATGATTTTGCCACCTCTAGCGATCTCCTTTAAATGGAATCATTCAGGATTTGTCCTTTTGTGACTGGCTGATCTCACTCAGCGTAATTCCTCCAGTTTCATCCATGTTGTAGTGTGTGTCAGAGTGTCCTTCCTCTTAAAGGCTGAATAATACTTGGTCATATGTATTTCCATTTTTTGTTTATCTGTTCATCCTTTGATGGACACTGGGGTTACTTCCATGGTTTACCTACTGTGAACAAAGCTGCTGTGAACATGGGTGCCAAGATGCCATGCTCACTTGCTTTCAGTTAACGCTCAGCATGTCTGGGCTCCTGTGAGGCTCAGCTGTGACCTCTACGTGTCCGGGGAGATGGGCTGCGAAGCCCTTGCTGCACCTGGTGCGAGACGAGATGTGACTCCCTTCTTTGTGTTTTTCTGTATTTTACAAGTTTTCTAAAATTAAAGTGTGTTTATTTAGTTCCTTAAAAATACAAGGAGTGTATCATCTAACAGTGCTACCAGTTGGGAAAGGTGATTAAATCCAATCGACCCACACATAAGTGAGATCACTGTATTTGTCTTTCTCTGACTTACTTCACTTAGCGCGATGCCTTCAAGGTCCATCCATGTTGTTGCAAATGGCAAGAGTTTATTCTTTTTTATGGCTGAGTAGTATTCCATTGTGTGTATTTATGTAAATATATATTAATGAAAATTATATGTATATAATTACACTAGGCCTGTCAATATTTTCTTTATATATTGAGGAGCTCCTATGTTGGCTGCATAAATATTTACAAATGTTATATCCTCTTGTGGATTGAGCCCTTTATCACTATGTAATGCCCTTTTTGTCTCTTATTACAGACTTTGTTTTAAACTCTCTTTTGTCCGATATAAGTATAGCAGCCACAGCTTTCTTTTGGTTTCCATTTGCATGGAACATCTTTTGCCATCCCTTCACTTTCAGTCTGTGTGTAATGGAGACAGCATATAGATGGGTCTGTTTTTTTAATCCATCAGCCACTCTGTCTTTTGGTTGGAAAATTTAATCCATTTAAATTTAAAGTTATTATTGGTAGGTATGTACTTATTCCCATTTTGTTAACTGGTTTCTGGCTGTTCTGTAGTTCCTCTGTTTCTTCTTCTCTTGCTCTCTCCCTTGTGGTTTGATTACTTCCTTTAGTGCTGTTCTTAGAGTCCTTTCTCATTATCTTTTGTGTGTCTGCTATAGGTTTTTGTTTTGTGGTCACCCTGAGGCTCACATCTAACAGTCTGTATTTATGACAGTCTACTTTAAGTTGATAACAACCTAACTTTAACACATTCTAAAGCTCTACATTTTAATTGCCCCCCAACATTTTATTTTGTTGGGGTCACATTTTACATCTTTCACCTTGTATATCCCTTAATATTATTGTAGTTATCGTTACTTTTACTACTTTTGTCTTTTAACATTCATATTAGCTTTGTAAGTGATTAATGCAATACCTTTACCTTTATCAGTGAGAATTACACTTTCATATGTTTTCTTCTTAATAATTAGAGCTTAAAGTCATCCTTTTAACATTTCTTGTAAGGCCGGTTTAGTGCTGATGAACTGCATTAGCTTTTGCTTGTCTGGAAAACGCTTTATCTCTCTTTCAATTCTGATTGATAACTTTGCCAGGTAGAGTATCCTTGGTTAGAAATGTTTTTTCTTTCAGCACTTTGAGTACATTGTGCTACTCCTTACTGGCCTGCAAAGTTTCTGCTGAAAATACTGCTGATAGTGTTATGGGGGGTCTCTTGTATGTAATAAGTTGTTTTTCTCTTGCTGCTTTTTTTGGAAGTGTAGTAGATTTACAATATTACATTAGTTTCAGGTGTACAGCATAGTGAATACATATTTTTATAGATTATACTCCATTAAAAATTATTACAAAATCATGATTATAATTCCCTGTACAATATATCCTTGTGGCTTATCTATTTTACACATAGTATTCAATAGTTTCTATAACTTAATCCCATCCCCCTAACATGCCCCTCCCCACTTCCCTCTCCCCAGTGGTAACCACTAGTTTGTTTTCTATATCTGTGAACCTGTTTCTGTTTTGATATATACATTCATTAGTTTTATTGTTTAGATTCCACAAATAAATGACATCATACAGTATTTGTCTTTCTCCGTCTGATTTATTTCACTAAACATAATATTCTCTAGGTCCATCCACATTGCTGCAAATGGCAGTGTTTCATTTTTTGCTTATGGCTGAGTAATATTCCGTGTGTGTATCGTTTATCCATTTGTCTCTTGACGGACACTTAGGTTGCTCCCATATCTTGGCAATTGTAAATAATGCTGCTCTGAATGTTGGGGTGCGTGTATCTTTTCAAATTTGTGCTTTGATTTTTTTCTGGATAATACCCAGGAGTGGAATTGCCAGGTCATATGATAGTTCTATTTTTAGGTTTTTGAGGAAGCTCTGTACTATTTTCCACAGTGGCTGCACCAATTTAAATTCTCACCAGTACGAGTTCCCCTTTCTCCACATCCTTGCCAACATTTGTTATTTGTAGACTTTTTGATGATAGCCATTCTGACAGGTGTGAGGTGATATCTCACCTGTTGTTGTTTTGGTTTGCATTTCTCTAATAATTAGTGATAGCATTTTTTCATGTGCCTGTTAACCATCTGTATGTCTTCTTTGGAAAAATACCTATTCAGGTCTTCTGCCCATTTTTTGATTGAGATGTTTGCTTTTACTGATATTGAGGTGTATGGTGTGTTTATATATTTTGGATACTAACCTCTTGTCAGTCATATCATTTACAAATATTTTCTCCCATTCACTAGGTTGTCTTTTTGTTTTGTCAGTGGTTTCATTTGCTGTGCAAAAGCTTTTAGGAGCTTCTTAAAAGCTTCTTAAAAGAAAGCAAAAGCTTTCTTTTGCCTTAGGAGACAGGTCCAAAAAATACTGTTATGATTTATGTCAAAGGATGTTCTGCATATATTCTCTTCTAGGAGTTGTATGGTTTCAGGTCTTATATTTAGGTCTTTAATTCATGTGAGTTTATTTTTGTATATGATATGAGGAAATATTCTAATCTCATTCTTTTACATGTAGCTGTCCAACTTTCCCAGCACCACTTATTGAAGAGACTGTCTTTTTTCCATTGTTTATTATTGCCTCCTTTGTCATAGATTAATTGACCATAGTAAGTGGTTTTATTTCTGGGCTCTCTATTCTGTTCTATTGATCAATGTGTCTGTTTTTGTGCCAGTACCATACTATTTTTTTTTTTTTTTTTTTTTTTTTTGCGGTATGCGGGGCTCTCAGTGTTGCGGCCTCTCCCGTTGCGGAGCACAGGCTCCGGACGCGCAGGCTCAGCGGCCATGGCTCACGGGCCCAGCCACTCCGCAGCATGTGGGATCTTCCTGGACCAGGGCACGAACCTGTGTCCCCTGCACTGGCAGGCGGACTCTCAACCACTGTGCCACCAGGGAAGCCCTATCATTCTATTTTGATTACTGTAGCTTTGTAGTATAGTCTGAAGCCAGGGAGCATGATACCGCCAGCTCTGTTCTTCTTTCTCAAGATTTTTTTGTTATTTGGGGTCTTTTGTGTTTCTGTGTAAATTTTAGGATTATTTGTTGTAGTTATGTGAAAAATGTCATGGGTATTTTGATAGGGATTGCATTAAATCTGTAGATTGCTTTGGGTAGTATGGCCATTTATTTATTTTTATAGCTGTTTCAGCTCTTTTTAAAAACTTTTAAAAATTTTATTTTATTTATTTTTGGCTGCGTTGTGTCTTAGTCGCAGCATGCGGGATCTTCGTTGAGGCATGTGAGCTCTTCGTTGCGGTGCGTGGGCTTCTCTCTAGTTGTGGCGTGTGGGTTTTCTCTTCTCTAGTTGTGGCGTGCAGGCTCCAGAGCGTGTGGGCTCTGTAGTTTGCAGCACACAGGCTTTCTAGTAGAGGCACACGAGCTCAGTAGTTGTGGTGCGTGGGCTTAGTTGCCCTGCAGCATGTGGCATCGTAGTTTCCTGACCAGGGATCGAACCCGTGTCCCCTGCACTGTAAGGCGGATTCTTTACCACTGGACCACCAGGGAAGTCCCAGTAGGATGGCCATTTTAACAATATTAATTGTTCCAATCCAAGAGCGCAGGGTATCTTTCCATTTCTTTGTATCATTGTATCATCTTCAGTTTTCTTCATCAGTGTTTTATAGTTTTCAGAGTATAGGTCTTTCACCTCCTTGGTTAAGTTTATTCCTAGGTATTTTATTCTTTTTGATGCAATTTTAAATGGGATTTTTCTTGGCTTTCTCTTTCTGATAGTTCATTATTAATGTATAGAAAAGCAACAGACTTCTGTATATTAATCTTGTAACCTGTAACTTCACTGAAATCATTTAGTGGTGGAGACTTTAGGGTTTACTATGGATAGTATCATATCTTCTGAAAATACTGACAGTTTTACTTCTTCCCTTCCAATTTGGTTACCTTTTATTTCTGTTTTTTGGTCAGATTGCTGTGGCTAGGGCTTCCAGTACTATGTTAAATATCAGGGGTGAGAGTGGGCATCCTTGTCTTCTTCCTGATTTTAGAGGAAATGCTCTTAGCTTTTCACCTTTGAGTGTGATGTTAGCTGTGGGTTTGTCGTAATGGCCTTTATTATGTTGAGATATATTCTGTCTGCAGCTTTGATGAGAGATCATGAATGCATGTTGCACTTTGTCAGATGCTTTTTCTGTGTTTATTGAGATGATCATGGGATTTTGATCCTTCCTTTTGTTAATGTGGTGCATCTCATTGATTGATTTGTGGATGTTGAACCATTCTTATGTCCCTGGAATAAATCCCACTTGATCATGGTATATGATCCTTTTATATATTGTTGTATTCAGTTTGCTAATACTTTGTTGGGAATTTTTGCATCTATATTCATCAAAGATATTAGCCTGTAGTTTTCTTTTTTTGTATTGTCTTTTTCTGGTTCTAGTGTCAGGGTGATGGTGGCCTTGCAGAATGAATTTGGGAGTGTTCTGTCTTCAGTTTTTTTGGAATAGTTTGAGAAGGATATGTATTAGCTCTTGTTTATATGTTTGGTAGAATTCCTCTGTGCCACTGTCTGGTCCTGACTTTTGTTTGTTGGCAGTTTTTTTGTTTTTTTTTTTTACTACAAACTCAATTTCACTATTAGTGTTTCACAGATTGTCTATTTCTTCCCGATTCAGTCTTGGAAGATTGTATATTTCTAGAAATGTATCCATTTCTTCTAGGTTGTCTTATTTGTTGGCATGTAAGTATTCTTAGTGTTCTCTTATGAAATTTTGTATCTCTGTGTTATTGGTTGTTATTTCTCTTCTTTTGTTTCTTTTTTTTTTTTTGCCTCTATTTTTATTTGTTTCCTCTCTGATCTTTATTATTTCCTTCCTTCTGCTGACTTTGGTCTTTGTTTGTTCTTCTTTTTCTAATTCCTTTCACTGGTAGGTTAGGTTGTTTATTTGAGATTTTTGTTTGTTTCTGTATCACTTTAAACTTCCCTTTTAGAACTGCCCTTTTGCTGCGTCCCATAGATTTTGGAAAGTTGTGTTTTTATTTCCATTTGTCTTGAGGTATTTTCTGAATTCCTCTTTGATTTCTTCATTGACCCAATGTTTTTTTAGTAGCATGTTGTTTAATCTCCACATGTTTGTGCTTTTCCTATTTTTTGTCCTGTGATTGATTTCTAGTTTTATACTGTTGTGGTCCAAAAAAAAAATGTTGATAATTTCTATCCTTTTAAATTTGTGAGGCTTTTTTGTGGCCTAGCATGTGATCTGTCCTCAAAAACGTTCCATATGCACTTCAAAAGAATGTGTATTTTTCTGTTTTTGGATGGAATGTCCTGTAGATATCTATTAAGTTCAACTGGTCTATTGTGTCATTTATAACCACTGTTTCCTTATTGATTTTCTGTTTGGATGAAATATTCATTGATGTAAGTGGGGTGTTAAAGTACACTATTATTTTTTTATTATTGTCAGTTTCTCCTTTTATGTATTTCAGTATTTGCTTTATATATCTAGAAGCTCCTATATTAGGTGCATTTATGTTAACAAATGTTATATCCTCTTCTTTTTTAATAAATTAATTTTATTTTTGGCTGCGTTGGGTCTTTGTTGCTGCGCACAGGCTTTCTCTAGTTGCGGCGAGCGTGGGCTACTCTTCGTTGTGATGCGCGGGCTTCTCATTGCAGTGGTTTCTCTTGTTGTGGAGCACAGGCTCTAGAGCGCAGGCTCAGTAGTTGTGGTGCACAGGCTTAGTTGCTCCGCGGCATGTGGGATCTTCCTGGACCAGGGCTCAAACCCATGTCCCCTGCATTGGCAGGCAGATTCTTAACCACTGTGCCACCAGGGAAGTCCCTATATCCTCTTCTTGTGTTGATTCCTTTATCATTATAAAATGCCCTTCTTTGTCTTTTGTATAGACATTGTTTTAAAGCCTGTTTTGCCTGATATGAGTATTGTTACCCCAGCTTTCTTGACATTTCCATTTGCATGCAGTATCTTTTTCTATCCCTTACTTTCAGTCTGTGTGTGTCTTTAGCTCTGAAATGAGTCTTTTGTAAGCAGCATACATATGGGTCTTTGTTTTTTTGGCTGTGCTGTGTGGCATGTGGTATCTTAGTTCCCAGACCAGGGATCAAACCTATGCACCCTGCAATGGAAGCGTGGAGTCTTAACCACTGGACCGCCAGGAAGTCCCTAGCCAACCTATGACTTTTGATTGGTGCGTTTAGTCCATTGACATTTAAAGTGATTTCTGATAGGAATGTACTTATTGCCATTTTGTTACTTGTTTGCTGATTGTTTTTGTAGTTCTTCTCTGTCTTCCTTTAGTTTCTTCCCTTGTGGTTTGATGATTTGCTTTAGTGTTCCTTTCTCTCTAGTTTTTCTGTATCTATTGTAGGTTTTTGATTTGTGGTTACCATGGGGTTCATATATTTCGACCTATAACTATATCTACCTGTTTTTTTTTTTAACCTGTTTTAAACTTGTAGTCATTTAAGTTCAAAAAGATCTAAAAGGTTCTTCTAAAAGAGCTACATTTTTTTTACTTTCACATGTTATGAGTTTTTGATGTCATATTTTACATCTTCATGTTTATCCCTTAACTGTTTATTATAGTTCATTTTACAATTTTTTGCTTTTTAATTTTTGTACTAGCTTATTGAAGTGGTCAATCCACAGCCTTTAACATACATTTGACTTTACTAGTGGGATTTTTCCTTTCCTATGGATTCTTTGTTCTTGTAGCCTTTTGTTTTCCGCTTTAGCATTTCTTTTAGGGTCAGTTTAGTATTGATGAACTCTTTTTGTTTTTGCTTATCTGAGAAATTCTTGATCTCTCCCTCAATTCTGACTGGTTATTTTGCTGGGTAGAGTATCCTAGTTTGTAGATTTTTCCCTTTCAGCACTTTATATCATGCCCTTCCATTCTGGCCTGCAAAGTTTCTACAGAAAAATCAGCTGCTAGCCTTTTGGGAGTACCCTTGTATGTGACTCTTGGTTTTTCTCTTGCTGCCATTAGAATTCTCTCTTTAACTTCTGCTGTTTTCATTATGACATGTCTTTGTGTGGGTGTCTTTGGGTTCATCTTGTTTGGGACTGTTCTTCCTGTACCTGAATATCTGTTTCCTTCTGCAGGTTTGGGAAGTTTTCAGCCATAATTTCATCAAATACATTTTGACTCCTTTTTCTCTCTCTTCTCCTTCTGGGACCCCTATAATTCAAATGTTGGTATGCTTGATATTGTCCCAAAGGTTCCTTAAACTGTTTTCTTTTTTATGTTTCTCTTTTAGCTGTTCTGAATGAGTGATTTCCATTACTCTATCTTCCAGATCACTTAGTATTCTTCTGTATCACCTAGTCTGCTGTTAATTCCTCTTGTGTATTTTTCATTTCAGTTCTTGTATTCTTCAGTTCTGAGGGGTTCTTTTAATATTTTCTAGTTCCTTGTTAAATTTGTCATGTGTTCATCTCTTTTTTCCAGTCAGTATTCTTATTCCCAATGCTGTGAACTCTTCATCTGATAAATTGTTTATCTGTGTTACATTAGTTGTTCTCACAAGGGTGTTTGTGTTCTTTCATTTGAAACAAATTCCTGTCTTCTCACTTTGCTCATCTTTCTCTGTCTCTGTGAAACTAGATGAAGCAGTTACCGATCCCAGTCTTGGCGGGGTGGCCTTGTGTGGGGATGTCCCGACACAGTCTGCGTGTGCCAGCTGCTTTGCTGGGAGAGCTGGATCTGACATGAGCATGAGTCACATCTTCCCCCAGGGTGTGCTGGCACCTACTACCTTGGTAGGAGGTGGGGCTGGAAGTGGAGGTGGCAGAGTCAGGTGTGAGCTGGGTTCTCAGACCCTGAGGGTCAGTCTGAGCTGGTTCGTCCCCTGTAGGTGTGTGCCCTCCCCTCCGAGCGTCAGCACCTTTGCTCCAGAGGGGAGCGCACTGGAGCGGGCGCCCAGGGCTTGCTGGGGGTGCCTGAGCAGCACGGGCACCAGTCACAGTTGCAGCCAATCCTGACCTGCTGTGAATGCCAGTAATAGCCATCCTCGCCCTGCTCAGGTGCTGTGCTGGGTTGAGTCAGCTCTGGCTCCTCAACCAAGCACTCTGCTCAGCGGCAGCAGCCTCCACCCTCCTGAGGGGCTGCACCGCGGAGCGAGAGGGGCTGCAGGGCGTGTCAGTGTGGGCCGCGCCGTGGCCCGGGTTGGTGTGGAAACTGACCAGAGCCCGGGCAGTTTCTGTCTCCACTTGGCCCGGGAGTGAGCAGGCATGTGCCCACTCTTCACGAGTAGAGTCTGGGTTTGTCACATCCCCACTGCTGGTTCCACTGGTTTTCAAACCAGCTAAGGGGACTTGGCCTCCTCGTGTTGGACCCCAGGGCTGGGGTACCCAGAGGTGGTTCCAACTGCTCACTCCCCAGGGAGGGTCTCCGAGTCAGTGTCATCCCCCTCCTCCTTTGTGTCCCCTCCCAGGGGCGCAGGTCCCGACCTGATCGCTTCTCCCTGCTTCCTACTCAGCCCTGTAGGGCTCTGTCTTACAGCCTTGGTTATAGAGGAATCCTTCTGCCAGTTTCCAGTGAGAATTGCTCCACATATAGATATATTTTGATGTGTTTGTGGGGGTAGGTGAGCCCCATGTCCTCTTCCTCTTCCATCTTGATGTCCTCTGGAAAGAGCTTTTTTTAAAAATTGTACTGAGGTATAGTTAATTTACAATGTTGTGTTTAATTTCTGCTGTACAGCAAAGTGACTCAGTTATACATATATATATTGTTTTTCAGTTCTTTTCCATTATGGTTTGACACGAGATTTTGAATATAGTTCCCTGTGCTCTACAGTAGGACCTTGTTGTGTATCTGTGGCAGTAGCTTTTACAGTATAGAAATATGTAGTCCTGTGGGACTGCTGTGGAGTCCTTGCTGGCCACCAGACAGGCGATCTGAGGTGTCCCCTGGGCAATAGTTGCAAAAACTGGGGCTCTAGACGAGTTTATAAGCTCCTTTCTGGAAGATACCGCTGAGCGGGAGTGAGGCAGAGGGGGCGCATAGGATGGTGTCCCAGCCCGCGTTCCCTGAGAGCACCTCTGTTCCAGGGCCTCGGGCTGAGCCACACCTGGAGCCTGACCCTCAGGCTGAAGCTCCGGGACAGGAAGTAGGCCTCTTTCACGGAGAGAGTCGGGGTGTGTTCCGGTGTGGTGTCTGTGCGGTGTCCTGGGGTGGGACCCTGCCAAGAGCTGTCTCTGACCGTCACAGTCCTGTGGGCCCAGGAGCACAAGCCCACTGGCCGCCAGAGCTGGATGTTCACGGGCATCCCGGGGCAGCAACAGTGGGACACCAGCGGCGTGTAGGAGTTCCCCCCGAGCCGTGGGCTCTGGACGTGCTGGAGCGAGGATGCAAACACCCAGCTCTCGAGGTCTCTGGAAAGGTTTGCGTTCAGCCCTTAGATGTTGTGTGTCATTAGACGCCTGCTCCTCAGGCTTCTGCCTCGCTGGTGAGCCAGTAGGGCCTCTTTCACAGGAAGACTGAGCTCCTGGGCCTGCCGCCTCTTGTTGTGCCCTGAGGGTGGTAGCTGTCTGAGACTCTGCCTCCATTGGTTATGGTGCTGTGGGACCTGTCTGTGTAAGGCCCACTGGCAACTGGAGCCAGGTGACGTGCAGGTGTCGCCTGGCAGCAGCTGCAAAAATCAGGGCGCCAGAGGGTGTAAACTCCTCTCTGGGAGATACCAGTGAGGTGCAGCAAGGCAGGGGGTGGGCAGGAAGATTGCATCCACCAGCCTCCATTCCCTGAGCACCTCTTGGACCCCTGCAAGCCTGCCATTTCAGAGGCCTGCCCCTCAGGCCAAAGCCCCTGGACAGCAAATAGGCCTCTATCTCACAAAGACGGGCGAATGTTTTGGTTTGTTATCTGTGCAGCGCCCTGGGTTGTAGCCTGCCAAGAACTCTCTCCAATGTTACAGTCCCAGGGGACCCAGAAACTCAAGCCCTCGGTGTTCAGAGCCAGATGATCAAGGGGCATCCCCTGGGCCGAAGCCTCAAAAATCAGGCACCTGACGTAAGAACCGGGGCACTGGTGTGTGTAAGAGCTCCACTCCCAGAGGTGTTGGTGCTGTGGGCGTGGCAGAGAGAGGGGTGAAGACATGCACCCTCCCAGGAAACAGGAAAAATGATGGAGCTTCCTGGCTCTCACGAGGCAGAGAGAGTGCCAAGATGGCTCCACAGAGAAGAAAAGGAAAAAGGTCTCAATTAACCAACAGCTTTAGCAAGAGGGAGCACAGCGGCAGCGCTAGCGCCCTGTCCCTGGAGAGTGTCCCACCAGGCCTGGCTCCTCGGGCCGAGGCTCTGAGATCAGCCAGTGAGCCTCTGCCGTCAAGTCTGGGCCCTGGGCTGAGTAAGCCTGCGTGTCAGGGCGCCTCTGGGCTTCCTGAAGCCCGCTGGGTCTCGCGGATGCGGGGCTGGGTGGGCTGCAAGCCAGATGTTTTGGGGGCTCGTCTCTCGCCGGGGCGCCCTTTGTGGGGCGCAACCTCTGGCTCCTCAGGGAGAAGCTCCAGGTTTGTGATTCCCTCCTTGTGGTGGGCAGCTGTGCCAGTGGTGGGTTTATGGGGAGACTGCGTCAGCCTCTCCCACCCGCTTCCACGTGGCTCTTGTCTCGTTTGTCAACGTGAGGTAGCTGCTCGGCGAGTTGAAGGTCTTTTTCAGAGGAGATGGTCGCACCTGCAGCTGTAGACGCATGTCTGGAGGAGGGGAGCTCAGGGTCTTCCTGAGTCACCCCACTCTGGGTCCCGATGGCTGCAGTTTGGGGCATCAGTTTGCAGCGTTTCAGCTTTTTTTTTTCCTGCTGTGCTTGCAACTTTTCCATGAGATTGTTTCCAAAGAGAAAGAGAACTCAAAAATGTTCATACCCTTTGATTCAGTGATTTCATCTAGGAATCTATCCTAGAGAAATAATCAGAAATCTAAGCCACGATTGATGTATAAGGCTTCCACACTTTTTGTAATATAAACACTGTAAATAACCCAGTATCTCAGGGCCTTTGTGCTTTTCGTGTGTCTACACTTTGTTACTTCAGTGCTGAACTGTCTAGATGCCTACGGGGCCATCTTTCTTCAGGGGTTATATCTTTGAGAGTCACACTTTGTGAAGCACCTTGTGGATAGTTTGGGTTGGTACACTTGAAGACAAGGCAGAAGGAACTGGCTCTGTGGGGTAGAAATCTAGGTTCAGTATTTGAAGGTGTCTGATGTGCACTTCTGAATGGGCTCAGATACTTGTGGCATTTCAGGGCTCCCGCCTGAACACCCAAAGAGCCCGAGTGGAAACGGGTACAGCGGAGGCTGTGCAGGGGCAGGAATATGGACGTTGAGCCGGAAGCCTCGACTTAGTCTCGGTTGGCCTTGCACAGCTGGCGACTGGCCTCGCTCAGCTGGGCAGTGAGGGAGGCGTCATGAGGGCCGCAAGGGGTGCTGCTGTCGGCTTTGAAGCTGCTAAGGGGAGTGGGGGTGAAGCGTCTGTACGGAGGGAGCAGCTGCAGTGGGCAGGCGGAGGCTCGTCCCGGGGTCACAGTGTTTCTCAGTGGAGTGGCGCTGGCAGTGCAGTCCCAGCAGCACCATTTCCGCGCTCCCAGCACGGCGTCATCCACGGGGGTCTAACTCGTTGCCAGCAGCCCCGGGAGGCACTGTTTCCGTCACCCCCATCCCACCGCCAGCCTGAGGGTCCACAGGGACCTCCAGGTTCCCTGCCAAAGTGTCTTCACTCTGCCAGGCATTTCAAACAGAGGAGATTTCACGTGGGGAACTGATTACAGCTGCCCCCCAACCCACCACCAGCTGGGGCTGGTGGAATAGAACAGGGGTGATGACCAGTTTGGCTATAGAGGCAGGAAGCCAGGTGACGAGGACAGGAATGCCGGAGAGGCTGCCCTTCCTCCCACCTGCTAGAGACCGCTTGGAGGCCGGTGTCTTGGGGTCCAGCACTCTGGCTGGCACACTTCTCCCTCGGCACCACAGAGCATGGGAGGGCGGGCCTGCATCCGAAGAGCGGAAGGTGAGCCACTAGCAACTTAAGGTGTTGTCAACTCACCTCAGATTGTGGCACTGCTGCCAGGCAGCCGGTGTTATACGTCCCTCTTCGCTGCCAAAGCCCCAGTTTTGTCTGGGTGGCCATTCCTCCCATCGTGGTGAAGATGGGCTCCACATCCAGGGTCCACGCCCACTGCCCTGGCTAGTGCTGGATTTGGAGCGTCACGTGGCCTGGAGCTCCACCATCTACCCGTGTGGACAGAGCTGGCCTTTCTCACGTCTAGTGAGGTGTTGCCAGTCCTGGCGGGTGAGTGTCCTAAGTTAGGAGCAGTAAGGTACTGCCGACCCCACATATGCGTTCTCATTTACTGTGTTTATTTAATGCATATGTGTTCTTTGATCTTAATTTGTACCTGAACCTGGATTTATAGTCGGAGAACTTGCACGTTGCACAAGTGCGGGGCTGGGAAAATCGGGCTCTGCGTGGTTCACCCGCAAGGTCAGACTGACTCCAGCCCCGAGCTGCGGCCGCAGTGGGATAATGTTTCGTCAGCACTAAACATCCTGACCACGAACGTAGCCTTTTCTGCGTTTTGAACGCGAGTTCAACCTGGGATACTGACAAGGGGCCGGGATGGTGGGAGTGGAAACCATGCAGCCCCTGAGGGAGCAGAGAGAATATGAGCACACAAATCAGGAACAACGTACAGGAGTCCAGGCGTGCACTTCGTTCCTGTCTAAGAAAGTTCTCATTAATAAACACACCTGTCCCATGCCGGGGAGCCTGACCCCTGACCCTGGGGCATGAGGAGGAGCCGGGGTGAGCGAGCCAGAGGAAAACGGGCCGTGGTTGGGGTAAGCTGGCTGCTGCTGAGCACGGCTGGGTCTCCCAAATAGGCTACCGTTCTAGCAGCATTCAGTTCTCTAGGTGCTTGTAAACACAGAAGTCATGATTCTGAAGAAGGGAAGAGACAGGATGTGTAGGGTCAGTGGCCCAGGACAGGGAAGTTTCCCTTTGATATTTTCTACCTGAGTGATCCTGGTATGAGCAGCCCTTCAGTGTATATTCTTGATGTCACTTATGCTGGATGACAAATCCTGGAACTACTGTTGTTAGACGGACTGGAGGTTTACGGCTCAGTCCAGAATAATTCAAGGAGGAGACTGGTGTTTTTCCTTAGTGGGAACTGTGTGGATGAATGTTGCGTTTCTTTTTTTATAAATTTATTTATTTATGTTTTGGCTGCACTGGGTCATCGTTGCTGTGCCCGGGCTTTTTCTAGTTGCGTTGAGCGGGGGCGACTCTTGGTTGTGGCGCGCGGGCTTCTCGCTGCGGTGGCTTCTCTTGTTGCGGAGCACGGGCTCTAGGCGCGTGGGCTTCAGTAGTTGTGGCTCACGGGCTCTAGAGCGCAGGCTCAGTAGTTGTGGCGCACGGGCTTAGCCGCTCCGCGGCATGTGGGATCTTCCCGGACCAGGGCTCGAACCCATGTCCCCTGAATTGGCAGGCAATGATTCTCAACTACTGCATCACCAGGGAAGCCCCGAATGTTGCATTTCTGGAAGCAGATAGATGGGGCAGGAAAAGTACTGGATGTCAAAAAATATGGGTGTGAATTATGGCTCTGCAAATTACCGTGTGATCCTGGAAATATCAGTCTACCTTTACTTCCTCGTTTTATAAAGTAATGGTAAAAATTTACAATATCCTCCTTCTGGTTTTGTTTTTATTCATAGCAGTTACTGGCAAACAAAATATTACATCTTATACTCATTTGTTATTATCTGTTTCTAAAGTACAAGGTCCATGGAAACATTTGTATGCTCCCACTCACTAAATAAAAAAACCAAGAGAATATAACAACCTCTGAACAAAGAGCTTATGCTGGTTTAGGAGACAAAACACATAAAACCAAAACAGCAACCTGAGGACATTGAGTAAGGTTTGCAGTGCTTCCCTGAGTCCCTGGAAGCTGGTCTGTGGAAGCTGCTTCTCACCTGTGCTCTGGGCTTTGGGTGGGGTTCATATGAAAAATGTAACTCGGGGGGCTTCCCTGGTGGCCCAGTGGTTGAGAGTCCGCCTGCCGATGCAGGGGACGCGGGTTCGTGCCCCGGTTCGGGAGGATCCCGCGTGCCGCGGAGCGTCTGGGCCCGTGAGCCATGGCCGCTGAGCCTGTGCTCCGCAACGGGAGAAGCCACAGCAGTGAGAGGCCCGCGTACTGCAAAAAAAAAAAAAAAAAAAAAAAGTAACTTGGTCCTGGAGCAATCAGGCAGACGACTCAGTTTGCCATGAAACACCTGTAGTCTCGCTCAACAGATCACTGGGGTCCCTACTAGAAGTAAAACTTGTGTGCAAAGAGCTCTTCCCCCGGCACATTAGCTTGGGGTCAAGAGGGTTCAGGTTAAGAAATGTGTTTCCTTTCAAAGCTCCCTGGGGAAGGGAACGTGGAAAGTGGCACTTGTTTCCTGGGCTGGGGACACCAATGGTGAATCATTCTGTTTGCTTTTTAGTAACATAGTAACAGTTTATGCCATTCCTTGGAAATGTTGTTCAGTAATGCAACGTTCTCAATCCCTGAAAGTTATCTTTTTGTGAAGATAAAGAAGAAAACAAAATAAGTGAGGAAACGTAAGAGGGTAAAAGAATTTGTATATTGACTTGGGATGTGTTTGGGATATGAAATACTTAGCAGACTGACGTCAGAGGCAGACAGGAGGAACAGGTGTAGCTGGAATAAGAAGTAAACCACAGAACAGTATTTCTGCCCATCAGGAAATACTTTTTGCACGCTACCTGATATTAGGGTCTCAGTACCAGCATTATCCAGGTATCTTTGCGACTTGCAACAAGACCCCGCTCCCTGTCTCTGGCTACTTTGTGTAAAACTGTGAGATACTATATAACCTCACTGATTCATGGACAGGGTCTCCCTATCAGCTGAAAGGTTGGCCCTCCTGAGATGTCACAGGCTCTGGGGCTGGCAACGTGCATTACTACGAGGTCAAGTGACCTGCGCTCCCTGGCTGGTTAGCCAGGTGTCTGCCCCTGCATCTCCGACTCCATCACAGGAGCTAACTCAGAGTATGTGTATCCAGCTTCAGTACCTGCCTGCCTCAGCTCCACCTCACAGGCTGCGGGGGTGACTGTCCCAATGCTCGAGTCCTCCCAACTCTAAATGGAAAAAGGCTGCCTGCAGCTCAGCGTCAGTGAGGGGATTCAGCGAGGTGGTGCACACTGGTGAAGCTGAGATAGTTGCACCTCTTTCTTCCAGGAGTTATTGGTGTTTGCTGCTGTCACCTTGACATTTGTAATTTACTGAATGAGATCTTGATGTATTATACATTTAGTAACGTCCATGATGATAAAGTGTTAATGGAGGTCTTGCAAACCAGGGTATATTTTGAAAAAGCTGTATAGTAAGTATTCAGAAAAGCTTTTTCAAAAGGACTTCAAAAGAAGGTTCTGGACCTACGACACATCTATCTCCTATCAAATACGAGTATAATTTGGTTACCTGAAATGCCTTACTACCTGCTTGAGTTTGAGCCCATTTTTCCCATCTGTAAAATGGGGCTGCTACTACTTGCCTGTGGAGGAAGTGTGAGGATTACGTGGAAAAAAAAAAAAAAAAAAAAAAATAAGGCACCCAAGAGGCACTTGGTAAATATGAGGTATTTCATCCTGAGGCTGAGTTTCTCTCTGCTGATCGTTAACGGACATTCTCTCCAGTATTTAGAACACAGCTGAAAGCAGCAAAGAAAAAGTTTTATTCTTTGATATAAAAGAAAACTTTAATGTGTATACAACATAGTTTTTTTTGTCCTTTTTTTTTAAAAAAAAGAAAATTGCAGAAATATAGACCTGGGTAGAAAAATACACTCAAGCAGCTGCTCAAGACAATTCATAACTCCTAACATAATGAACAACAGCACACAAACCTCAGCATAAGCCTTTTTGTCCTTTAAAAAAGTATTCACATCTACTTAAAAACACACCTAGTTATTTGACAAGATATTCAATAACCAGCAATAACTTAATAAAAGAACATTTCCTTTGTGATAGTAAGTTAGCATAAGAGTTTTGGTTCTACAATACTTGTCATAGTAAAAAAACAACACTTCTGACTCCTGGTGCCCAAAAATGCTCATACAGTTCATTGGAGCCCATAAATTTGGGGGTCCTAGACCTCAAAGGGGAGCATCTTTGGTCTTCCCTGTACTTAGGACCAAAACAGACAGTGATCCTGGCATACAAATAACAAAAACAAAGGTGCAGGAGACCACAACTACTCAATAAAAGCTATTTATGCCCAATAAATAGTTTCCGAAAGAAAAATAATTTGCTTTTCACTGAATGAATTCAGGAGAAACGAACACACTGAGATACACTGTTTTCCACCTGTTATCAGCCTGCCATCCATAAAGTCAGTTCTGCCACTACCAGCAGGGGGTGCCTGACCTCAGGAGAAGCAGCCACATAGTTTCCCAAAAGGCAACCTACGAAAATACGTTTACCTGTATTTACATGAAAACTTCTTTGGGTGAAAGTTTAGTTTGCAAAGTACAAGTGTAACATTTTCTCCTCGACACTGGATTCAAGTAGAAAATACAGGTCATATAAAGTTTGATTGGCTGAAACATGAATAAACCTTTAAAGTTACTAAATACGTGAATATTGCTAGAATACCAAAGGAAGTGACAATGAATTCAATCCGTTAGAAATCTTTACATTCCATGTGACTTGTTATTTAAAATCAAAGATAACAGAACCCATACATCCAAATGACTGACCTTTCAAAGGCCTGTGTGAAGTGTTGGAAACACTTCAGAAACTGCCCTCAGAGTCACAATCCACAGGAAAAGACTGGTTTTTACCTCAGAGTAAATGCTGGCTTTTGATCACAGATGGTACTGGTGAGCTGTGCCTTCCACTCTCTTCCCAAAATCGAATTCACCTCAAAGGCTAAACAGGCCACCTCTGACGGCCTCAGAAAACTGCCTGTCGGGGCGAGTCCACCGCTGCGGCCACCACGACCACTTCACGCTATGTGAGACAGGACCGCAAACAGTGCAACGTTCTGAAATTCATCCTCTACCGCCATGCTTATTATTCCAGGTGTGGGTGCATTTGCTCTTGAAAACCAGCCTCTACCTTCCTGCCACGGCCCATCTTCATAGCCTCTGGCCCGTCAGCAGAATCAGTGCAAGTCGGCGGGAAGCACAGTGAAAACATGAATTCGACTCTTTTAAAAAAGTAATTTTAAAGCTTCATTTTAAAAAGTATATTTTTTAAATTTAAAAACGAAGTATTTTCTGCACTTGGTCAGATCCTTTCTACCACTTGACAAAGGTGCTAGACCCTCACCCAGCCTCGTACAGACGGTGCATGTATTTTATGTTCTGTGGAGAAATTCTACAAAAATACAATATTCTCTTCTCTCCATAAGTAAGTTGGAATCAAGAGTAGGGTTGTGGGAGAAAAGGGAGGGATAAGTAAAAACAACAAAAAGGAGGCGTGCAGTATACAATTTTTTCTTATTTTAAGACTGGAATAAAACTTGAAGAAGTATTTCCCCTCGGGAAACTGACGTGTCTGACGCCTGGCCCTACAGGGTGACTGCCGGCCCGTGCTCTTCCACCCCTCCGGGGGGCAGGGCCAGGCTGTGGCGGGGGTCGGACCGGAGGGAGCTGAGCAGCCTCTGGACACTGCCCTCCCGCCCAGGGCTGTGCAGGCCGGGCGCCAGGCCAGCACCGTTGACCCGAGCGAGGCTGCCTGGTGGCGGCCTGGGTACCAGCCGGGGCTCCAGGAGGCCCTCGAGGACCACGTCGGCCTCTTCGTCGCTCTCCATCTCGTCAGGGGGCAAGTTCTGCAGGACGTGGGCTGCAGGCAGGCTGTGGCGGCTGGCCGTGCTGTCCAAGGAGCGGCCGGAGCCGCCCAACGCACGGCTGCCACGCACCACGTTGTTCCTCTGGTTGGCCGGCTTGACCGTGACGATGAGGTTGTGGCTGTTGGCGATCATCATGTCCGTGACCTGGTCCAGTGTCTTCCCGGCCACCTCAATCCCGTTCACCTCCAAGACCTCGTCGTCCACGGCCAGCAGCCCAGTGCTCTCGGCCAGGCCGCCAGGCACCATACGGGAGATGAAGATGCCGGGCACCTTCTCCAGCCCCTGCGGGGCCACGCGCACGCTCGTGCCGTCGCGGATATAGAAGCCCAGTGGCTTCTGGCAGCCGTGCCGGTACAGCCTCACACGGCGGTGTGTCTCGGGGAGGATGTCCACGTCGATGATGGAGGACACGGGGCGGAAGTCATGAGGCAGGCCAATGTGCAGGTGTGTGCGCCGGCGAGGGCCGTCCTCCCGCAGGGCCAGGGGGCGCCGCCGCCTGGACAGTGAACCCACCCCGAAGCTGCAGCGCTCGGCCTCTTCTGGAAGAGCACAGAGGAGTCGGTCAGAGGAGAGACCCGCGGGCAATGGGGAAGCACAAGTCGAACAGCATCGAACACCCAGAGCCTGAGGCTGGCCGTCCAGGTAAGGCCTGGCCTCCTGCAGCTCCCTTCCCGCCGCTTCTCTGACTTGTGGTGTGACCCCAGGGAAGTCTGAGGCAATGGGCAAATCAAACCGTATAGAGAACTGACTGAAACACAAGTCTCCCACACATGCCCAGGAGCTGAATGATCAATTCATTTTGTCACACTTCAGTTTTGGGGCAAGTCTCAACCTCCTGGATGATATGCAAACACAGTGCGGTAACTTTATGGGTTGTTTTGCTGAGCCCACAGCAATCCTGGCCTCAGGTGAGCTGGCCCAACAGTATTCACCAGGCAAATGTTTGACCCCGAGTTCAAGCACAATCACCTCCTTAACATTAGCTCTCCAGGCAACCAACGGAATGGTTGAAAGGTCAAGAGAATTAACAATAGGTGAAAGGTTTAAAAGTGCCTGACTGGATTCTGCAATGACAGGGGAGTGGGAAGCACCAGGAACGTCTCCCAACCTGGACCACAACTGCAGGGGCGGAATCTGTCTGATGTAACTAATTTGGAACTTGAGAGTCTGTTGAAGGCTCAACTTCCAGGGGAAGAACTGGACGGTAATTGCAGTCAATTTTGCTCAGTTTCAACTCTTAGCACAGAAGCAGCTGCCTAGCCCACCCCCCAGCACCCTGGGAGGCAGCTGTGCACTGTTCCTGGAGAGTATGTGGGCCAGGGTGGGCAAAAAGGACCCTGCTCTCCAAACAGGCATCTGTGCTCTGATTACGGACTGCTACTTCTGATCACAAAGGTGTAGACAGAGGTAGGTGGCTACTGTACCTCCCTGCATTGTTGCAAGCCCCTCCCCTTCTACCTGAAGGAACGTCCAGGAGAGTTAAAGGACTGGCACCCTTTCTCTCCCTTCATTTTTCACCTTTTTTCATTTTGGGAGCCAGACCTTAAAGTCTAGGACAGTAAAAACAACTGCATGTATGGGGAAAGTTAGAAGTGACTGTGCATGCTCAAGGAAAGACTCAGAAAGGACCTTAGAAGACCTTAAGTTCACACCTTAATGTTGATACTCAACAAAGAGCCTCCAACAATTAAAAAAAAAAAACACCCCAAAACGGTAACAAAAACCCAGCAAACCCTCGGGAAGGGGTAGAATCTGATTTCCAGAGCTACCATGTTATTAGTTTAATCTCCAGTGTTCAACAACAACAAAAAAAGTCACAAGAGATACAAAGAAACGAGAGTGTGCCCCAAAGGAAAACAGTAATAGAAACTGTCCCTGAAACAACCTGATGGCAGATTTACTAGACAGAGACTTTAAAACAATGGCCTAAGACATGATCAAAAAACTAAAAAAAAAAGAGATGTGGGTAAAGTCAAGAAAACAATGTATGAACAAAATGGAAACATCAACAGACAGAAAACCTAAAAGGAAACTAAATAGAAATTTTGGAGATGAAAAGTACAATAATGGAAATTATTGAACAGGGGACTCAAAGGCAGATTTGAGCAGGCAGAAGAAGGAATCAGTGAGCTTGAAGACAGGACAGTAGAAATGATCATATCCGAGGAACAACAAAAACAAAAGGTTAAAGAAAAGAGAACAGAGTGTAAACAATCACTGGGACACCATTAAGCAAACTGATATATGCCTTGTGAGAGTCTGAAAAGGAGAAGAGAAAGGGGTGGAGGGAATATGGGGAGAAATAATGGCTGAAAACTCTCAGACTTGAGGAAGTGTGCAAATGCAAACATCCAAGCTCAACAATCTCTATGTAAGATGAAGTCAAAGAGACACAAGATTACAAAATAATCAAACTAAATAAAGACACAATATAGGGGGCAGAGTCCAGATGGTGGCATGAGAAGACGCCAAGTTAGCATCTCCCCACAACTAGGGCTCCTGCCTGCCACTGATGGGGCACCCTGATGCCCAAGGAGACGGGAGGAATCCTCAAGTAAACTGGTAGGATGTGGGGGGACTGAGGCGGGGAGGAGAAGTGGAAGCCAGACAGGATGGGGTCCCTGCGGCCGGGGAGATCAGGAGAGGCAGGGGGAGGGGCCCTGTGAGGGGAGCAGGAGAGGAGAGGAGGGTGTTTGTCCCACCCACTCAGGCCCGGGGAGCCTGCTGGGCTCCCAGGCTGATACCCGCCCTCCAGGACAACCCCCCCCCCCCCACCAGCAGCATTCGTCCTGGTGGCATAGGAAGGAGGCCGAGAGGAGAACAGGAGAGGCAGGCGGGAGGGGCCCTGCGGGAGGAGGAGGAGAGGAGAGGAGGGTGTTTGCCCCGCCCACTCAAGCCCAGGAAGCTTGCTGTGCTCCAAGGTGAAGTCCCCCGCCCTCTGAGACCAGGAGTGGGGGGCACGCCTTGGCCCCTTCTGTTCCGTTGAGCCTAAGCCCCACCCTGCACAGCCCCCAGGGCCTTTTCCAGCCCTGTGGGTCCTAAGCATAGGCCCTGCCCACCACCCAAACCTCGCTCTTGCTTAGGCCCCGCCCTCCACAGCCGGGGCCTTTCCCCCCCTTTTTTCCTCCTCTTTTTTTACTACTGTGGTACTGTTGTACCCTCTGGTTGTTGATCCATCTATATTTTTACTCATATTATTTCTAACATATCTGTTAGGTTCCTAGTCTAATTTTATTTTGGGCTTTGTTATTGTCCTCTTTTTTTTTTTTTGCCACCCCACATGGCTTGCAGGCTCTTGGTTCTTGAGCTGGGGGTCGGGCCGAAGCTCCTGCAGTGGGAGCTCCAAGTCTGAACCACTGGACTAACAGAGAACCTCAGACCCCAGGGAATATTCATCGGAGTGAGGTCTCAGAGTTCCTCATCTCAGCACCAAGACCCAGCTCTACCCAATAGCCTACAAACTCCAGTGTTGGAAGCCTCAGGCCAAACAACCAGTACGAAAGGAACACAATCCCACTCATAAAAAAAACAACAACAACAAAAAACATGGGACAGCAAAAAAATATTTCCAGATGAAGGAGCAAGGTAAAAACCTACAAGACCAAATAAAAGAAGAGGAAATAGGCAATCTACCTGAAAAAGAATTCAGAGTAATGATAATAAAGATGATCCGGAATCTCAGAAATAGAATGGAGGCACAGATTGAGAAAATACAAGAAATGTTTAACAAAGATCTAGAAGAACTAAAGAGCAAACAAACAGAGATGAACAACACAATAACTGAAATGAAGAATACACTAGAAGGAATCAATAACAGAATAACTGAGGCAGAAGAACAGATAAGTGAGCTGGAAGCCAAAATAGTGGAAATAACTGCCAAGTAGCAGAATAAAGAAAGAAGAATGAAAAGAACTGAAGACAGTCTCAGAGACCTCTGGGACAACACTAAACGCACCAACATTCGAATTATAGGGGTCCCAGAAGAAGAAGAGAAAAAGAAAGGGTCTGAGAAAATATGTGAGGAGATTATAGTTGAAAACTTCCCTAACATGGGAAAGGAAATAGTCACCCAAGTCCAGAAAGCACAGAGAGTCCCATACAGGATAAACCCTGGGAAAAACACACCAAGACACATACTAATCAAACTAACAAAAATTAAATTCAAAGAAAAAATATTAAAAGCAGCAAGGGAAAAACAAAAAATAACATACAAAGGAATCCCCATAAGGTTATCAGCTGATTTTTTAGCAGAAACTCTGCAGGCCAGAAGGGAGTGGCAGGATATACTTAAAGTGATGAAGGAGTAAAACCTACAACCAAGATTACTCTACCCAGCGAGGATCTCATTCAGATTAGATGGAGAAATCAAAAACTTTTCAAACAAGCAAAAGCGAAGAGGATTCAGCACCACCAAACCAGCTTTACAACAAATGCTAAAGAAACTTCTCTAGGTGGGAAACACAAGAGAAGAAAAATACCCACAAAAACAAACCCAAAACAATTAAAAGAATGGTAATAGGAACATACATATCGACAATAACCTTGAATGTAAATGGATTAAACGCCCCAACCAAAAGACACAGACTGGCTGAATGGATACAAAAACAAGACCCATATATATGCTGTATACAAGACACCCATTTCAGACCTACGGACATATACAGACTGAAAGTGAAGGGATGGAAAAAAGATATTCCATACAAATGGAAATCAAAAGAAGTTGAGTAGCAATACTCGTATCAGATAAAATAGACTTTAAAATAAAAACTGTTATAAGAGATAAGGAGGGCCACTACATAATGATCAAAGGATCAATCCAAGAAGATACAACAATTATAAATGTTTATGCATCCAACATAGGAGCACATCAATACATAAGGCAAATGCTAACAACCATGAAAGGAGAAATCGACAGTAACACAATAATAGCAGGGGACTTTAACACCCCACTTACACCAATGGACAGATCATCCAAAATGAAATAAATGAGGAAACACAAGCTTTAAATGACACAATAGACGAGATGGACTTAACTGATTATTTATAGAACATTACACCCAAAAGTGGCAGAATACACTTTCTTCTCAAGTGCACATGGAACATTCTCCAGGACAGATCCCATCTTGGGTCACAAATCAAGCCTCAGAAAATTTAAGAAAATTGAAATCATATCAAGCATCTTTTCTGACCACAACGCTATGAGATTGAAAATCACTTACAGGAAAAAACTGTAAAAAAACACAAGTACATGGAGGCTAATCAGTGAGCTACTAAATAACCAAGAGATGATTGAAGAAATCAAAGAAGAAATTAAAAAATACATAGAAACAAATGACAACGAAAACATGACGACCCAAAACCTATGGGACACAGCAAAAGCAGTTCTAAGAGGGAAGTTTACAGCAATTCAGTCTCACCTCAACAAACAAGAAAAATCTCAAATAAACAATCTAACCCTACACTTAGAACAACTAGAGAAAGAAGAAAAAAGATAACCCAAAATCAGTAGAAGCAAAGTAATCATAAAGATCAGAGCAGAAATAAATGAAATAGAAACGATGAAAACAATACCAAAGATCAATAAAACTAAAAGCTGGTTCTTTGAGAAGATAAACAAAATTGATAAACCCTTAGCCAGACTCATCAAGAAAAAAGGGAGAGGGTGCAAATCAATAAAATTAGGAATGAAAAAGGAGAAATCACAACTGACACTGCAGAAATACAAAGGATTATAAGAGAGTACTACAAACGACTATATGCCAATAAAATAGACAACCTGGAAGAAATGGACAAATTCTTGGAAAGGTACAATATTCCAAGACTGAACAAGGAAGAATTAGAAAATATAAACAGACCTATCACAAGTAATGAAATTGAAACCGAAATTAAAAATCTTCCAACAAACAAAAGTCCAGGACCAGACAGCTTCACAGGCAAATTCTCTCAAATATTTAGAGAAGAGCTAACACCAATCCTTCCCAAACTCTTCCAAAAAATTGCAGAGGGAAAAACACTCCCAAATTCATTCTACGAAACCACCATCACCCTGATACCAAAACCAGAAAAAGATATCACAAAAAAATTATAGACCAATATCACTGATGAACATAGATGCAAAAATCCTCAACCAAATACTAGCAAACAGAATCCAACAGCACATTAAAAGGATCATACACCACGATCAAGTGGGATTTATCCCAGGGATGCAAGAATTCTTCAATATATGCAAGTCGATCAATGAGATACACCATATGATCATTGCAATAGACGCAGAAAAAGCTTTCAACAAAATTCAACACCGATTTATGATTAAAAACTCTCCAGAAAACGGGCATAGAGGGAACCTACCTCAACATAATAAAGGCCATATATGACAAACCCATTCAAGCATCATACTCAATGGTGAAAAACTGAAAGCATTTCCACTAGGATCAGGAATAAGGATGTCCACTCTTATTCCATGGCAATCAGAGAAGAAAAAGAAATAAAAGGAATGCAAATTGGAAAAGAAGAAGTAAAACTCTCACTGTTTGCAGATGACATGATACTATACATAGAAAATCCTAAAGCTGCCACCAGAAAACTACTAGAACTAATCAATGAATTTGGTAAGGTTGCAGGATACAAAATTAACGCACAGAAATCTCTGGCATACCTATACACCAACAACAAAAACTCAGAAAGAGAAATTAAGGAAACAATCCCATCTACTATTGCAACAAAAAGAATAAAATACTTAGGAATAAACCTGCCTAAGGAGGTAGAAGACTTGTACTCAGAAGACTATAAAACACTGATGAAAGAAATCAAAGATGACATAAACAAATGGAGAAATATACCATGTTCTTGGATTGGAAGAATCAATATTGTGAAAACGACTGTACTACCCAAAGCAATCTACACATTCAGTTCAATCACTATCAAACTACCAATGGCATTCTTCACCATTGAATTAGAACAAAAAATTTACAGTTTGTATGGAAACACAAAAGACCCCAAACAGCCAAAGCAATCTTGAGAAAGAAAAACGGAGTTGGAGCAATCAGGCTCCCCGACTTCAAGCTATACCACAAAGCTACAGTAATCAAGACAGTATGGTACTGGCACAAAAACAGAACTGTAGATCAATGGAACAGGATAGAAAGCCCAGAGATAAACCCATGCACATATGGTCACCTTATCTTTGATCAAGGAGGCAAGAATACACAATGGAGAAAAGACCGCCTCTTCAATAAGTGGTGCTGGGAAAACTGGACAGCTACATGTAAAGGAATGAAATTAGAACACTCCCTAACACCATACACAAAAATAAACTCCAAATGTATTAAAGACTTAAATGTCAGACCAGACACTATAAAACTCTTACAGGAGAACATAGGAAACACACTCTTTGACATAAACCACAGCAAGATCTTTTTTGACCCACCTCCTAGAGTAACGGAAATAAAAACAAACAAATGGGACTTAATGAACCTTAAAAGCTTTTGCACAGCAAGGGAAACCTTAAACAAGACGAAAAGACAACCCTCAGAATGGGAGAAAATATTTGCAAATGAAGCAACTGACAAAGGATTAATCTCTAAAATATACAAGCAGCTCAATATCAAAAAAACAAACAACCCAATCCAAAAACAGGCAGAAGACCTAAATAAATATTTCTCCAAGGAAGATACACAGAATGCCAACAAACACATGAAAGGGTGCTCAACATTACTAATCATTAGAGGAATGCAAATCAAAACTGCTATGAGGTTATCACCTCACACCAGTCAGAATGACCATCATCAAAAAGTCTACAAACAACAAATGCTGGAGAGGGTGTGGAGAAAAGGGAACCCTCCTGCACTGTTGGTGGGAATGTAAATTGATACAGCCACTATGGAGAACAGTATGGAGGTTCCTTAGAAAACTAAGAATAGAACTACCATATGACCCAGCAATCCCACTACTGGGCATATACCCTGAGAAAACCATAATTCAAAAGGGTCATGTACCACAATGTTCATTGCAGCTCTATTTACAATAGCCAGGACATGGAAGCAACCTAAGTGTCCATCAACAGATGAATGGATGAAGAAGATGTGGCACATATATACAATGGAATGTTACTCAGCCATAAAAAGAAACGAAACTGAGTTATTTGTAGTGAGGTGGATGGACCTAGAGTCTGTCATACAGAGTGAAGTAAGTCAGAAAGAGAAAAACAAATACCGTATGGTAACGCATATATATGGAATCTAAAAGAAAAAGAAAAAAATGGTACTGATGAACCTAGCCGCGGGGCAGGAATAAGGATGTAGACGTAGAGAACGGACTTGAGGACACGGGGAGGGGGAAGGGTAAGCCGGGACGAAGTTAGAGAGTGGCATGGACATAAAAACACTACCAAATGTGAAACAGCTAGCTAGTGGGAAGCAGCCACATAGCACAGGGAGATCAGCTCCGTGCTTTGTGACCACCTAGAGGGGTGGGATAGGGAGGGTGGGAGGGAGGCTCCAGAGGGAGGGCATATGGGGACATGTGTATGCATATGGCCGATTTGCTTTGGTGTACAACAGAAAGTACACACCATTGTGACGCAATTATACTCAAATAAAGATGTATCAAAAAAAATACTAGACTTAATATAATCTTAACATGCTCCAGGACACAGGGCAGGAGCAGTAATTTGAAAGGAGGCTGGGTCACACCCACCTGCTGACCTCAGAGCGCCCCCTGGAGTGGCAGGAGGCATCTGCAGCTCACCCTGGGGACACAGACGCTGGTGGCAGCCACCTTGGGGAACTCATCCTACCACATGGACACCCGTGCTGGAAAGTGCTGTTTTTGAATTCTCCCTATAGCTTAGAAGCTTCAGGACCCAGCCCTGCCCTGCCCAGCAGCCTGTAGGCACCAGTACTGGGAGGCCTCAGGATAAGCGACTAGCCAGGCAGGGACACAGCCCCACCCCCACCAGCAGGCAGGCTGCCTTAAGACCGCCCCCCCCAGCCCGCAGCCACTCCTGCAGACAGCCCCGCCCACCAGAGGGCCTAGGCCCTGGCACCACAGCCTGGAACTAGATCCAAGACCCCCACGGCCCTGCCAGAGGGGGTCTTGGATCTAGCCAGAGACTAGAGACTAGATCCACAGCCAGAGACTGCAGGACCCAGCTCTGCCTACCAGTGGGTAAGTACCAGCCCCAGAACCCCCTGGGCCCCCAGCCCTGACCAGAAGCAGGCAGACACCAGCCCCAGGACCACTGCAGCCAGAGACTCCAGGACCAAGCTTCACCCACCAGTGGGTGTTCGCTGGCCTGAGGATCCCTGCTGCTTGCCTTTTCACGTGTCAGGCGACGTGTCAGCAGGCTGGCAACAGTATCAGGACACCCCAGGACTCAGCCCCGCCCACCAGTGGGATGACACCAGCTGTAGGACCCCAAGGACCCTGCAGCCAGAGGCCTCGGGACCTGGCTCCACCAAGCAGTGAGCTGGAACTAGCCCACGGACCCCCCAGTCCCCAGAATCACCCACCAGAAAGCCAAACCCGCTCTGAGATAACCTTAGAATCCTCAGGTAGCTGCCCAGGGATACAGTGGGCCAGCACCAGCCTTGGGATACTGTAGAACCCACAGCCAGCCATGTCAGAAGCAGGACCCATCCACCAACAGGCCAACACTAGCTCCAGGAACCCCGGTTCCGCAGCCATCTATCTGTGCCAGAACCAGGCTCTGCCCAACGGTGAGCACTAGATCTGGGACCACCCTGGGTTCTGCAGCCAGCCACCTTGTGACCTTGTCCTGCCAACCAGAGGCCAGCAGCCTCCGCACAAGGCAGGGCCTGGCAGACAACCAGACGGGGCCAGCTGCACCTACCAGACTGCCCACAATAGTCATCCTGCCACAACAGAAGGACCAGTGCAGCCCTCATATAGCCCTAGAGCAAACAGCTCTGGTGACTAGAGGGCAGTGTGCCACAGGAAACATAGGACATCTCCTAAAAAAGACTGCTTCTCTAAGATCAGGAAATGCAACCAACATGTGAGATACACAGAAATAAAAACAGCAAATTAGGTAAAATGAGGCAACAGAGGAACATGCTCCAAATGAAAAAACCCCGAAGAAGAACTAAGAGAAGAGGAGATGAGCGATCTACCCAATAAATAGGTCAGGTAATGGTCACAGAGATGATCAGAGACCTTGGGATAAGAGTGGACGAGCAGAGTAAAGCCAGAAGCCTTTAACAAAGAGTGAAAATCAGAAAGAAGAACCAGAGGCGAAGAATACAATATCTAAAATGAAAAATACACTAGAAGGAATCAGTGGCAGATTAAACGATGCAGAAGAATGGATCAGCTAGCTGGAAGACAGAGTAGTGGAAACCACTGAAGCTGAACAGAAAAAAGGAATGAAAAGAAATGAGGACAGTTTAAGAGACCTCTGGGACAACATCGAGTATACTAGCTTTCTCATTATAGGGGTCCCAGAAAGAGAAGAGAGAGAGAAAGGGGCAGAGAACATACTGGAAGACATACTAGCTGAAAACTTCCCTAACCTAGGAAAGGAAACAGACGTCCAGGTCCGGGAGGTAGAGAGTCCTAAGCAGGATCAATGCAAATAGGACCACACCAAGATACACTGTAATTAAAATGGCAGAAATTAGGATAAAGAGAGAATATTAACTGCAGCAAGGGAAAAGCAACAAGTTACATACAAGGGAACTCCAGTAAGGCTAACAGTGACTTTTCAGCAGAAACTCTGCAAACCAGAAGGGAGTGGCACCATATATTTAAGGTGATGAAAGGCAAAAACCTACAACCAAGAATACTCTATTTGGCAAGGCTCTCGTTCAGATCTGATGGAGAGGTCAAAAGTTTTACAGCTAAGCAAAAGCTAAAAGAGTTCAGCACCATGAAACCAGCCTTAAAAGAAATGTTAAAGGGGGGACCTCCTTGGTGGCGCAGTGGTTGAGAGTCTGCCTGCCGATGCGGGGGGCGTGGGTTCGTGCCCCAGTCCGGGGAGATCCCACATGCCACGGAGCGGCTGGGCCCGTGAGCCATGGCCGCTGAGCCTGCGTGTCTGGAGCCTGTGCTCCGCAACGGGAGAGGCCATAACAGTGAGAGGCCCGCGTACCGAAAAAAAAAAAAAAGTTAAAGGGACTTCTTTAAGCAAAGAAGAAAAGGCCACAACTGGAAACATGAGAACTATGAAAGGAAAAAGCTCATCAGTAAAAGCAAGTATACAGTAAAGGTAGCAAACCTACCATGTACAAAGGTAGTAAGAAGGTTACAAGATAGACGTAGTAAATCACCTATATCTGCAATAAGTAGTTAAGGGCTACAAAAACAAAACAAAATGTAAAATATAATATCAAAACAGTTAATTGTGAGGGGAGGGGAGTAAAAATGCAGGGTTGTTTAAATGTGTTTGAAATTACGAGATCAGCAACTTACCATCCCTCATGGTAACAACAAACCAAAAATCTATAAAAGATATACACAAAAGAGAGAAGTTTCTAAACATAACACTAAAGATAGTCATCAAATCACAAGACAAGAGAACAAAAGAAGAAAGTATCAAAAAAGAACCACAAAACAACTCAAACAACTAAAATGGCAATAATTACTCTCAATGTAAATGGACTAAATGCTCCAATCAAAAGATACAGAATGGCTGTATATGGATACAAAAACAAGAGCCATGTATATGCTGCCTACAAGAGACTCACATCAGATCTAAAGAGACACACAGATTGAAAGTCGGGGGATGGACAAAAGTTACCCCATGCAAATGGAAATGAAAATAAAGCCAGGATAACAATACTTAAATCAGACAAAATAGACTTTAAAACAAAGACTGTAACAAGTAACAAAGGACATTACGTATTGATCAAGGGATCACCCAAAAAAAGATATAACAACTGTAGCTATATATGTACCCAACAGAGCCGCACCTCAATACATAAAGCAAATATTAACAGACATAAAGGGAGAAATTGACAGTAGCACAGTAATAGTGAGGGACTTGAACATCCGGCTACCATCAACAAACAGATCATCCAGACAGAAAATCAATAAGGAAACTGGTCTTAAATGACACATTAGACCAGATGGACTTATATATATATATATATATATATATATATATATATATATAGATTCCATCCAAAAGCATCAGAATATACATTCTTTTCAAGTGCACGTGGAACATTCTTCAGGATAGATCACATGCTGGGCCACAAAGAAGTCTCGGTAAGTTTAAGAAATCATATCAAGCATCTTTTCCAGCCACGATGCTGTGAGACGAGAAAATCAACTACAAGAAAAAAAGTGCAAAAAACAAAACCATGTGGAGGCTAAACAATACTCTACTAAACAACAAACGGATCACTGAAAAAAATCAAAGAAGAAATTAAAACATATCTGGAGATAGATGGAAACGAAAAAACAACGACCCAAAATCTATGGGACGTGGCAAACACAGGTCTAAGAGGGAAGTCTACAGTGATACAAGCCTACCTCAGGAAACAAGAAAAATCTCAAACAAACAGCCTAACCGTACATCTAAAGGAACTAGAAAAAGAACAAACAAAACCCAAAGTTAGTAGAAGGAAAGAAATAATAAAGATCAGAAGAAATAAGCGAAATAGAGACTTAAAAAAATAGAAAAGATCAATCAAACTAGGAGCTGCTTCTCTGAAAAGATAAACAAAATTGGTAAACCTTCAGCAAGACTCATCACGAAAAAGAGAGGACCCAAATCAATGATACCAGAAATGAAAAAGAAGTTACAACTGACACCAGAGAAAAACAAAGGATCATAAAGAGATTACTGTGAACAGCTGTATGCAACTAAAATGGACAACCAAGAATAAATGGACAAATTCCTAGACGCGTACAATCTGCAAAGACTGAACCAGGAAAAAACAGAAAATTTGAACAGACCAATTACCAGTAATGGAATTGTTGGAGGTTTTTTGATTACTAATTCAAACAAAAGTCCAGGACCAGATGGCTTCACAGATGAATTCTACCAAACCTTTAGAGAAGAGTTAACACCTATCATTCTCAAACTATTCCAAAAAATTGCAGAGGAAGGAACACTTTCAAATTTGTCCTAAAAGGGCAGCATCACCCTGATACCAAAATCAAAACCAGACAGAGCTATCAAACAAAAAAGAAAGTTATAGGCCAATATCACTGATGAACATAGACACAAAAATTCTCAACAAATTATTAGCAAACCAAATCCAACAGTATATTAAAAGGATCATACACCATGATTAAATGGGATACATAGGATGGTTCAACACCCACAATCAATCAATGTGATATACCACTTTCACAAATTGAAGAATAAAAATCATTGATTGTCTCAACAGATGCAGAAAAAGCTTTTGACAAAATTCAACAGCCATTTATGATAAAAACTCTCTACAGTGGGTATAAAGGGGACCTACCTCAACATAAGCAAGGTCATATAGGGTAAGCCCACAGCTAACATCATACTCAACGGTGAAAAGCTCAAAGCATTTTCACTAAGATTAGGAACAAGACACCATTGCCAGTTCTCACCGCTTATATTCAGCACAGTACTGAGTCCTGCCCACATCAATCAGACCAGAAAAAGGAAGAAAAGGAATCCAAATTGGAGAAGAAATAAAACTGTCACTACTTACAGATGACATGATACTATACATAGAAAATCCTAAAGATGCCACCAGAAGACTACTAGAGCTCATCAACTGATTCGGTAAAGGTGTAGGATACGCTAATTACAGAAAGCTGTTGCGTGTCTATACACTAACAATGAACTGATTCGGTAAAGGTGTAGGATACGCTAATTACAGAAAGCTGTTGCGTGTCTATACACTAACAATGAACTATCAGAAAGAGACGTTAAGCAAACAATCCCATTTATAATCATATGAAAAAAGAATAAATTACATAGGAGTAAATCTAACTAAGGAGGTAAAAGACCCGTGCTTGGAAAATTAGAAGACACTAATGAAAGAAATTGAAGATGAGACACACAGAAGGAAAGATATACTGTGCTATGGATTAGAAGAATTAATATTATTAAAATGACCATACTGCTCAAGGCAATCTACAGATTTAATGCAATCCCTATCAAAATACCCATGAGACTTTTCACAGAACTAGAACAAATAATTTAAAACTATATATGGAGGGACTTCCCTGGTGGTCCAGTGGGCAAGACTCTGCACTCCCAATGCAGGGGGCCTGGGTTTGATCCCTGGTCAGAGAACTAGACCCCACATGCATGCTGCAACTAAGATCCTGCCTGCCACGACTAAAGATCCCACGTGCCGCAACTAAGACCTGGTGCAGCCAAATGTGTGTGTGTGTGTGTGTGTGTGTGTGTGTGTGTGTGTGTGTGTGTATATATATATATATATATATATATATATATATAAACACGAAAGACCCTGAACAGCCAAAACAATCTTGAGGAAGAACAGAGCTGGAGGAATCAGGCTCCTGACTTCAGACTATTATAACCTACAGTCATCAAAACAGTATGGCAGTGGCACAACAACAGACACATAGAGCAATGAAACAGAATAAAAAGCTCAGAAATAAACCCATATGCTTATGGTCAATTAATCTATAACAAAGGAGGCAAGAATGCACAATGGGGAAAAGACAGTCTCTTCAGTAAGCGGTGCTGGGAAACCTGGACAGCTACACGTGTAAAAGAACGAAAGTAGAACATTTTCTCACACTATATAAAAAAATAAACTCAAAATGGATTAAAGACCCAGATGTAAGACCAGAAACCATAAAAATCTTGGAAGAAAACATAGGTAGAACACTCCTTGACATAAATTGTAGCAATAATTTTTTGGATCTGTCCCCTAAGGCAAAGGAAAGAAAAGCAAAAACAAAGAAATGGGACATCATTAAACTACAAGGGTTTTGCACAGCAAAGAAAACCATTGACAGAATAAAAAGACAGCCGACTGAACAGGAGAAAATATTTGCAAATGATATGATTGATAAGGGGTTAATATCCAAAATATATAAACAGCTCACACAACTCAATAAAAAACAAACAACCTTTTAAAAAATGGGCATCAGACCTGCACAGGCACTTTTCCAAAGAAGACATACCGATGGCCAACAGGCACGTGAATAGATGCTCAACATCACTTATCATCAGAGAAATGCAAATCAAAACCACGATAAGATAGCACCTCACACTTGTCAGAATGGCTATCGTCAAAAAAATCGCAAATAACAAATGTTGGTGAGGATGTGGAGAAAAGGGAACCAGTGTTCACTGTTGGGAATGTATATTGGTGCAGCCATTGAGCAAAACACTATGGATTTTCCTCAATAAACTAAAAATAGAACTACCATGTGATCCAGCAGTTCAACTCCCGGGCATATATCCGAAGAAAACAAAAATATTAACTTGAAAAGATACGTGCATCCCAATGTTCATTGCAGCATTGTTTACAAGTCACGATATGGAAGCAACCTAAGTGTCCATGAACAGATGAGTGGATAGAGAAGGTGTGGTGTGTATATTCAATGGAATGTTACTGAGCCACAAAAAGAATGAAAATTTGCCATTTGCAGCCACATGAATGGATGTAGAGAATATTATGCTGAGTGAAATAAGTCAGACGGAGAAAGACAGATACTGTATGTTCTCACTTTATGTGGCATCTAAAGAATAAAACAAACTAATGTATATAACAAAACAGCAACAGACTTACAGAGTAGAGAACAAACTAGTCGTTACCAGTGAGGAGGAGGAGGGGCAAGATGGGAGAGGGGAGTAAGAGGCGCAAATGACTATGTATGAAATAAACTACAAGGATATATTGTAAAACATAGGGAAAATATCCGGTATTTTATAATAACTTTAAATGGAGTATAACCTATAAAAATTTTGAATCACTATGTTGTATACCTGAAACTAATATAATTTTGTAAATCAACCATGTAAAAAATATATTTACATATACATGAGGCAAAAGCTGACAGAATTCAAGGGAGAAAGAGACAGTTCTTAGGAGTAGTTGGACTTCAGTATCCCACTCCTAAAAGTGGATACAATGAATGGACAGAAGTAAGGAAATAGAGGACATAACACAATAAACCAATGAGATCTAACAGACACAACAGACAGAGCACTCCACCCAACAGCATAGAGAGTCTTTTCAAGTACACACGGGACTTTTTCCAGGATAGACCATATACTAGGCCACAAATTAATTCTCAGTAGGTTGAATAAGATAGATATCACAGAAATTATCTTCTCTGATAACAAGAGGATGAAGTTAGAAATCAGTAACGTAAAGAAAACTGAAAAATTCACAAAAATGTGTACCTAAACAGCACAGTTTTAAACAAGAAATGGATCAAAGAAGAAATCACATGGGAAATTAGAAAATACTTAGAGATGAATAAAAATGAAAACACAACATACCAAAACTTAAGCGTCACGGCAAAGGCAGTGCTAAGGGGAAAATTTATAGTTACATGCTTGCATTAAAAACCAAGAGATCTCAAATCTACAACCTAATTTTACAGCTTGAGGAACTAGAAGAATAAGGACAAAATAAACCCAAAGCTAGCAGAAGGAAGGAAATAATAAAGATTAGAGCAGAGATAAATGAAATAGAGAACAGAAAAACAATAGAGAAAAATCAATAAAACAAAAAATTTGTTCTTCAAAAAGATTAACGAAATTGACAAACCCTTAGCTAGATGAACTAGGAAAAAAGACAGAAGATTCAAATTATTCAAATCAGAAACGACTGTGGGGCATTACAACCATTTCTACAGGAAAACAAAAAAGGATTTTAAGAGTGTTATGAATAACTGCACACCAACAAATTGGAAAACCTAGATGAAATGGACAAATTCCTAGAAACACAAAAGCTACCCAGACTAAATTATGAAGAGATGGAAAATCTGAATAGTCCTATAACTAGTAAGGAGATTATACCAGTAGTCCAATTTCTTCCCACAAGGAAAAGCCCTGGACTTGATGTTTTCACTGGTGAATTCTACTAAACATTTAAAGAAGAACTAATACCCAATCCTTCTCAAACTTCTCCCAAAATTCAAGAGGAGGGAACCTTTCCACCTCATTCTATGAGGACTGCATAACCCTGACAAAGCCAGACAAACACACTAAGAGGAAAGAAAACTACAGACCAATATCCCACATGAACATCCTGGGCAATTCCAAGTGTGAAGGATTTGGGGTGGGGTGAGGGGGCGGGCGGATGCTCTGAGCGGCAGCATCCGGTCCTCCACAGGCTCTGCCCCCGCCCAGAGCATCCTCTCCCCGGACTCAGGACCTGCGCTGTGATTCCATCAGAACCGCTGGCCTTCCAGGCCCCCATTCCCCCGGGCTCCCTTCCCCGCGTCCCCAGGCTGGGTGGCCCCAGGGCAGTGGGCACTCCAGGCGCGGTCACCAGACGGAGGCCCAAGGGCTGCGTCCCTGTGCGTCCACCCAGGACTCGGGGGACAGAGGACAGCAGGGCTCCCCACGTACACAGGTGGATGAGGCCCCCGCACGAGACGGGGTGGGCTTCTGCCTCCCGAGGGTGGGGATGCCCACCTGCCCACCCTACTCAGGGTTCACCGACGTCACACAAACCGCAGGACGACCCCGAGGGTGGTGAGGGGAAGGCGGCCCCAGGACCGTAGCCCCAGGGACCACTTGCTGTTCAGTGCCTGGGTTTTCTGTTTCCAAGGCCGCAGCCTGAGACGCCAGTGTGCACAGACCCGGAAGTCCAGCAAAACCGCTCTTTCCACCCGAAGCACCAGGAAGGGGCAGCCTGAAGAGACAGCACTTTTAGGAATCTCTTCCCAGTCCAAATCCAACAGCGAAAAACGCCGCTTTACCCGCATCCGACAGCAAAGGCGGAGGGAGGAGGGCCCCCCCCTCAGGCCGGAGAAGCCCCCGCAGGTCGGTGAAGGCCGAGCGCGGAGGCTGGACGTCCACCCTGGGCGGGGGCGTCAGAACAGGACCTGCCCAGGGTCAGCTGCAAGTCCAATCCAATGTCCTAATGTAGGCGGGTTAAAAGGACGGAGGAGCCACTCAGACATAAATCAGAGGAAAGCAGAAGCTGCGCTGATAGGTAATGTATACCTTGGGCAGAGGGACAGACGGGCCACACGCAAGACAGTCCACCCGGGAAGCCCCAAGTGCCCCAGCGGGGCCGCAGCGAGGTGGAGCAAACCAACAGAACGAAAACCGAGCAAAACGCCCTAGAAGAGCTGCGGGAGAAACCGACAAGTCCCGTCACGGCTGGAGACTCGCCCTCAACCCTCCTGACCCAGCACAGGACCCAGCAGGACAGCCTCTGGGGACAGCCCACGGGGGGGACACCCACTCTTCCAAGCGCCCAAGGGCTCCGTGCCGGGACGGCCGCGCCCCGACCTCAACAAACTCTTCACACCTGGAGTCACACCGAGTGTGCGATCAAAGCAGAGATCAGCACTGGGGAGGCCACGGGAGGGTCTCCAAACGCTGGGGAAATAAGCCACAGGTAAACCGGCCGTCTCTAAGGAGAAAACCCGGCACTGGCTGGAGTGGAAAGGAAGCGCAGCCGTCCAAGCACATGAGACGGGGCGGCTGGGATGGCCTGGGGGGAGAGGAGTGCGGGGTGCAGGGACGGGAGAGGCACCCAGAACACGTCAGACAAGGGGAGCAGCCTCTGGTCAGCAGTCAGGGCCCACACCGGAAGGAAGGAAGGAACGAAGGAAGGGATAAAGAGAAGAAGTGACTCAACAAGCCTGGAAACAGAGAAAATCCATGACGCCAGCGGCCAAGTCTGTCACAGTCTGATGGGGGTGCTCTCACCCTGTGGTCCTGGGCCCTTGCCCTGGGCCGCATCCCCATGTGCGCTCCAGGCCTGCTGGGGCTCACGCACCATTGCGCCCCCCCCGCCCAGCTGCCTGAGCGGGTCCCCCACAGCTCTCCTCCCTACCTGCCTTACGTGCTCTTGACACGTTCACCCCACCGTCACGCCAAGTCCAAACCACAGCAAACGCACGTCCCCCCTCCTCCGGAAGCCAAACCCTTCAGACTCCAAGGGCATCCCCTCCATGGCGTGTTCTCCTCTGGTCTAGAGGGCTCCAGCTTTCCACTCTCCTGTCCGAGTGCTTTCTGAAGGGTCCGTACTGTCCCCACGAGTGTCGTGTTGAGTGGTGTTCAGCGTCAGGGCACAGGACCACTGGTCCTGGGCCTCCCCGGACCCTAACAGAGAGGACAGTATGAGGGGGCCTCGCTGGCCCACAGACAACAATATAAAAATCCCAGCCAACTTCACGCTGATAAATGTTTTTAATGGCGTTGAATGACTAACCTCTAGGAAGTTGCCAGAAACCATCATTTATCATTGCTACTTACTTCCTGAGTGAAAAAGCTACCCCTGTCACCATCTGGACGTGGAAACAAATGCTGTGACGCTTCCGCTTGTATTTTTCCTTCTGAAATGAAGGCAGGCCCGCCTGCAATGCTGCCCACACAACACAGCCTCGCTACCTGAGGCCGTACGGCCAGGGGGGCACTAGGCCACACGCTGCCCAAGCATCACCGCTGTGCCCCTCCACCCAGCGGCGCCCACCCCAAACGAAACAAGCCCAGGAGCGCGACCGCGAGGTCTTTCCTCAGCAGTCCTGGCCCCGTGCCCCGGATAACCCAAGGAGGCAACACAGCCTGGGCCACCTGTGTGCGGACGGACGCCCCTGCTGATCTGACCTGCCTCCCCAGCCTGCAGGCACGAGGCGGACCCCTCAGCTCGGTGGAATGTTCTGGAACTAGATATTTTCGAGAAGGGCGGAGAGCTGGCAGGAAGGCCTCAGAGCTGCACCCTCTCGGCATGGGTGAATTATTAGTGTTTTCAGGGCTGGAAGTCATAGCTGGCGTGCTCAGTCACTGATGAAAACGTAGTTCAGGAAATGGGAGATTTTCCCGTTTGTTGTTAAGTGTTTCTCATGTTTGCCTAACCATAAGTCAGAAAGTTCCTGTAAGAAAAAGCAGCCCTTACTTTCAAATAATACGCCACAGGGTTTTTGTTCAAATCGTTGGTAATTCCATCCGGGAAGCATATCAGCCGGGTACGGTTACTTCCTTAATGACCCTGACATTTTGGACACAGTTTTTGCTTTGACACTTTCCCATGAACATGTTATACACTAGTTTTCCAACATTAAGATGGTTCATCTGTTTCAAATGATAAAATCCTCACGCTGAACCAGATGAATGTTTTAAACTGAATCTCGGTGTTACCAAACTGAAGGCACATAGCTACACACACCACCCCCTCCTTTAGAATCCGAAGAGTTCAATACGATTATCGTAAGCAATTAATTACAGTCTCCCTGGTCAGGGCAGGGCCTGGAACCACGCTTCCACCACTAGGTTTAATTAGCTGCCAGATGAGAAAACACAGCTGCTCAGTGGCGGCTTATTATTTACAAACAAAACAGTATTTTCCATTTTCTGCTAAATGTCCTCAGTAGAGATCATCAGACAGGTGGGAGGAAACTTGCTTATTTCAGCCCATTCCTGCTGCTTGCAGCCACATGTGATGATTTACAAGCCTGTTCCCATCTTCTCGGTGACCTCGGAGAAGCAGACCAGGAGTGTGAGGTGAGGGCTGCGGGCCCACGGCCAGCGGGGGCGGCCGCCTCGTGGGTCCTGATCACACTGTTAGCCAGACCGGGTCCCGGCTGCAGCACCTTCTTGCCTTTCTCCATCTGCTGGCAAGGAGGCCTGCTAACCTCTGAGGATGGCGGGGGAAGCGGGAAGGGGGTTAGCTGGTGGGGCTGGAGCCTGGAGGCTGACCCAGTCCCCTCTCTACCACTTGGCCTCCTTCCTTTGAGGAGCCTCTGAACACAAACACTGGAAGGCCCAACATCTGACCCTGATCATGCTGGCTGAAAGCTGACACTCCATGCTGACCCTACCCTGTGTGCCCAGCTGCCCTGGTTTATTTAGCGCTGCCTCCAAAGGAGTGTCAGCAAATCTAAAGGGGACCAAGGTACCATACCGGGTGCTCAGTCCTTCCAGCAAAGACCCTGTCCAGAATGAGCAGATACATCCGGGGACCTCATGGGCCTTGTGGGTGTCAAGGAGCAGGGGACATTCTGTTGTGTGGTTCCCATCCTGGGAGCGCCCTGTCTACTGGGAAACACGTATGAACACGCATGGAAGCACGAAGACACGGGGACCTGGGGACAGGGCAGTAAGCCTGGGTCCAGGGGCCCCGAGCAGTGCACCCTGGAGGGTGGGACGGGGTCCAGAAAGGCCTGGGGGAGGCGGGTCCTGAGTGGAGGCTTCACCACATTCCCGGGGGCTGGGAGAGGATGCTGGTGAGAATCGGGCAGGAGTGACCCCGTCCTTTGCTTTGTCCAGCACAGATCCCCTCTCTGGAAGGGAGGCGTCTCAGATCCCTGAAACGTTGGTCAGGGTTCCCCAGGGAAACGGAACCAATAGGGTGTGTGTGTGCGCGCCCGCGCAGGTACAGACAGCAATTTATTATATAGTGGCTCAGGCAATTATGGAGACTGTCTGCAGGCTGGAGGCCCAGGTGAGCCAGCGGTGACCCAGGAGCACTGATGTCAAAGGGCAAAGAGGACGATGCCCCAGCCCAGCAGAAGGAGGGAGAATTCTCCCTCCTCCACCGTTTTGTTCCATCCAGGCCTTCGGGGACTGAATGCAGCCCAGCCTACTTCACTCAGTCTATTGACTCGAATGCTCACCTTTTCCGGAAACGCTCCGAAACGCCCACCCTCTGGGCCGCGTGGCCTGGCCAGGCGGGCACATGCAGCCAGCCGTCGACGTTTCCTCCAGGCTCGGGGACCCCTGTCCTCCTTTCTCAGGTGTGGCTGGCGGGGACTCGCAGCGAGAGGTGAGGCGGTCCGGACCCGACCCCGGGTGAGCGCGTTCGGGGTCCTGCGGACCTGCTTTTCAGGCAGGTTGACGCTGGGACTTGTGCCAGGCAGGTTCCGTCCCTGGCCTGGGACGCAGCCCGAGAGCCTCAGGTGATGCACGTGGTTCACGGCTGCTTCTGAACGACGAGGCGGTTGGCGCCAGGCCGGCAAACACTGGTTTGAACGGAAAGGCAAACGAGTCTCGGCGGCGGTCAGGGCAGGCGGCTCAAGGGGGAAAGAAACGACGCCCTCACGAGGAGGCGGGGCGCCCAGGCTTCACCCCGAGTCCCGAGGCCAGCGGCCCCGCGCCCAGGTCCCAGGCGGCTGCCCTCCGTCCTCCCACGTCCTAAGCAGCGCGGCAAAGCTCCGGTCAGACGCCCGGTGCCGACACCGGCGGGGCAGCCCTGCGGCTCAGGTCGTTTCACACAGAAGCCGTCGCACGGGGACCAGGACCTCAAAAACGAAACTTGGTGTCTAGAATGTCCCACTCCTAAGATCCCGGCTTTGGTTCCTGGAATTCCTTTCCCAAGAGCAGCACGGTCATGGCTTCTTTATCCCGCAACGTGTTCGATCTTATGTTTTCCACGAAGTCAACCATGAAGGGAGGCCCCCGTTTTCTGGGCGCACGGCCACCGCCCTCTCCCGTTTCACCTTTCCACTCACGTGAAACTATGTTCCCTTCCCCACCTCTGCTTCCAGACGCCCTCGGCAGGAAGGGAGACAAGCCTGCCCGCTTCCCGAGCACGTCTCCCTCCTCGGCCCAGGTCCAGCCGGGGTAGGGCAGGCCGACCGCTCCGCAGTCCTTCCTCACGGGCGACAAGGCCGCTCAGCGCGCCGCGCGTGACACACGTTCGTGGCGCGAGGGGGCTCCTTGGGGCCGTCCTGGGTCTGAGGGCCGGCTGACCGGCCGCAAACCGGCCTCGCTGCCAGCAAACAGCCGTCGGAGCGCCGCCACCTGCCCGTGCTCCACTTCTGCCCGCGTGGAGCGCGCTGAGGCCCCGAGGGCCTGGCGGATGCGAGGACATGGGTAGGTGGGCGCGGGTCCCGTCGGGAGCACTCGTCAGGCGGCGGAGAGGAGACGGGCAGGGTGAGGGAGAGCCGTGACCTGAAGTGCCTCTGGGCGCTGGGTTAGGGACCGGCCGTCCCCCGCGAGGAGGGAGCCGCGTCCAGGAGACGCGGGGACGCAGGCCAGCTGAGGGGAGGCTGGGCAGGGGCTGACAGGGGCCCGGGCGGAGGGCTGTGCGCCCCCAGGGGCAGGGTCAGTAGGAGGAAGGGGGGCCGGGCAGAGGGAGGGAAGCGGCAAGGCACCCGCGCGGCTGGGGAAGGCGCCGTGTCGTGGGCCGCTCCGCTGGCTCAGGCCTACTCTGGAAAATCGACCAAGTTACATGAAAGGAACTTTAAAATTTTTAAACTTGAAACTTTTAAATTTGGAAAACGCAGAATCACGTAGGGTATCCATGGTATTTTCCATGTTATAAACACGGGAACTTGTGGACGGATAGTACTCCCTTTCAAACAAATTGTTTTTTGGCAATTCACTAGAAACTGGACATTAAATTGAAATTTTATTTTAAAAATTCACTGAGAATTTTTTTAATCCAGAGGACCAGTAAAAATGCTTAAAAAACAATCCCGGAGTTCATAAAGATTAGCGGCTCCCCCTGCCAAAGCCCCAAACCCTCTGATTCTGAAGAACAGGAAACAATGTCTTAAAGTATAAAAGGCTGAAAATCATCACGCAGTGCCTACGTCAAAGCAGCCATTCCCTTAGCGTCAGTAAACGTTCTACCGTGTGGATGCCAACAAACCGATTTCAAGGTTACACAGAAAAGCCTAAGGGCCCTGAATAGCCCGCGAAATACTGAAGGAGGAGAACAGGGTCGGAGGACCAACGCCCCCGACTTTAAGACTCACCATAAGGTTGTGGTGAAGGGACAGAGACACAGCAACTGAACAGAACAGAGCGCTCAGAACAGACCCGCATAAAGGCACTCAACCGACTTTTCTGACAAAGGGGCAAAGGTGATTCAACGGTGAAAGGACAGTCTGTTCAACAGACGGTGCTGGAACAGCTGGATGTCCACACGCAGAAGGTGAATTCAGACCCAGACCTCACAACCCTCAAAAAACTAACTCAAAAGGGGCCACAGACCTAAAGGTAAACGTGAAACTGTAAAACCCCTAGAAGCTGACAGTGCAGAAAATCTAGGTGACTCTGGGTTGGCAGCAAGTTTTTAAATACAACACCAAAACGTGATCCAGGAGAGGAAGAATGCATAAATGGGACCTTATTGAAATAAAAACTGTTCTGTGAAAGACACAGAGAATGGAAAAAAAAAAAAAAGAGAGAGGAGCCGCAAACTGGGAGAAAATATTTTCAAAACACACATCTGAAAAAGGACTTGTTTCTAAAGAACACAAAGAGCTCTCAAAACTCAACAATAAGAAAACAAACAACCCAATTAAAAAAATGGGCAAAAAGTGTGAACAGATCCCTCGCCCAATACACAAATGACAAATGAGCACCTGAAAAATGCTCCATGTCACATCATCAGGGAGACAGAAGGTAAAACGAGATACCGCCACACGCCTGTTAGTTCGGCCATTCTAACAGAAGAGCCAAACTCCAGAACACTGACAACACCAAGTGCCCGTGAGGACGCGGAGCAACAGGAACGCTCACGCGCTGTTGGTGGGAACGCAAAAAGGTGCAGCATCGCAAGACGACAGTTCGGAGGTTTCTAACAAAGTTAAACATAGTCTAACGATATGATCCAGCAGTCGCACCCCTTGGTATTTGCCCAAATGAACCGAAAACTTATGTCCTCACAAAAACTGACCCGTGGATGTTTACAGCAGCTTTATTCGTAATTGCCGAAACTTGGAAGCAACCAAACCGTGAGGAGATCACCCGTGGTAAAGCCAGACAATGGAGAGTCATCCAGCAGTAAAACGAAATGACCTATCGAGCCATGAAGAGAGCAGAAGGAACTTTAAAAAGGTCTATAACTACGCGAAAGACACCAATCCGAAAAGGCTGTGCACTCTGTGATTCCCACTAGATGACACTCGGAAAAAGACAGAACTGTGGAGACACTGAAGAGACAGACCCGTGGCTGCCCAGGATGGAGTGGGCGAGGTGGGGCGGGGGAGAAACGGAGCACAGATCTTCAGCACGGTGAAAATACTCTGCATGACTGTCGTGATGGACACGGGTCACTGTGCACGAGGCAAACTCACTGAACACCACAGCACCGAGAGGGGCCCGAATGTAAACGACGGACTTTAATGAACAGTAACTTCTCAGTGCTGCTCATCAGCCGTAAGAGTGTAACGCGTTAATGTGGGATGCTCTCAGCAGGGAGAGGGCGATGGGAATTCTCTGTACTTCCTGCTGCATTTTTCTATAAATCTAAAGCTGCTCTAAAAGATAAAGTCTGTTCATTTTAAAAAATGCCTTAAAGCATAAAAGGCTAGAAATCAGTCTATGGTTCTTACACAAAACAAACTACTCCCTCGGTAGCACTGACCGTTTTCTTTAAAAGTAAACTAGGTATTAGTGGTCGAAAAGCCATCAAAGCAGCTAGAACTGCCTGGAACCATCTCCCCTTGGCCCTCGCAGCCCCGACTCGAGGGCCAGCCCTGGCCAGCTGGCTGGGCGAGCACCCCAGACACAGAGCTCAGATGGGGGCTCAGCCTGGCAGGTTGAGGAGACCTCGGTTTGCCCCAGAGGCCGGGGGATGGTACCTCACTCCTCGCCACCTGCCCGCACCTGTGACCACAGGACGGACAGACAGAACCTCCGGGTCACAGAGCCCCAGTCCAGCGTCGGAGTCAGAACAAGCAGCCGGCAGCAACGTCCAGCAACTGTGCCAGGAAGAAAGCAGGCCCGGGAGAGGATCCGGAGCAGCCCTGTGTGACGGGCGGAACAGGCCGGCAGCCTAGGCAGTGCCAGGAGGCTGCAAGTCACTGTGCTGTAAGCAGTGGCACAGTTAAAAGCCTGCTTTCCCTTTAAAGTAACGCACGGCAGGTGGGCAGGGGACCCCCAAGAGACAGACGGAAGCTGGGTGGGAGTCCAGGAGTCAGCACACACACCCTTCTCCATCCCCTCTCCCACAAAGAGTTCCCACCCAACCTCCCCCCTCCCTGGGTCTGGCTTTGCAGGCCGCTTGCTAACACTCTTGAGCTGGAGAAGGGGCCTGTGCGTGGGGGGCCGGCACTCGGCGCCCGGAACCCCGTCCCCTCTGGGAAGCACAGGGCGCCCCCGGGTCTGCTCCACCTCCCTGGGTCTGTGTGTCCTCCTGCTGCCTCGTGTGGGCCCTCGAGGTCAGTCCACGGTGGCCCCGAGAAGCTCCAGCCCATCCTCAGTCCACACTGCCCAGCACCCTGGACACAGCTTGAGGCGAACCACAACCCGCCGGATCACGGTGCCGAGCCGTCATGCCTTGTCCATGCCCAGGGGCCCCACTGACTGAGACTGGACGGGGGCGGCGGTGAACTACCACCGCTGCCACGGCTGCCCCTTGCAGCCCGGTCCAGGTGCGAGCTGCTGCGAGTCGGCTGCATGGCCGCCAGAGGCAGCCAGCAGAGGTCAGGCGTGCGGTCCCACCCCAGGCCGAGTCTGGGGGATCCCTGTCTGAAAGGACACCCGTTTTCCCTACCACTGCTCTTCTGGGTGTTGGCTGTGCTTTAAATAACATGTTTTCGTCTGATTTCAGAAGCGATACACGCTCACTGCTACACTCCCCGGCTGCGCACACGTGGCATCGTCGTCGCGTGGCCCCCGGTGCTGGGATGCTCTCTGTGCCCTTTGGCTGCTGCCTCCCCGTGTGCGATGCTTTCCCCATTAATGCTGTGCGTTAGGAGGCTGTTCAGTAACTGTTCTGCCTTTAAAGACTACATAAGACACCAGGACATGGATTTGCCCGCAGCTGTCTAACCCACCCCTCACAACTGGATATTTGGTTTGACATCACTTTGCAGTCCTACAAGTAACGACGAGGTGGCCGTGCATTCCTCCGTTTCCTTAAGGCAGATGCCCGGACGTGAGTCGCCAGGTCAGCTGGCCAGTGCGTCACCAGGACCCCAGCCTGAATGCACTCAACCAGGGCATCACCATGGAAGCACAAACGTGAGAAAACACCACCCATGCCGCTCTGATTTGCAGTTCCAGGAATGGTCTTGCGTGTCTGCAGGTGGTACAAGGAAACAGCTCGGGGTGCACTTTCCGCAGAGCCGGGCTGTGTCCAGAGAAGGCAAGCGGGGCGGGCCGAGGGCAGGAGGCCGGGGGCGCGGCCTCAGCCAGGCTGTGCTGGACCTCAGCGCCTGGACGCCTCAAGCCTGCAGGCCACACTCCACCCACAGCTCCCTTACGTTCCTGTAACTGCTCAAGGGGGGACGCACCAGACAGATGCAGAAACCTCTGGCAGAAACCCTCTGCCCCATCGGGCACTCAGTGGCGCTCTTCCTCCAGGATCAGACAGACCGGGCCTGCGGGGAGGGGAAGGCCTCTCCAGGCGCCCTGCCTTCTGTCCAATAAGCTGTCCCCACTGTCCTCCATCCTGCTGCTGCTGACTCAGCTTCTCGAGACACAAGCCGAGGAGGCCTCCTTCCCTCCCAGGACAGTTACCCGACTTTAAAGCACCTCGACGAGAAGAAGGAACAGCTCCCCAACGAGCCCGATTTGCCACCAGGATCACAAGAGCTGCTGCGAGTCGGCTGCATGGTCACCAGAGCAGCATCCTGGGCCACGCGGCGCAGGAAGCGGTGCCAGCAGACGGCTGCCGGCTTCCGTGTGAAAGGATTCTAGAAACAAAAAGTGAGAGGAGCGAGAGGGATGGAGGGAAGGGGGGAGGCGGGAGGAGGCCGGAGAACAGGCCGCAGAGAGCTGGAGGCCCTTTCGGTGACGTACCACACAGGGGACGGGAGGCTCACACGGGTGACTTTAATCAGGCGTCAGCCTGGCTGCACGAAAACACCTCCTCCAGCCTTGGCTTGTCCAAGGGTGGTTAAGGCCAAGCTCCCCTTCCCACAATTAAGCAAACACCGCAGACACATACAGAGAACATCCCAGAAGAACTGCACGACTGGGTCAAAACACCAGGCAGAGCAAGATGCTCTTCCTAGAGACACTGCCACGCACGCTGAAGAACAAAAGAGGCCACATATTACAAAGGAACCCGGAAGCCCCGCAGTTTTCTCCCTCCCCACAAACTCTGTCGTGCAGACTTGGGACCTGTCTCCGGCCTCTATTTCCCCCCGGCGCCCCCAGATGAACTCGCGGAGCGGAACTCCCTGGAGCCCCCGCCGCGCACCCCGCTCTCGCCACTCCCGGCTCATCCGATTTGCTGGGCTGAGGGATTCAGTCGGGCCACTCCCGGATGCCCCCCACCCCCCTGAGTTTTCCTCAAAGGACGCCATCCCGGTTAGTCCCCCATCTTTCCCAGGAGTGCAGTCCTCTGGGTTTGGGACGGCTCCACAGGGCACCCGGGGGCCCACAGCTCAGGAACCGGCCGAATGTGCTCTGAGCGTCGGTCCTGGCATCACGGTTGCTTCTATCGGGGCTGGTTCCAGCTTCAAAGGAAGTTTAAAGAGCGTTTCTAAGAAATGACTCGAAATGGATGCAGAATCAGGCCTAGGGCAGTGAGCCCTTTAGGGCCTCTGGCAGTAAACAGCTCCGAGGATCGGGGATCGAGGAATGCGTGGCTTGGGAGCGGAAAACTCTAGCCCGTCACCTGTCAGTGTGTCAGTCTGTGCCTGTTCTGGAAACAAGGACTTGGGCGGGGCTGGGTTGGGCTCAGGCCAATCAGGGCCCCCTGGAGCTGCGGTGCTAGGACCCCTCCCAAAGGTAAACATGCGTTTCAGTCCTTCTCGGGAAGAGGCTGTGAGGCACTGCTTCAGGGCAAGACGCCTCCTGACAGCTTCGGGGCCCCTCTCAGAGTCGTGGTCCTAGGAGCCCTGCCGACGGCAGACACAGACCTGTCCTCCAGGGGCTGCACGCAGGCTCTGGGGGGCTCGGCATGGCCACTCGCACGTGTCTTGAGCGTCTGCTACTCACCCAGCAGAGAAATTCGGGTAGGTCTGGGTCACCGAGGCCCATCTAGGGGACGGGGAGCGGCAGATCCTTGCTGCGACGCCACAGACGGCCCCGGCCGCGGTGACCCCCAGGCCAGTGTCAGGAGGCTTCGAAGGAGGGCACCCAGCGGCGGGGCCTGGGCATCACTCACAGGGCTCCTGGAGTGGGGCCTTCTCGGTGGCTGTGAGCTCCCCGACACCCCAGAGCAGGGTGTGTCCAGGAACTAGAGTCGGCTTCTGGGCCTTGTGCTCAGGTGACGAGATCTCTTTTAACGGGCATAGAGGTGTCTCCTGTGCTTGTCTTCTGTTCCCAGGCGCTTGTTTCTTCTTGGGTTTTTGCCTCTGTCCACGGCAGAGCTCCCACCCTCCTGCCCCAGCTTCACCGGGACAAGCTCTACTGTGTGTCTCACACAGAGGCTGGCTGTGGCTTGGCCGAGCTGCAGACGGTGGTCGGCAGGGCACCCCAGCCTGGGAGCCGCTGGCACTGGGAGACAGGCCGGTGACCCTGAGCAGCTCCCAGCACCTCCGTCCCCACCTGGGTCAGGTCTGGGAGGGCTCTAAGCCTCCCCCAAGAGCTGACTGACCGACACAGTTTCCTTAGAATCATATCTGTGGGTCCACCCTTTCTGGTAAACTCTAAACATCTTCAATGCTTTTGTTCTTAGCAGTACTAACTTATTTGTAACCCAGCTCAACGTAGACTAGGACCCTGGGTCCCGTATAGAAGGATGCCATGCGGTACTCAGGTAAGGACGAGCTCCCAGCAGGTGGGCTGAGACACACCTGTCTGCTAGGTGTGCACAGAGAGCCTAAGAACGCTGAAAACAGGCAGGGACTCCGGTGCCATTGAGAGCTGGCAGGTGGGGGAAGAGGGGCACCTCGGACTCGCCACAGACGGAGGAAGGGAAACAGGCAAGAGCACACAGCCAGGGATCCCTCGGGGAGAAAACCTCCCTAGTAACACGGCCAGTCCTCCAGCCCTCCTTCCCTCTCACCTTAAAACACATCCTTTCAAAATAAACTCTCCTCACATGAGCTTCGGAGAGCCTGGGTGCTTGACAACAAGCTTTCTTTTGACAAAAAACCAAAAAAACAAAACACAGTACAGTCATTCCTCAGTATCCGAGGGGCACTGCTTCCAGGGACCCCCGTGGACACCAAAATCTGCGATGTTCAAGCCCCTTACATAAAATGGCCCAGTGTGGTCAGCCCTCCGTATCCGTGGGTTCTGCATCTGTATCCCCTTCGATCCTCGGCTGGTTCAGTCCATGGATGTGAAACCCGTGGATACACAGGGTCAACTGTACTAGTTTTCCCCCGGGTCGTGTCTTCTGTAACTAGGGCATGGAATTCTTAACTTACTTAGGGTGCTGTTTCTGGAAGGCCCCCCCACCCCAAGTCCAGGGCAAGGAAAGAAAGAGAGTTTACGTTTTCTTTTGCTTCTGGGCGTCTAGTATCTCACTCTATTAAAAAGTTAACCCAAATCATCCATATGCATTATAGAAAAAATGGAAGCAAAGAATAATTAGAAAACCCCCAAAGCTGTAGCCCCACTCCTAGGTTACCAGTGTCAGCATTCCCCACTAGAACTGTCTCAGGAAAGACTCAGGCCGCCCACCTGCTCCTCTGTGAACCTCCAGCAGGTGACCATGGACAGAGCTAGAGGGCATCGTCATCCCAGGTGGGTGTTTCCACACCCCGCCCCCCAGCCCCCCGACCCCACCCAAGAAAACCTCTAAGACAGAGGAGCTTCCAGGCTCCCACCTCTGCCCCAGTCCATGGGGGCGGCGTCAGCAGCGAGCACCAAGTGGTCCATGCAACAGGCACCGCCCAGCTGTTCACTTCACCAGCCCACGTTTGCTCCCTGTGCATCTGGCTCAAGGAAAGGTGTTTTTTAAAAAATTGAGATAAAATTCATGTAACATAAAATTCACCATTTAGACCATTTAAAAATGTACAGTCCGGGGCTTCCCTGGTGGCGCAGTGGTTGAGAGTCTGCCTGCCGATGCAGGGGACACGGGTTCGTGCCCCGGTCCGGGAAGATCCCACATGCCGCAGAGCAGCTGGGCCCGTGAGCCATGGCCGCTGAGCCTGTGCGTCCGGAGCCTGTGCTCCGCAACGGGAGAGGCCACGGCAGTGAGAGGCCCGCGTACCGCAAAAAAAAAAAAAAAAAAAAAAAATCTTTTCCTTTAAGATATTTCCAAACAACAGTGAGAGGCCCGCATACCGAAAAAACAAAAACGTACAGTCCACAAGTTTTAGTAAATTCAGTGTTGTGGAAACATCACCACTGCCTAACTCTGGAGCATTTTCATCACCCAGAAAGAAACACCGCCCTTCAGAATGGCTCCCTCCCTCGAACCCCGAGCAAATACTAACCTGCCTTCTATCTCTATAGATTTGCCAATTCCGGACACTTCATGTAAGTGGAATCATACGTATGTGGCTTTTTGTGTCTGACTTCTTTCACGGAGCATAATATTTTCAAGTTCATCTACACTCTAGCATTTATCAGTGCTTCATTTCTTTCTATGGCCGAGAAATATACCACTGTATGGATGGACCCACATTTTAAAAATCCATGCCTCCTTGATGGACACGTGGGTTGTTTTCCACTTTTTGGCTATCGTGAATAATGTGGCTATGTGTGTTTTGTGCGGACATGTATGTCCATTTCTCTTGGGTAGGTGGCTAGGAGTGAAATCGCTGGGTCGTATGCTAACTATACTTTCACCTTTTTGAGGATTCACCGAATGGTTTTCCACAGCGGCTGCACTATTTTTTATTTCCATCAGCAGTGCCCCAAAGTTCTAGTTTCTCCATATTTGTTTTTATCTGTCTTTCATCGTTTCACGTGCTTATTGGCCATCTGAATATCTTCTTTGGAGAAACATCTTTTCAGATCCTTGCCAAATCTGACACATTCAGGTTTCAATTGTCTTTTTATCATTGATGAGAATGTTCTTTATATTCTTAGACACAAATCTCTTAATAAGATACAAGACTTTAAAATATTCTGTTCTGTGGGTTATCTTTTCATTTTCTTGATATAAAAGTTTTAAATTTTGATGAAGTCCAATTTATCTATTTTTTTCTTCTGTTGCTTGTGCTTTTTTTTTTTTTTTTTTTTTGTGGTACGCGGGCCTCTCACTGCTGTGGCCTCTCCCGCTGCGGAGCACAGGCTCTGGACGCACAGGCTCAGCGGCCATGGCTCACGGACCCAGCCGCTCCGCGGCATGTGGGATCCTCCCGGACCAGGGCACGAACCCCCGTCCCCTGCATCGGCAGGCGGACTCCCAACCACCGCGCCACCAGGGAAGCCCCTGTTGCTTTTGATATTATATTTAGGAAACCACTGCCTAACCCACGGTCATGTCCCTGTGCATTTCTAAGTAAAGCAGCAAACAAAAGTAGCTGTGGCCCTGGTTTTAAAAAACAGAAGCATAAATAACACCCTGTGTGTGGGGCCTGGTCTTAGGAGCTCTTCCCTGGAGAAGAGGCCCAACACAAAATACCAGGCATTAATAGAAGCTGTCTGGAACCAGCATGGTGTAAACATGAACAAACCAACCACACAATGTAGAAAGTCCTAATTTGAGAGGCTAGGTATGGCGCTCAGCTCCCAGTTTCCCAGCCTCATGTGAGGGTGGTGTACACCGGGAGCCTGAACAAGTTTACCAGGAAAACAAGACTCAGACCAACACTTGGTGTTTTCTGTTAAAAGCTGCCGCAAACAATGGATCGGGTCTTGAAAGCCACCTCAAAGTAAAAATAAAGTCAACTCTGAAATACCTTTCTCTGCCAAAGGAAGCCATGCCCGAGTTGGGGAGATGTTTGGACCACTCCCCGAAGGGTTTGCTGAGATGCTTTCAAGCCCACAGTGAAGAGTGCTGGGTCCTGTGTGGCCAGTTCTGGGCAGCACTCGAAATTCTCCACCGAGATTCAGGGTCCAGGCTGCTGGCAGAACCACTAAGGTCAGTGACAAGTGAAGCTTTATGTCGTCAGGACACGGGAGGAGCCCCGGCTGAGGCTCAGCCCGGTCAGCCCGGAGAGCTGTTTGCCGTTTCTGAGCCACGGTCGACCTCCCCCAGGGCTCCAGAGGAAGAACGCGAAGACGCCTGCAGCCAGGAAGTGGAAGCCGTCCTCTCCAACCCTCTGTGGGTGCTCAGAGCCCACCCTTCAGGCCCACAGACACGGGAGCCACTCGGGCGGCTTTCCTGAGGCCTGGAGAGGCCGGCTCAGCCGGGAACAAACCTTCCTGGAGGCCGAGCCGACTAAGAGCTTCCCACCCCGTCCTCCTCGGTCCTCACGGCTCCTGAGGCCCAGGGTACCTTCCTTTGACAGATGGGGAAACTGAGGCTAGAGGCAGACGCCACTAGGCACGGGACCCAGGTGCTCGCCTGCGGCACTGCGCCGGTGGCCAGGAGGAGTGTGAGCCCCTCAGCAGGGGCAAAGGCGGCATCGTGAAAAGTCGCTACCTTCTGCTGGCTCATTCATTTAAACAGTGGGCAGAGAAAGCGCTCAGCACGCGCTGGGGGCAGAACAGCCCAGATTGGATCAAGAGGATTAAATACACAAAACAGAAAGAAAATGCCCCGATGGCCCTCCTTCCTAATAACTGTCTCGCGCACACTTTCCCAGGCTGTTTAGCGCGACTAAAACGTATCTGTACTCGTGGGGTTCTCAGCGGCATGGAGCTGACAGGACACATACAGACACAGACGTAGGAGAAGACTTCTCACGGGAAGCGGTTCCGGCGCTTACGGGCGCCAAGGCAGCCCCCAGCCGTAGGCGAGCTGGGGACCCAGGAGCTCCATGTCCGAGGGCAAAGACAGGGAGATGCCCCAGCTCCAGGAGAGAGAATTTGCCCTTCCTTCACCTTTGGTCCCATTTGGGCCCCTAACCGACTGCGGGGGGCCGGGGGTGACCTATTTTACTCAGTCCACTGATGGAAACGCTCATCTCTCCTGCAAACACCCTGACAGACACACCCGGAAATAATGTTTTATCTGCTCTCCGGGCATCCCTTACGCCAATCAGGTTGACACATAAAATTAACCATCATGATAACACACACAGAAAATACATAAAACAGCACTTTAGTAACCGGGAACTTCCTACGTTAGCTCAAGCTGGGTGGTTTGAACGGAAGACGTTTACTTCGCACAGTCCTGGGGACTGGAGTCCGCCCTCGGGGCGCCGCGTGGTGGGTTCTAATGAGGCCTCTTCGTGGTGGAGGGGGAGCTCTGGTGTCCTCTCCTCTTCTTAGAAGGACACAGGCCCCCTCCCATGACCTCATTTAACCTTAATCGCCTCCTGAAGACCCTCGCGTTGGGGTGAGGGCTTCGGCGTGTGGCTTCGAGACATAGCTCGGTCCGTGTTGCTGGGTGCCCGGTTCACAGCTGGCTCCTTCATTTACCGTACCCTGGGCGCTCTCCAGGTAGGACAGGTCTCTCTCTGTCATAGTTATCAGGTGCACACTGCAGGGAGAGGCCTCCGCGTGCCCACCTGGACGCTCGAACCACTCTCTGATGACCCTAAGACCGTCACTGTGCCTCTGAGTGGGCTCTTCCCGGAAGCGGGGCTGCGAGCTTTGGGTCAACGTGCACGATGAGCCACGCCGGGCCTGCTGCTGTGACGCCGCCGCAGGCAGCGCCTCTAAATCCGATGACCCCAACGGCCCACCAGCGCCAGCGACACTGTGACGTCTTTCCGGTCAGAGGACAGTAAATCCTGAGAGGCTTCCCGGAGGAGGAGCTTTGCAAGGAGAGGAGAGGTTTGTGGTTTATGAGGACCAGCCTTGAAGGTGGATGAGGAGAGAAGAGCTACGGTCACGATGAAGAGAGAAAGTGGTGAGGGGGTGGAGTTCACATTTTACCTGTAAAGGATTGGCGACAGAAGCAAGTGTGTAGAAGAGGAGGGAATATCGGCTTAAAGGGACAGCTGAGGAACAGAAATCAGAGCAGATACCCGACCACTCTTAAAGTAGCTGATACCTGCTTTTTATTTATTTCTTCATTTCTTCATTTTATTTATTTTTTTATACATCAGGTTCTCATTAGTTACCTGCTTTATACATATTAGTGTCTACATGTCAATCCCAATCTCCCAATTCATCCCACCATCACCACCACCCCCAACCTGCTTTCCCCACTTGGTGTCTGTATGTTTGTTCTCTATATCGGTGTCTCTATTTCTGCCCTGCAAACCGGTTCACCTGTACCATTTTTCTAGGTTCCACATATATGCGTTAATATACGGTATTTGTTTTTCTCTTTCTGACTTACTTCACTCTGTATGACTGTCTCTAGGTCCATCCACGTCTCTACAAACGACCCAATTTCATTCCTTTTTATGGCTGTGTAATATTCCATTGTATACAGGTACCACATCTTCTTTATCCATTTGTCTGTCGATGGACACTTAGGTTGCTTCCATGACCTGGCTATTGTAAATAGTGCTGCAGTGAACATTGGGGTGCATGTGTCTTTTTGATTTATGGTTTTCTCTGGGTATATGCCCAGTAGTGGGATTGCTAGGTCCTATGGTAATTCTATTTTTAGTTTTTTAAGGAACCTCCATACTGTTCTCCATAGTGACTGTATCAATTTACATTCCCACCAATAGTGGAAGAGGGTTCCTTTTCTCCACACCCTCTCCAGCATTTGTAGTTTGCAGATTTTCTGACGATGCCCATTCCATCTGGTGTGAGGTGATAGCTCACTGTAGTTTTGATTTGCATTTCTCTAATGATTAGTGATGTAGAGCAGCTTTTCATGTGCCTCTTGGCCATCTGTATACCTTCTTTGGAGAAATGTCTGTTTAGGTCTTCTGCCCATTTGTGGATTTGGGTGGTTTGTTTTTTTTAATATTGAGTTACATGAGCATACCCGCTTTTTAATAAAGTTTTTCCTAGTGTCTCTACCTGGAAAACTTCATGCCCTGAGAAAAGACTGATGGATATACCTGTAAGTTACGTTTAAACTTCGAACACGTTAAGTGTTTTTCAGAACCAGTTATCCTACTTATAATGTGTATTTACCACTTCCTTCAAAGCTGAAAAAATGCCCCCAAACCCCAGAGAAAAAAACCAGCACCTGCTCTGGGATCTCAGCATCCACGCGGGCCTCGCCTGAGAGAGGGCACACAGGTAACCCGGGCTGGGGAGCAGGGTAAGGGGCTGTGGCTGTGTGATGGGGGTGAGGGGTCGGCAGGGAGAACAGGAAGGAGTGAAGCACAGTCAGCCTTACAGCTGCCGCCTGCCTGCTTTCGGAGGGCTGCTTCTGCAGCTTGCTGTGGGATGCAGGCCCCAGGACAGCTCCACGGGGGAGGAAAGCACTCTTGGGAGGCCGTGGCCGCGAGGGCTGACAGGTATCAGGCGTGGCCCACAGACAAACGTTACTTATGTGAGTAGCCCGTGACCGAGCCCTAAGAGGTAGGAAGCACTCGTAAATCGCCGTCTGATGGGACAGAACATCCTGCCACAGATGGGAAAGTGGCTTGTCTTTGTGTGTTCAGTCTTACCAGATATTGCTGTGATTTGCTCTTAAAAATCATGCCCGCACCCACAACTGGGTGCCAAGTAAAGCTAGGCAAACCTGAACAAGGTGCGGGTGCGTCACGTGTGACACTTGTGACAGTTTCGTAAACTACCACCGCTGGGGGGAACTGGGCAGAGTACACTGGGATCTCTGTATTATTTCTGAAAACTGCAACCATCTCAATAAAAACCCCATGCCAGCGGGGGGAGGGTCCCGCATGCCCAGCCCCCCACTCCGGCTGAGGCTCTGCAAACTCAGTGTCTTTGGGAGAGTCGGGTGCTGCCATGAGGGCCCCTGGGCCCCCACTGCAAGGCCCCAGCACCGCACTCCTGGCTGCATTCACGGCAGGAAAACTTCTCCCAAACCTTCTGCTCTCTCGGCAATGCAAAGATGAGCAGAGACGCCCAGAGCCCACAGGGATCTTCCTGGAGAATTCCTAACGCGTCCTGCTGGCCAGCTCCCAGCTCCCCCCACCCCGCACCCGGGCCAACACACACACACACACACACACACACACACACACACACACACACACACACACACAGGCTCCTGCCAGACTCTCGTGTCGTCTCTGCTCTAGGGCTGCCCCGCTCACTGGAGCGGGGTGGGGGCCCTCAGAGTGTGATGGAGCCTCACCTTCAGCACAACCCGCTTATCCAGCCCTTGTGGGAAACCCGTCTTTACGTACATAACACAGGGCAGGAAGCAAACGTCAACAAATCTGGGTGAGTGGAGACCCAGCCTTGGGGAGGGGTACACGGGAGGGGCTGGGGCTGACTGCCCTGCGTTGCTTCGAGAGGACGCGGATCTAAGGCAGAAGGGGTGAGGAACAGCGTTTGGGGGCATCCAGCATGGTTTCCTTGAATGTCTCTGCCCAAGCCAAGCCTGCAAATGCTGAGAATCAGGCATCCTCTCTCCCCTTCCTCGGCCCCAATCCCTTCCTGCCACCTACGGGACCATGTCTCCTCGGGAAGGAGAGGGGGAGGACGAACCCAACCTGGGCAGACAGCTAATAAAGAACATGCCGAGTCAAGGGGAGACACAGCCAACCACCCGAATTCTTACATTTTTGCAGAAGCCACGAAGGGGGGCTGATCACAAAGCACCAATCGGAACTCGGCGTTCCCGCCTCAAGCCCACGTGGGAGGACGTCTTGCCAAACCTCCCGGCCTCGTGCCCGTGGCCCGGCCCCCACAGGAGGGGCCGGTAGGAGGACTGCAGTCATAGTTTTAACTAGAGGGGAACATTTTCCCTCGGAAATCCCGGGAACCGAAGTCACTCAGGTGTGTCTCGGTGAAGCAGCCTCAGACGCACGTCGAGGCCGGGGCAGGACGAAGTCGCCCCTCTGCAACCAGGCGCGCGTGCCCCAAACTGCAGCAGCACGCCCCCCGGCTCCTTGGCCGTCGCAGGGGAGTATCCCTTTCCTCGCCAGGACTGCGCCCTGCCCTCCGCAGGCCACGGGCCTCAACGTCACTGCAAAAGGGCTGACAGGGGTGGGAGCCCCCAGTGAATGCCCCGCTCCCCCATCCCCAGGTCCCCAGGCAGGTCTTGTCTGAGGTCTCCTGCCTTTGCACCTGAGGCACTGCACCAACCATGGCACCCTGGGAGCCACTTAGGCCCCAAGGCCGCGTTTTCTCATTGGGTACGTGAGCACGACGACAAACACCAATGCCGTGGGCTACCCGAGTGTTCGGAATACGCGGCGCCCCGACACTGTCTCATTAGAGCAAATGGCCTGGGTAACGCAAATTTCAGAACGAGCCTCCACTGCCTGCCTGCGTGCTGGCTCGGAACACAGCTGACACAGACGCTCCTGTGGTCTGAGGGCCAAGGAAGCTGCCCCGAGGCTCCAAGAGACAAGGAGAAAGCAGGCTGCGGGGGGCCTCTGTGAAGGTGTGACAAGGCGGCGGCAGCAGTAGGCGTGTGCCTGGCTGGCAGAGCTGCACTCAGCTGGTCCTCTCTCCCCGCGGACAGAGGCAGAGGTGACAAAGTCCAGCGCCCTCCCGAGAGATGCAGAAAGGAGACTGAGGTGCCCCGTGCATAAGTGACCGGAAGGCCTGGCCTGGCAGCCCCGGATTCGGGGCTTGGAGCTCACTTTGCCTGAAGGTACGGTCCTGGCAGCCCTACCGGCCTGAGCTCCTGCTGGGGGAGTTCGCAGCAGGGCCCGTGGTGCAGCGCTCGGCTCTCACCCTGGGGGGGTGGGACGCTCGGCCCACACGGGCTCCCCGGCAGCCCTGCGAGGGGGAGGGAGCCCTGCCCGCGTCTGTGCCCACGTCTTTGGAAACATGGGCTCCAGGCTCTCCTCGGACCAGTCCCCGAGTGGGGACCAGCGCTCACTTCCCTCCAAGCTCCCTGGTCACGTTCACCAGCAGCTCAGCTGGGAGCCGCCCGCGGCCGGGCAGGCAGCTGCCCCCGGAAGTTTCCAGCAGGACCGTCTCACGTTAAGCTTGCTTGTCTCTGTCACACCACAGTGACGGGGTGCCCAGTGTGATGGGGCCGCTCCACCTCTGTAGGAAGCAGGCCTGGCCCAGCTCCTAGCACTTCAGTACACACTCCACACGCCCCAGACCCCAAGGGCCAGCCTTTCCTGGGGAGGCCAGACCCTCAGCCTGAGAGCACAGCGCCTTCCTCACGACTGCAGCACAGAAAGTGACACCCAACGCAGGGAACGGCCCCCAGGGGACGTGTTGCGACGGTGGAGACGCCTGTGGCTGTCATCAGCCGGGTGCTACTGGCGCCGTGCAGGTGAGGGCCAGGAGCGCCGCCAGGTGCCCGCAAGGCACAGACAGCCCGCAGCGAAGGGTTATCTGGCCCAAGTGTCAGCAGGGCCGCAGGGGAGAACACCCGCCACGCACACGTCTCCAGCAGGCGGGAGGGGCCCCTGCAGAGTCAGGCCGTCTAAGGCGCGTGGCAACACACGAGAGGTCGCGACGTGTTAACGTGGGTCACAGGAGACTGCCGGCCTGGGCGGGCGGGGGGAAGGTGCAGCCTAGAGGGTCCGTCTGTGGTCAGGACGCTGTGAGGACCAGCCCTGGTGCTGACACCGGGGCCTGCAGGGCAGGCCGAGCATCCCAGGCCAGGCACAGGGAGGCATCCCCACTGGGGCTCTGCACTGGCCCCTGGTTTCCCGGCGCTGTGGCCTCAGTGCCCCCGACTGGCATGGCCTGCACACGCCCGAGGTGGACATCAGGCCTGGGGCGCACGTGCGCGTTACACACACACTCGGGCACCAGGAACTGGCCGGAATGGGGCCGTAAGCACCCAGGGGGTCCGCAGGCCTTTGCTCCCGCCCCCTCCCCAGACTTAGCAGTCTCACCAAAACTGCGTCTGGAGACCCCTTCTCCTCTGCACACTCCCTGAAGGTAGATCTTGCCGTGTCCGCTCACAGCTCCCTGCCGCCAGGACCCCAAACAGCGAGAGGGCCGGGGGGCCCCCGGGCTGCCGTTAGCGCTGGGAACTGGGGGCACCATATCCACGTGATGGAGAAGACTGTGGGCCAGCGGGCGACCCTGCTGGCGGGACCTGAGGCCAAGGGGGCTTGGGGGCAAACCTGGAAGCCGTCTGCGGTGGACGAGCTGGCACAGACGGGCGACCAGCTCGTGGCCGTTCTCTGCCCAGTCCGCTCCCCACCTGGCGGCACACATGGGACACACGGGGGCAGCGCTCGGGTGCCTGTGAGCCCGGGCCACCCTCTGAGGACCTGCGCCCCAGCTGTGCTGGGTCGTGACTGGGGACACAGGGGCGACCTCCCAGCCCGGTGCCCCACCCAGTGTCAGAGCTGCTCGCCACAGCCTGGGGCCATGGCAGGCTGAGACAGGGGCGCCTGGCCTTTCGCCTGCCGGGAGTCGCCCCCTTCCTGGTGGGGGCCTGGTCCGGCACCCTCCTCGTGCGGAATGAACGCGGGAAGCAGGCCCTGGGTCTGCTGAGCGGGCTGGGCCGTGGAGCTGCCCCAGAGATCAGACCAGGCCCCGCCCGGCGGAACCCGCATTTAACCAGACCCGGGAGCACCCACGCGTGGCCGTGGGAAGCCTGGCGCCTGGCTCCGCCCCCTCTGCCCCTCGTCAGGGGGAACTTAAGGCTGGAAGCGGGCACCCAGAGCACTTACAGCCCTCCTGTGTCTGCAACTTGACAGCTGCCCTGGACCTCGAGCCACTGCGTCCCTCTCCTGAAACACCCAGGCCGCCTCTGCTGAGGGCCTCGGAGAAACGGCAGCCCCGCCTTCCCTTCGGCGCCCCGACGTCCCCACGAGCAGACGTACGCCAGGCAAGGGAAGGTGGCCAAAGGACAGGTTCTGTGTCTAATTCTATGTGTTTCTTTTACTGTAACCAGCAGATGCTGGCCAGGGTGTGTGCTGAGGTCAAGGGCAGGCAGTGTGGGTAGAGGCTAGGGTGGCTGTGAGGCTGAGCAAGGGACCTGGGCTCCCTCCCGCTCAGCTGAGCTAGCCATGGCTCCAGCTCGCCCACGGGTGGCACCCCAGGGAGTCAGCGGCGGGGGCCTGCGGTTGGCTGGGTGGTCACCGGTCGTCACAGCTTGGCGGACTCCCTGGTCGTGCCCTTGTCCCTGAAGGTAGTGGCGGCTTTGTGGTGGGTCTGCAGTGGCTCGTCTCCCCCTCTCCCCTCCTTCTACTTGTAAAGTAGTGGCTGTGCAGACTCTGGAACTGCACTTAGAAAGCTATTAGCTTTTCTAAACGTCTTTGTCTTCGTTCACGGCTGAGGAATCAATCTTCCACGTTTAGACACCTCAACTCTGAATTTATTTCCAACGATATCTGAAAATACACACTAAAAATTAATTCACACTTTAAGGTAACGATTTTGGCCAATGTGTTCTGAGAACAAACGGACACTGCGTAAAGATAACTTTCACAGGGAAAAAACGGTGCTAATCCAACACTTTCTCCAATTCCCTGGAAATCACCTGGGAGGTACAGCCTGAAGCCGATTCCACATCAGCAGTGCCTCAGACAAAGCAGGTTCTCAGCACTCACAAAGCTTGGGTTAACTCTTTAAAAACGCACACTTATTGTTTGGGCAGGACAAACATCTAAGAAGACAGCTGTACACTTTAGCTCTGGGTACAGGGCTAGACGCTCGGCTGAAGGTGGCACGCACCCAGAAGCCGAAGGCCCTCCTGCCGCGTCCCCCTGCCGCGTGCGGCTGGGCCTCCTGGACGGGCTGGCCAGGGGGCAGGTGGCAGGGGTCTGGGGGGGGTGGGGTCACAGGCGTCCTCCCCTGGAGGTGGCAGGATGCGCTCAAGGGTTGCATCCAGCCCACCCTCGTGAGCTCCGTCTGAAGGAGCACCTGCGGGGAAACTGAGGAAGGAGCGGGAGCTGAGGACGACAGAGAGACACAGGCTGGGGGACGATGCTGTGAAACAGCACAAAGGGCTTGGGGAAAGCCACTCACGGGCAGAGTGGAGAAGCACGCCGCTCTTCCCACGGGTCCTTCTAAAAACGAAAACAAAGCCACCCAGAAGACAAAATCCCCAGCACCATTCTCCTTCCTTTGCAGTCAGACAAGCCTCACCGGCCCTGAGGGCACACGCTGGTCAGAGAGGCAGTGCAGGCTCCCCCAGCTAAGCCCACTTGCAGGATGCAACGCCAGGGCAGGGCCGTCTCTCCCCTCCAGCTCTGTGCTGGGAGAAACCCCGCATTTGTTTCTGCAGACATTCCTAGGCTTGAGCACAGCACGTCCCCAAGACCACAAAGATATGCATTTAGCCAAGCCAGGCATAATGACCTTTCCCTATCAAACCCAGCCCCAACGACCTTTCACACAACGTTTAAATAAAAGCGAATGGAAAACACAACAAAATGAATGCTCTAAATGGAGCTGTGGCATCAAGTTTCAATGCCCCAACTCAGGAAATCAACTCAGTTTTCCTAGGCTGAGCTGAGAGCCCACGGCACACAACGAAACCACAAGTACAGATACACACGGAACTGTAACTCCGACGACGTGTGTGCCGTGAATGCTGATGCTGATAAAAGTGCTTTAACTCTCGTTTTTATGGGTTTTCTTCTTATAAACGTGTTAGTAGTCAAGTAGCTCTATTCTCTTTGGTCGTTTTTATGAAGAAGATGAAATTAAGAACCCACTCCCAGATGCATTTGCCCTGATGTAAAAAGAAACACTAGGTCTTCAGCCTGATAGAGGGCATTCATGAAAAAGCCACCACGAACCTCACACTCAGGTGACAGGCTGGGTGCTTGTCTCCAAACTCGGGCACGAGAGTATCTACTCTTCACTCAACGCAGCCCCTGGAGGTTCCAGCCGGGGGATTAGGCAAGAAGAAGAAGGAACAGGCATTCATTCCGGTGGGAAAATGTGAAGTACAGCCATCATCAGAAGTAGGACCGCTGGGTCCCGTGGTAATGCCACGCTGAACCTTTTGAGGAGGCACCAAACTGAACTGAATACATACGTCTACACAGACACTTGAACAGGAATGTTTACAGCAGCCAAACGGGGGAAATGACCCCAGTGTCCATCCACTGAGGAATGGATGCAAAACGTGTGGCGCATCCATACATGGAATATTATTCAGCCATAAAGAAGGACCGAAGTACTGACACAGGACACAACACGGATGTGTCTCAAGAACACGATGTCAAGTGAAGGAAGCCAGTCACAAAAGACCACATGTGATGGGACCCGTTTATGCGAAACGCCCAGGATGGCACATCTGGGGGGACAGAAGGCAGATCAGGGGTTGTCAGGGGCTGGCAAGAAGCCGTTTTCTGGGTTCAGGGCTTCTTTTTGGGGTGATGGAAGTGTTCTACAATCGCTGTGACGGCGGCACAATTCTGTGAACACCCTGAAAGCCAGTGAGCTGCACACTTTAAATGGGTGAAATGTATGATACGGGAATTACATCTCAGTGAAGCTTTTATTAAAACAAAGAAATAAAATTGTTCCAGCTCTGGGGGAAGAAAAAGAAATACTAGATACAGCCCAGCGCTTCCTAGTTGTTGCATCCTCAGAATGCCTTTTAAGAAGAAGACATTTTGGAGACATTCTCATCTTCTCCCTACTTTTAATCTACCCTCCTTCCCCCAGTTAGACTACAATCAACACTAACGGATTAAAACCTGAACATTTTTGCCTTTATCTGGTTTTGCGTTTTATCGGGTCCACACCTTGCTTGTCCACATTCTCCGCTTCCAAACAGGCTCACCTTCACCCGTGTCCCAGGACGGGGCCTTGCGAGGGCAGGGCCAGGAGACCCCTGGGGAGGCTCCACACGCCACAACTGGACGGCTCTGCAACGCTCGTGAACATGGTGGCCATTCATCTTCGCTGAAGGCTCTTTTTCCTCCTGACTAATCTGGATTGCTTCCATTTGCGCTACAAACCGGGAGCTTTTGGTCCTTCTGGCTTCTGTGCAGGGCTCTGAGGAGGCAACGGTAAGGACCGCAGGCTTTGCAGAAGGAAGGAGCAGCAATTTGAGGGGTGACCCCAAACGTCTGCCTTTGTTTTCAGTCCCCGGGAAGAGAGGCGGGTCAAAGGAACCTGCTCCCACTGCAGCTTCAGTGACGCTTCACGCGGACACAGAACCTCACCGCTCAGAAGCCTGCCGTAATTTGCCAATGTTATTTCATTAACTCTAACACCCTTTATCAGATGAGCAACTGACAAGTAAAATAATCCTCATTCTGTTGAAGGCAAAAATTAAGACTTGACACAGGCCAGACGATGATCGGCAAACAAGTGGCCAGTGCCTCCTTCACGCCGAATTCCCCGCTTCAGTGAAGTCCTGCCCCCTTGGGCAGCCCCGAGAGCCCGAGCCCACTCCTCGCGCCTTGGAAAGCAGCCTGCACTCGGCCTTGCCCCCCACAGGGGCAGGTCTGAGCTGGCACCCCTGCTGCCCACCTCGGCACAGCCCTCTGGGAAGCTGAGATGAGCACGGCCAATCCAACAGCGACTGACCTGCCGGCGCGGTGGGAAAACAGGCAGACGCCAGGGAGACACTCCCGGGGGGCCGGGGCCAGGCTCGCTGTCGGGCTATTTCCTCACGTTGCCTGTGCTGGGCGGCCTGGAAGTGCACGGCGGGTCCGGGTCGAGCTCAGGATCTGACGTGAGACGGTGCGTGTGTCTGAACCAGGGCGTCTCGTCCTCCCAGGTCCTGCTTGGGGCCCAAGGAGACTGTTCTTTCGGGTGTATTATCGGAAGATCAGGTCGTCACTGAATCGGAAGGTCCCGCCCTCTTCAGGGTCTTTTTCCAGCAACTGATCTTGATGAACAAAAGTCTAGTCAGTGCTGCTCCGCTTTGCTGACGTCAGTAATCAGTTCCCTTGAGCACACAGGTGGCAAAGTCTCTACTTACAAATCCATTTTGAATGGCCAATTATAGCCTCAGAAGGTGATTTAAGGTTCAGTGTGTTAGGAATAAGTGATTTTAAAACTAATTTTAATGAAGGTAAATTAACTTTCACTGTCTTTCCTATTTAGCTACACTTGGGCCCAAAGGTACCTAAGTGTCACACCACCGGGGTGCAAAATCTTTCCAGGCACACAACCAAAGACCTCGGGACACAGCAGGACACACACACAGGGGCACGTGCACACGCCAACCGCTGGCTGTGATCAAGCGCTAAGAAGCATCTCTTCTGTAGCCGCTCGTCTTCCAACTGTTTCAGAAGTTAACGCGTAAAATGTCATCCTCCATCCCTAAAGTCTGTTTCGTGCCCAGTGGCTTTTCATCTCTTCTGGTCTTCAGAACCAGCTTAAGCAATGGGGGAAGAATCCAACAGGAGTCACTCTAATGCCCCTGAAGCCCAATCAGAACGCGTCCCATGGTGGGGTTGCTGGCTGACAGCTCAGGACGCAGGACTGCCCCAGGCTCCAACCTGGCTTCTGGGAGGAACCGGCAACACACGGGTGCGTTCTGCTCAATGGGCCCCTTCCTAGAGAGCCCTGGGTGTGCAACACCGGCCCTGACCGCTCTTAACTTGTGCCCCAGAGTGGAGGGAACTGTGTCCCGTGGGCAGGACACGGAAGACGGGTGGTGTGAGAGCCACGTACCCCTCGGGCCGAACGACCAGCTTCTCGAGGGGGAGGCTCACTGCTGCTCTGCACTCAGGGAGGTGCTGGGCAGCAGCTGGGCTACTGTGGGTCTGAAGGACATCCAGCCCCGCCCCCGATGCTCAAGGACCGGGACCCCTGGGCCCACACCCCGTTACACACACCCCGTCGTCACTCACACCTCAGCCCTGTGCCGTGGGAAAGGGGAGGGTGGTAACAGCTAACCCTCACAAAACGCCCTAAGGGGTCAGGCACAGTTCTGAAGATTTAATCCTCCCAAACTGAGGTTTCACAGATGAGGAAACTGAGGCACAAGAGGGATGAAGTGATTTGCCCGAGGCCACGTGGCTGGTGGGGTGAGGAACAGGGACTCACTTTCATCACTGCCATGTCTGAGGAGCACGACTGACCCAGAAGGGAGAGCACGCTGGTGGTCCTAAGGGAGCCGGACTGAAGAAACTCCAAGTTCTGGGGGCTGATCTCAGACAAGAAGCTTAACGGAAAGACCTCGGCGCCAGAAGTGAGACGGCTTGGACTCGGTCAGTCCCTCTCACTTCGCAGGACTTCTGCCCCTCCCGAGTCTGCAGTGCAGCGTAATTAAGATCCAGACTCAGGAACCACTGAGAAGTGGGCCGTGAGCAGGCCCTCCTGTAGACCCACCACATCTCTGGACATCCAGGGGACAGAGCTGGTGTCTCTCCCGAGCAGAACACTTTCAGAAACCTAGAATCGAGGGGCACTGATGCCAGCCATTCTGAGGGTCCAAGCAGCACTTCCCTCCACCCTCAAGTCCACCCTCACCTCCAAGCGGGGCCGCTGTGCTGACACGCGGCCCAGACACGATCAACAGTAACGGCCTGGCCTCACCAGCCCCAGGGCGGCGCGCTGGCGGCTAAGCCCGGCTCGGCCCCCGGCGGGCAGTCCTTCCCAGTCCCTCTGCCTCGCGGAGGTCGGCCCGAGGAAGAGTTCTCCCCGTTCCCCGCCCTCTCATATTTAACCTTTGTTATGACGTAGGAGAAAGGAGATCAGATAAAAAGCAAGGAAATATGAACCCCCAAGTTCCAAGGAAAACACTGGGCCTCTCAGGAGCCTGTCTCAGGAGCAGGGTTGGATCGCCGGGGGCAGAACTGGGTCAGGCATTTCCGAAAAGCCAGCTCTCCGACGCCTGTCAGGGTCGGTGGCTCTGCCCCCAGCTCACAGCGGGTTCCTGCACACAAGGTGATTTCAGGTGCTGAGCAGAGGGTGTGGGAAGAATAGCACGATCGAATCAGAGAGAAGGGGTGCCGTTCACTGGCTCCCCTTCCTCCGAGCGGCCACTTAAAAGCCCCACGGGGTCGCCGTGCCCTCCAGGAGGAGCGGGGCCATCCACGTGTCCACCCTCCCCCGCTGGCTCCACAGCCGGAGGCTGTGATTCGGCCTGTATTTACGGGATGCTACAGCGGTTACCAGAGGGGACAACTGTAATTGAAACAGCCGAAAATAACTGCTGGCAGGAAAGCCTGTACTTAGAGCAGACCTCCTCCAGCAGTTCCCATGGCCAGCCCTCCAGCAGGCCAGCACAGCACAGGGCGCCGCGGAAGCTCCACGGGAGCCTGGAGGAGGGCCACAGGTCCCCACCCCTGCCCTCAGCGGCCAGGCCTCTGCGCCACCCGGCACTGCAAGCCTCCGCAGCAGAGGCCGCTGGGCGGTGGCGGCCACGGGGAGACGTCTCTGTTCCGCGAGCCCACAGCCAAGGCCGCCGGCTCCAGCTGCCTCTCTCACCAACAGCTCCTAAGCGTGAATCCCAGGGAGCAGTTCCCGGGACCCTACGACAGAGCCCAGGGGCCAGCCCTGCCCTGGGTCTCCGCCCGATTCACCCCGAAGACGCTGCGAGAGACACAGCTTCGCAGGCCCTCAGTCCACGAATCCAGAGACGGGGCGAAGGCCAGTGCAGCTCCGCTAGCACTAAACACTTGGCTCAAAGAGGCTCAGAGCCACGCGAGATGCCTGCTTCAGGAAGATGCTTTAACCGCAGGACTCAGCTACACGCCACGTGGTTGGCTTCCACAGTGCCCCTCGTTAAGGGGTGCAGTTCATCGGTTTTGGCGCACTCGGCTGGGCAACCGTCTCCACTGCCTAATTCCAGAACACTTGCATCACCCCGAAAGGAAACCCCAGACACGTCAGCAGTCACTCCCCACCCCGTACTCGAGGTTGTGACTTTTGCTAGTTTATCGATCACTCCAGGTCTATTTATGCAACTACAAGCAAATATGAACAAAGATTCGTACTCCCTCATTTTGTTTCGGGGGTAACGAATTATACACACAATTTTGCACCTAGGTTTTCCACTTAATACATCTTGAAGACCCTGGATTTTAAGAGCTGAACAAGTCATCTTCCTGCTGTTTCTACGGAGCTGCCCAGTCCACCAGCGACAGTCTGGGTCAGGAGAGGGTCCTGACCGGCAGGATTGTCCAAGATGGACAAACCACGGCGACCAGGAACCACAGTGCCTGTCTTTCTCCCGTCCAGAGGAATCTGTGGTCTGTCCGGGGGGCACTTCCTGATGCCCCCCCACCTCAGGCCAGTGGAAACTGTAGCCTGCGGGCTGGGTTTGTGCAAGTGCCACGGTCCTCTGCTGACCGCTCGGGAGCGCTGCAACCTCCTCCTTCACTCCCCACTTCAGCCATGGGAGGAAACCAGAGAAATCTGGACAGCCGTGTGGACCTCTCTGGGACTCAGGTTCGTCCTCTGTAAAAGGGACAGGTCACCCCACTCGGGGAGACCATGGACTTGAGGACGCCTGCCTCGACCATGAGCGCTCCGCAGCCCTTGGAGTCTTCACTGGTGCCAGCGGCCCACGCGCCACACCGCCATCTTGACGCAGGAAACAGGGCTCGTTAAGTTCCCGCTGTAACAACAGACCCTGACGCCGTATTCCCAAGCCCCTGTGAAACACACACCACTTCTGCAGCTCCCTTCACTCACTGTCCTGGGAACGCCTGCCCGTTACGAGGGGGCCGGCAGAGCAACGCAGGCGGCACACGGCACAAGAGGACCAACTGGGTCGGGGGTGCCAGGTGGATGAGGGTTTAAAAGGCACACAGGGTAAGAAGGACGCATTTTCATTTCAGAAGCACCTCGCCATAGTTTGCGGTCAGCAGGAATTCCCCGGGAACTCGAGGAGGGTCCACAGCTAAAGGGTCTGGAAACCTCCTTGTGTGAAGCCCTGGAGCCTGCAGCGCGAAGTACACAGTCTTCCTCGCCTGTCCGTGAGCACCTGCACCGGAGAGCTTGTCAAGCTTTGGCAATTGCTCTGATCGACTCTGAGAGCGCAGGAGGCCCGCCAGGGTTCACTAGCTAAGCGTGCCCCCACGCTCGACAGTGAGGGCCGCCAGAAAGAGCTGCTGGCGGGAGGGTTGAGGAGGGTCAGGTCCTCGGGTGGACACACCCCGAATCTACACGTGGGCCGGTCTCAGGCTCTGCCCTCTGATGAGCTTGAACGTCAGAACCGTTTTCCAGCGTCAACTGCACGAAGAACCTCCATCCGCTAAATGATGCTCAGAAAGACTGGGATGGTTCCAAGGTCAAAGGCGACATCAGGAGACGAGGTGCCCTCTGCCTGGCGCCTGCTCCCAAAGGCCAGCACACTTTTTCGTGGTGTCTGAAGCTGGCAGGAGATGGGCAGGGGCCACGAGGGGCAGATCTGTGTTGGAGCCCCCTCCCCCAGAGGGGCCTCAACCAAACGTCCACCCCACCCGAAGCCCACCCGAGAGCGAGCCAAGGCCAGGGCTGGGAGCACACCCAAGGCTGCGGACGGTGGCTCTTGGGGCTGGGAATGAGGACGTGCTCGCACACCGCCCGGCGTCCACCACCGCCAGGACAGGCTGGGCTGCAGGGAGGGCCAGGAAGACGCGACCAGCACACCGGCCTGGGCAAGGAGGGCCGCCAGCCTCAGCCTCCCCATTCTCCTGCTATTCTGTCCGCCAGAAGAGAGTCCCAGGCCTGTTAGCCACACGAGGAGCCACGGGGGCCCGGCCGTCTCCAGGCTCCCCTCACCGGAGTCTGGGAGGCGCAGGGAGAAAGGTCTGCAGGGAAGCAGATCTGCCACACTGCTGCAGCCGCCCTGGCAGAGGGCATCCCGCCCCCAACACACAGACACCCGTCACGCTGCGTGCTGCACTTCCCCACTCAGAGGGGTCCCAAGCAGGAGGAGGAGAAGTGAGGCTGGCTGACCCTTCTGAGTCACTGCCGATGCCCTGACGTGTCCAGAGGAGCTGGATTCATTTAACCTGAGACTCTCCACGTGCGACCTGAAGTCCAAGAAGCCCGGTCCTCACTGCCAGCCTCCGGTCCAGGCGTGGTCAGCGCACGGGAACCAGAGGGATGAGGGTGGGCCGCAGACACAGCCCCCAGGGAAGGCCTGGGGTCTCTGCAGGGACACGATGACGCCACTAGCAAGCGACAATTATTTCCTAAGCGATGTGCTTTTTGCAAAAGTATAATCCCTCACCCTTTGGTCCGAAATTCTAAGAAGACCACAGACACTATCAGTTATAAATGTGCCCCATGGGCATTTTATAGGAATTCAGACTTACACGGACAGAGGTGCTTCTTGGCGTTTGACTTTAACTCACCAAAACACATAATGTTTTAGTGGGTACAGTTTCAGCTGGGAGAAAAGGTTCAGGAGGTGGACGGTGGCCGCACAGCCGTGTGAATGTACGGAACAGCCCTGCACACTCACAGATGGTTAAAATGGTAAACGTTATGGTACCTATGTTTCACCGCAATAAAAACAGCCTTTCCTAGTTGGTGTGTACTGTATCAACAGTCTCCTTTACAGTTTAACAAGGTACAGAACTCCCAGCCACAGCCTCTCCCCGTCCGTGGTTCTAGCGGGCTGCTGGAATACGGGGGGCGGGGGGCAGGGCCTAGAGGGCGTATCCTGCTGCATTCACGTCCCCACAGATAACAACCCAGGAGTAAACAGCTCCAAATCCAACTGTCAGTGTCATCCTAATTCTCCGCCCGCCTTTGCTAAATGCTACAAAGTGGCTCGGGGCTTTACGAGAGTCCGGGTGCAGGTGGCGTCCGCTAGAGATGGTGGCCTCTGTGCTGAGTCACTTTCCCACAGCAGAGGATGGAAACTACAGGGACACAGGGCAAAAACAGGAAGACAAATCACTATGCAAGAGGAAATCCAAACCTTGCTTACGCCTCTGGAAAAGAAAAAAGTTCATGATGGAAATTTTAATCTCTGGACTCCAAACTAGTACAGGTAAATCATTTGCGCAGTAAACTACTCGGCACTAAGGTACCACTGAAGTTTACTGTATTCTAAATAACGATTCTCCTGGCTATGGGAAGACAGTACGGTCTTTAATGTGGTCTTAATTCCAGTTCCCAAGGCTGACTGCTTGTTCTGAGCTGCGGACAGTCACATGTCACACCCATTACTGTGAAATGGTTGGATGTCACCGGCTCTACATCCTTTGTTGAAAGGTGCCAGATAAGCCCTCCCCAGGGGGTATTTTAAATAAATTCCAAACAACTTCAGTTGAGAACTATATTTGGAATGTTTAACCTTTCTTGAAGCTTCAGTTTCAAAACGAGAACAATTATACAACTTGGTTTGTTGTGACAGTCACGTGATAGCTTCAAAGCCCTTGGTCAACCGTAAACTGCTAAATGAGCTTTCGTCTTGAGAGTAGAAGGGATATATGTGTTCTGAGGCTGTGTGCGTGAGTCACTGGAGAAGTCCACTCTGACCTTCACCCCAGAGGTTCTGGTTCCTGGGTTGGGACGAGCTCGAGAATCTGTGTCTCACAAGCTTCCTCCCCTCCCTGGGGTTCTGATGAAGGTGGTCCCCAGGGCACACGGGAATTACTTTTAAGGACTCCTCAAGTAAGATGGTAACAGCGGTGGAACTTAGGAAGGAATGGATGTTAAAGGGAAACAAGCGGGCTATGACTGAGCCGGGGAATGACATAAACAAACACAGAAGCCAACATGCGAGATGCTGGCGTGAGAAGCCACGATGCGCGGTAACGAAAAACGTGGTGAGGATGCCCGCAGCTGCTGTGGGGCGTGAGCTGTACGTCAGGGGCCAGTCCAGCCTCTAAGCTGCTGAACCAGGTGTGTGGGCAGAAGGAGGGAGTGACAGGCAGAAGGCCAGCTCAGCCCACCGGGGGTGCCACAGAGACCAAGAGGAGGGGTCAGGCAGGCAGAACATGGAGAAGTAGTCAGCAGAGCTGGAAGACAGGCCAGAGTTTGGGAAGAAAGGAGAAAGAAAGTTAAAAAGGAAAAACCCAGCAAGCAAACATCTCCAGAGCTGTGAGTTTAAGGGCCTTGGACGAAGCGGGCACCGAAGCAATTTCATTCAGGGCTTTGGAACCATTTTTCTAAAACAGAGCGTCCTTCTTCCCCTCCAGCTGCCTGTTTAGAATGATCCCCTCCTCGTCACTGGTGCATTCCACTGAGGACAGATCACAGCGGATGGGTGGGCTTCAGACGAGCCCACCCGACTGCCACCAGCTTCCAGTCTCCGCAGCTGTCCTCTGCAATGAGAAGCCCTTTTAAACAGAAATGGCCGCGCAGAACTAGCGGAACCTGTCACAAGAGTGTCCTTGAGCTTCTCCGTGGGCTGTGCTTTCATGGGAGCTGCACCCGGGGTACAGTCTCCTCCCTGGGGCTTCCATGGGGCCCACACCAGCTGCAGGCTCTCCTCCAGCCGTCTTCATTCTCTCCCCAAAAGAATTTCTTCCAAATGGAGTGGCATTTAATTGGACTGAAAATGACTACTAACGGGAACATAAGCAGCTTCCCAGCCCAGTGACCCTAAGGATACAGGTAGGTGTAGGTTAGATGGGCTAGCCTTTAGCTAAGAGGGAAGACTTCACTGTTTTGAGTAACCTGGAGCTTTTTTCTAGCAAAAACGTGTCAAATGCAAAATGCTTAAAAGAACACACTTTAAGATTAATACCGGGCTTCCCTGGTGGCGCAGTGGTTGAGAATCCGCCTGCCAAGGCTAGGGGACACGGGTTCGAGCCCTGGTCCAGGAAGATCCCACATGCCGTGGAGCAACTAAGCCCGTGCGCCACAGCTACTGAGGCCCGCGCGCCTGGAGCCCGTGAGCCACAACAAGAGAAGCCGCTGCCACGAGGGGCCCGCGCACCGCAACAAACAGTGGCTCCCGTTTGCCGCAACTAGAGAAAGCCTGCGCACAGCACCAAAGACCCACTGCAGCCAAAAATAAAAAATAAAATAAAAATAGATTAATACCGATCAACTACTTCTCACCTACGCAAAAGATGTTTTAGCCAGCCACTCTGTAAACACGCTAAAAAGAAAGGTCTCGACTGAAGGCAACTGGAATATAGATCTCCCAAGGGATGTGCGATTGGTCCCCAGATCTTATCAAGACCTTGAAGGGCTTCTCCTATGTGCCCCCTCCTCTCATCTGCAAGCTCTGAGGGGCATCTGTCATCTGACCGCATCCTTGGCCAGAAGCTCACTAACGTAGCCACCAGCTTACGAGTGAGCTCCTCCTGTTTGCAGGTGGGGATACGCAATCCCCAGGCTCTCCTGGAGCTCAGAGACCCCTGGTCACCTCCCACCATTTCCTCCCGTCACAGACTTCAGCCTGGCGCTGTGAAACAGAGCCCCCCCGCCCCCGCAACTTCCTGCTTCTCCCGTGACCCTGCACACGCTTTTTATTTTTTTTTATAAATTTATTTATTTATTTTTGGCTGTGTTGGGTCTTCGTTTCTGTGCGAGGGCTTTCTCTAGTTGTGGCGAGCGGGGGGCCACTCTTCATCGCTGTGCGCGGGCCTCTCGCTGTCGCGGCCTCTCTTGTTGCAGAGCACAGGCTCCAGACGCGCAGGCTCAGTTGCTGTGGCGCACGGGCTTAGTTGCTCCGCGGCATGTGGGATCTTCCCAGACCAGGGCTCGAACCCGTGTCCCCTAGCATTGGCAGGCAGATTCTCAACCACTGCACACGCTTTTTAGTCGACACTCGGCTCTGGCACCACCTCTTCACAAAGCCCTCCTGGACTCTCCACCTAACGCAGTTCTTCCCAGTTCCTGAAGCACAGTCCCCTGGGTGGTCGCTGTTTTCACGGCAGACTGTGGGGCTGCAGGTCCCTTGTTAGCGCAGGAGCCACGACCTGACCTTGTGCCCCAGGACTTGGCAGTGCTGAGCACAGAGCAGGTGCCCGTCAGCGAGGTGAGCCTGTCAGTAGACCATGTTGGCCGAACGAGTAAGTCAGCAAAGAGCTGGTAGTTCTGTGACCATTATGAATGATGGCCTAGAAGCCACATCTTTAGTAGGGGCTCTGCGTTTTCCAGTGCAGAGTTAGGGCTGGCTGACCTAGGAACCATTATCCGGATCAACGGGGAATGAAGCAAGGACCTGACTTTTGGAAGCTGCCCGAGGCCAGGTCACCTCTCCAAAATCTCTGTGCTGACACCTGTGGACACCCATCCCCAACAAGGGCCAGGAAAGCTCAACCTTAACCCCTTGCTTACAAAGGCCCACGGGGGCTGGCGCTCCTCGATCTGCTGGCCTTCAGAAACACTCGGTAAAACCCGGTTTTAACTCCAGGCACAGGGCCCTCCCCCAAAGCTGCACACCTGCTGAGGGGACGCTGCCAGCCTGCTCGGCAAAGCAGGCCTTCCGGACGGAAAGGAGCGGGGCCCCAGCTCACGGAGAGTGTGGCCCAGAACACGCAGCGGGCACGGGTTCCCTCGGGCCGCAGGGGAAGCAGGTGCGGTAGGCAAGGCACCACCCACAGGGCACCTCGGCCCCTTCACACAGGGCGTCTGCTTCAACCTCCCCACGGCTCTCCATCAGCCTTGGAGCAACCCGCACGGCCCTGCAGCAGCTGGCCCATCCCTGGGGCTACAATGCCTCCCTGCAACATGCCTCCCAGTAGAACCTGCACCCAGAGAGCAGGAACACGACCCAACCTGCATGCCGCAGCACTGGGGGGTGGGGGGGCGGGGCGTGAGATTCAGCGAGCCCAAGAAGGAATGACCACTTGCCGGCCTGAACGCAGGTGGGCCCCACGGGAGATGCCTGAGTGCCAGGCTCTGAGCGCCTCCAAGGCCTCAGGCACACATGGGAGGCTGGGGTGTGGGTGCAGAGTTTACAGGCTGGGATGCTTCAGAAGGCCAAAGAATCCCTCCCTTCTAAAAGCAGGTGACACCACATAACCCTCACCCACTCTGGAAACAGAAACACAGCCCTGTTACATTACCTGAGGAGCATGTTGCTTTGCGTTTAAAAAGAGTTTTCAAAGAGAAATACTATATGGAGAACAGTATGGAGGTGCCTTAGAAAACTAAAAATAGAACCACCATACGACCCAGCAATCCCACTACTGGGCATAAACCCTGAGAAAACCATAATTCAAAAGGGTCATGTACCACAATGTTCATTGCAGCTCTATTTACAATAGCCAGGACATGGAAGCAACCTAAGTGTCCATCGCCAGATGAATGGATGAAGATGTGGCACATGTATACAATGGAATATTACTCAGCCATAAAAAGAAACGAAACTGAGTTATTTGTAGTGAGGTGGATGGACCTAGAGTCTGTCATACAAAGTGAAGTAAGTCAGAAAGAGAAAAACAAATACCGTATGGTAAGGCATATATATGGAATCTAAGAAAAAAAAAAAAAAAGGTCACGAAGAACCTAGGGGCAAGACGGGAATAAAGACACAGACCTACTAAAGCATGGACTTGAGGATATGGGGAGGGGGAAGGGTAAGCTGTGACAAAGCGAGAGAGAGGCCTGTACATATATACACTACCAAACGTAAAATAGATAGCTAGTGGGAAGCAGCCGCATAGCACAGGGAGGTCAGCTCGGTGCTTTGTGACCACCTAGAGGGGTGGGATAGGGAGGGTGGGAGGGAGACGCAAGAGGGAAGAGATATGGGAACATATGTATATGTATAACTGATTCACTTTCTTATAAAGCAGAAACTAACACACCATTGTAAAGCAATTATACTCCAATAAAGTTGCTAAAAGAAAAAAAAGAAATCCTACTAACACAGGCAGCCTGACAACCAGGATTATCAGCTGAAACATGAAAGGAAAGCCCCAAACGGTGCCTCCGTTCCTGGCCTTATTTCCCATCAAAGCAGAACTCCTTGAGCTCGTCCTCACTGAGAACTGGCTTAAGTACACGTGTTGATTGGTCACAAACGAGGCACTCTGATATCGAAGACAGGAAAGAAACGATACGATGCCCACGTGCAGCCACACGGTCCTTTGGCCTCCGTGGAAGCAAACGGCTTCAGCTGGTACCGTCCGCGCCCCCTGGGCGGTTTTCCCCCAGGAGCTCACGTCCTGCGGGTCTTCAGCTCCCGCCCAGGGAGGCCAGGTTGGGAGGGGCTCCCTGAGCTCAGGAGTCTGGGGCAGGATAATCAGCTCGCGGGGGCAGGCTGGGACCTGCAAGGCACCGGACTCATGAGCCCACGGCGGCTGCCATCCTAGCAGGAGGGCAGCCCTCCCCCCACACCACTCGCCAGCCCCTCACTGGCCTTTGTTGCAGCGTTCAAGACGGTAAATCCAAAGCTCACGAGCTTCCACGCCACCCAAGAACGGCCTTCACAGATGTGTTTTAAAAAGACCCAATTCAAATGTCATTCTAATGCCCTGCTAAAGAGAGGTCCACTGGCAAAAATATACTTTAGTTAAAGATACGCATGCCTTTTAATCCGGCAAGAACATTTCTACCAATTAATCCTGAATCTGACATGTACATTAAAAGGTACAACACAGTTTATTGTAATGAAAAATTGGAACAGTTTAAATATAAATTATTATGGGATTGGTTACATTTTGTTAAATTCATACAACTGCTATGTCTGTTAAAAAGATGGTGTATATCTATGTATCTACAAGGAGTCAAAAATATGATGCCAGGGGCTTCCCTGGTGGCGCAGTGGTTGAGAGTCCGCCTGCCGATGCAGGGGACACGGGTTCGTGCCCCGGTCCGGGAGGATCCCACATGCCGCGGAGCGGCTGGGCCCGTGAGCCATGGCCGCTGAGCCTGCGCGTCCGGAGGCTGTGCTCTGCAATGGGAGAGGCCACAGCAGTGAGAGGCCCGCGTTCGGCAAAAAAAAAAAAAAAGTGATGCTAGGCTAAAAGAATTTCTACAGTATGTGTATTATGACCCTGTTTATGTGAAACTATATCCAACTAGTTGTATCTACAGCAAGGGGTCTGGAGGGGGCTCACCAAACTGCTAACAATGGTCACCTCAGGGCGGTGAAGTTATTTCCATGTTGTTTGAATTTTCTTTTACAAATACGTTATAAACAGAAAAAACATCTTTTAAAACAAAAGTTTCACGAAGGGTTTAATGACATAGGATATGTTTATGATATGTAAGGATTTCAGAAAGAATCCAAATTGTTAGTATACTATGGGCTTGAATACATAAAAAGTACGTATGACTCTCAAATAAATAAGGGAAGAGGAGAATGCAAAATTCCACCCGTGTAAACTCTCACTGTTTATACGCAAGGTGTTCTGTGGGACAGTGAGAGAATAAAATCACCCTCTGATGTTCTCCCCTCCCTCCCAGAGGCCCAATTGGAGGGGAAGTTGCAGACCCAGCGACACGGGTGGAGTGAGCCACGTCCAGGACACGGCGAGGCCCGGGCTGCCCAGCAGTGCCTGCACAGAGTGGCCAGCTTTTCCAGGACAAGCTCTTTCTGGACGGTGGGCGGCTCTGGCTTTGTTTGCTTTTTAATGAGCTACATCAGCACATTCTCTCCCCCGGTCCACTCCCACTCCAGGGGTGAACACCGGCTTCAGGCATTTTGTTTTCTGCATGTTCCCACGGTAGAGCAGTGGGAGAGTTTTTGCCCTTTTTCACAGTTGGGAAAAAAAAGAAGGAAATTCTCCAAACACACGAACTTCCAGGAATCAGTGACAATTAAAACAGCAAACGTGTCTCATGAAAAAGATCCCAGAGCAGAGGGGTGTTTAACTGCAGGTTCTCCTCACACACTTGTTCCTATATGTGTGGGCGCATAGATGAAGCTAATTCAGCTAAACTACATCTTTACCCTGCCCTCAACACACAGCCTCAAAACCTTAGGCAGCATCTGAGGAAAGAGAGTAAAACGGGGAGAGAAACAGAGAGATTCAGCTGTGGCAGCTAAACTGTTAGACCCGCTGAGTGCTTCCTGCTAAGCAGTAAGCCACCAACGTAAAAGCCAAACACGCCTCCTGCTAATTAATGACGAATCCAAGGAAAGCGTTTATAAGCAGAATTTGCAGGCCTGATACTTTTAAGAGTCTGCCAGTGTCTATAACCAAATCTTCAATGATTCTATACGTTTTACTTTGAAGAACTTCCCTTAATTACTTTTTCCGGCAACACGCTTAAGTGACATCACAAGCAAATACCCCTACCTCCCCACCCTGCCCCGAGTCATGCAACTTTCTGATGAGTCAAAAGCTTTAAAATGTGTCTTCCTCATCCTAGAAACCCCAAAGAATGCTAGAATGCCAAGAGCAGTTAACAGACACATGTAAATGAGCAATATTTACGCTTATTTTAAAAGTAAATAGTTGAGAGCCCTCTAATTGTGCTGGAAATCTTTTGGTATAATTGTCTTCAACAAGCCTCCTCGACACCCTGGGAGGCCCCTTACCCCAGGGACAGAAAGCAACTGAAATTCCATCAGCGTTCCTCCGCTGGTCCTGGCCTGGGACCTGGGGGTAAAGGGCATCTCTTAAGTGATGAGAACACAGGGGTTGCTAGTATTGGGAGGGTTTATTTGATGGGTAAGTGGTGACAAGTGAGTGTCTGCACTTCCTGTTTATTCTGCTAAAAATAGACCCCCAGCTCCTTTGCTGGTCTCGTCCTGCATTCCCTCTGACTTGGGCCGGTTTCCCCAGTGTTCCTGCAAGCTCGGGGAGGACAGGAGTATGCAGGGGATGGAGAGGATCTGTGGTCCAGGTTCCCCACTGTGACTACTTCATCCTGGTAACGGCTCTTCTTCTTCCCTTAAATGGGCAAAGCATTAAAGCGAAAGGCATAATGACATCTTTTATTCACCCAAGGGAAAAACCCCACAGCTGGTAACAGCAGCCAGCCCAGGACAGAGGACTGACAAAGTCTACTAAACGCAGAAGGAAAGAAGTCTGCAGATGTGAAGGCCAAAGGCGTGGTTCTCTGCCCCCTGTGGACACAAATGCCCCTGACTGGGTCCCAGGAGGGCAAAATCCCAGTCATCGCTGGCCTGTTGTCTGAGCCCCCAAATGCAGACTATCTACAGCTGGGTTCCTAACTCTGCGTACCAAGAACCCTCAGCAATCTGCTGAGGCCTGGGAATCCTCCTCAGAATAATGTTCTTAAATGCATAAACTAAGAGACATGGGATGACAAAAGAACGAAATTACTTTGAAGGCAATGATCAAAGCAAGTGTGGGATACTACATATGTTTCTCACTAACGCATTCAATAACAATCTGCGCTATTTAAAAATCATGATCACTGTAAACGATATTCAGGATCTCTGGCCGATATGATCACATGATATGAAAATGCTATCTGTGATTTCTACTGGTAACAATGTTGCGGGTCCTGCTAATTTTACTGTGCCTGCCACTGACATTCCCAATGAGTTCAAGGATGGCAGCCAGGGAAGTCCCTTGGGAGCCACTTGGGTGTCCTGAGCGCTGTCTTGAGTCCCAAAGCCCATGCGTCAGGACCGCAGGTGGTGCTTACAGCTGAGGCCACAGCGAAGAACAAAGAGTCCCTATTACCAGGGGAAAAGACGATTTAAAAAAAAACCTGTACAAATAAATGAGTTAAAAAGTCAAAGTATTCACATGGATTGAGGATGGCTGAAGTTTGGAAATAAAGGCTGGAGATGAGCCCAGATGACTTCACTCAGGGCCGAGACTCAGATCCAGGAGAGTCTGGTTTGAATCTCATACTTTTAATTTTTAACAACTTTACTGGGATATAATTTACATCCCATAAAGTTCACCCATTTAAAGAGTATAATTCAATGGTTATTAGTATATCTACAGAGCTGTGCAACCAGCACCACTATCGAATTTCAGAATATTTCCATGATCCAGCAAAGAAACCCTGTACCTCCCACCCTCATGAATGTGCCTTCTGTCTCTACAGACTGCCCATTCTAGACTTTTCATATACAGTTGATTCTCGTTATTCACAGTAGTTACGTTTCACAGAGTCTCCATGAACACTGCATTACTGAACACTGAACCATGGCTGCCAGGAAATACAGGGTCCTGTGAGCCTCTGATCACAACATTTTCATCCACCGAGCAATAAACTTGCGTTAGTGTGTTTCTGGTTAAGACGCCTGATTTCATATATACTATTGATTCATTAACATCAAACACATGGCCAAGAGCATTTTCTAAGTAAAGCACATCCCATGCACCCTGGGCTCAGAGAAGCCCTACAGCACTCCGGCACTATGCTTGGAGCAATTTTATGTGAAATCACACGCACACACACGCACACACAGGAGAGCTCTGGGATGACGGTAGAGAAGGGAGCACCAGGGACACCCCCCACCTGGACAACAATGGCAGGACCTGTCTGGGGTAACTAATTTGGAAATCTGAGGCTGTTGAAGGCTCACGACTTCAAGGGGAAGAACTAGAAGGTTACTGCCCTCAACTCTGGTTCATTTCAGGTCTTAGCACCCACCCATCGCACCCCCAGCCACACAGCAGGCAGCTCTGCATGTATGTCTGGAGCAGCTTGCAGGAGCCAGGGTGGGCAAAGAGGACTCTTCCCTGCAAATACCAGGAATCTGTGCTCTGATGCTGACTGTTGCGTCTGATCGCAAAGGTGCAGCCAGAGGCAGGTGGCCATTGTTGTTACATTTTCCCCCACTGTTGCAAACCCCTCCCCAAGAAGCTGAAGTGACCTGAAGGGGATTTCAAAAGTGAGTGCCCTTTTATCCCCCCTTTTTCTCTTTTCCCCTTTCATGAACCAGACATTAAAGACTAGGACATTGAAAAACAACTGCGAAAACCAGGAAGTGACTGTGCGTACCCAAGGAAGTCTCAGAAAAGACCTCAGAAGTTATTAATTTTACACCTTATGCTGATGGCTTAGCAGAGAAAGCCTACAACAATAATTTTAAAAAACCAACCAACCAAACAAACAAACAAAAAACCCCAGCAAACCCTGGGGGAGGGGTAGAATCTGATTTCCAGAGTTGCCATGTTATTAGATTAAAATGTCCAGTGTTCAACAAAAAAATCACAAGGCATACAAAGAAATAAGAGAGTATGGCCCATTCACAGGAGAAAATAATTCAACCGAATCTGTCCCTGAAAAGACTTAATGGCAGATATATTAGACAAAGACTTTAAAACAACAGTCCTAAAAATGCTCAAAGAACTTTAGGAATATGTGGAGAAAGTAAAGAAAAAGTATGAACAAAATGGAAATATCAATAAATATACAGAAAACCTAAGAATAAACCAAAAAGAAATCCTGGAGCTGAAAAGTACAATAACTGAACTGAAAGATGCCCTCGAGGGATTCAAAGGCAGATCTGAGCAGGCAGAAGAAAGAATCAGTGAACTTGAAGATAGGGAAATGTAAATCATCAAGGCTGAGGACTAGAAAGCAAAAGATTGGGGGAGAAAAAAGAAAATACCCTAAGGGGCCTGTGGTACACCATCAAGAGGACCAACATATGTATTATGGGAGTCCCAGAAGAGGAAGAGAGATAGAAAAGAGCAGACCATCTGAAGAAGAATGGCTGAAAACTTTCCAAATTTGAATAGACATGAATTTAAAATTCAAGAAGCACAGCAAATTCCAAATAAGATGAACTCAAAGAGACCCACATTGAGACAAATTTTAATCAAACTTTCAAAAGCCAACGACAAACAGAGAATCTTGAAAGCAGCAAGAGAGAAGCAAAATCATCACGTGCAGGCCATCCTCAATAAGATTATCCGCATATTTCTCATCAGAAACTTTGGAGGCAAGCAGACAAAGGGCAATGTGTTGAAAACGTGGAAAGAAAAAAACCTGTCAATGAATAATCCTATACCCGGTAAAACTGTCCTTCAAAAGTGAGGGAGAAATCAAGACATTTCAACATATACAAAAGCTGAGGGAGTTCATTACCACTAGACCTGCCCTGCAAAAAATGCTCAAGGGAGTCCTGCTGATGAAATGAGAGGACAGTAGACAGAATTTCAAGGCCAACTGGAGAAATAAAGATCTCTATAAAATTAAATATATGGGTAATTATAAATGCTATAGTATTGTAACAACGTTTTAGACTGGACTTTTTTTTTTTTTTTTTTTTGTGGGTATATGCGGGCCTCTCACTGCTGTGGCCCCTCCCATTGCGGAGCACAGGCTCCGGACGTGCAGGCCCAGCGGCCATGGCTCACGGGCCCAGCCGCTCCGCGGCATGTGGGATCCTCCCAGACCGGGGCACGAACCCGTGTCCCCTGCAGCGGCAGGTGGACTCTCAACCACTGCGCCACCAGGGAAGCCCCAGACTGGACTTTTTGTTTTCTACATGGTTCAAAACATTAACACATTTTTAAAAAAAGAAAACAATTATAAGTGTAAAGCCAATATTAAGGTAACTTTGATTTGTAACTCCAAATCTTCTTTTCTACATAATTTAGGAGTCTAATGCACTTAAAAGAATTATTAATTTACGTCTGGGGGCACACAATGTAAAAAGATGTAATTTTGTGACATCAACAACAAAAGTAGTAGGGATAGAGCTGTAAAAGAACAGAGTTTCTGTATGTTACTAAAGGTAAGATGGTATGAATTCAAATTACAGTGTTATAACTTTAGGATGTTAAATGTAATTGTCATGGCAGCCAAAACGAAAATAGCTGTATAATATACACAAAAGGAAATGAGAAGTGAAGTTAAACATTTCACAACCAATAAAACCCACAAAAGAAGATAGGATTACAGAAAATGAGTAACATAAAAGACAGTCTTATATGTTACTATAAGACATATACTAAACAAATAGCACAATGGCAGAAGTAAGCCCCTCTTATCAGTAATCACCTTATATGAAAACAGATTAAACTCTTCAATCAAAAGACAGAGATTGGCAGAATGGATAAAAACATATGTTCCACCCATAGGCTGTCTGCAAGAGACTCGCCTCAGACCCAAGGACAGGTTGAAAGTGAAAAGATGAAAAATGATATTCTATGCAAAGAGTAATCAAAATAGAGCAGGGGTAGCTATACTTATATCAAATAAAATGGATGTTAAATCAGAAAAGATTACAAGAGACAAAGTATAACACTATATACTAATAAAAGGTTCACACAGCAAGAAGATATAACAATTATAAACATTTATAAACCAAATGACAGATCATCAAAATATATGAAACAAAGCCTGACAGGACTGAAGAAACAGACAGTTTTACAAGAATAGTTGGAGACTGAAATACCCCTCTCACAATAATGGATACAAAAGCCAGACAGAAGATAACTAAGGAAATAGAGGACTTAATACAATAAACCAAATAGATCTGACACACACGGAACACTCCACCAAACAACGACCACATACATAGTCTTCTCAAGTGCGCATGGGACATTTTCCAGGACAGACCATATGTTAGGCCACAATGTAAGTCACAGAAGATTTAAAAAAGACATCATACAAAGAATCTTCTCTGTTTACAATGGGATGAAGTTACAAACCAAACAAAAAACTGGAAAATTCACAAAACTGTGGAAAGTAAACAACACACCTATAAACAACCAATGGGTCAAAGAGGAACTCACATGGGAAGAAAGAAAATACTTAAAGACAAATGAAAATGAAAATAAACATACCAAAACTTATGGGATGCAGCAAAAGTAGTGCTAAGGGTAAATTTATAGCTATAATGTTTGCATTAAAAACCAAGAAAAGCCTCAAATCAACAACCTAACTTACAACTTAAGGAACTAGAAAAATAAGAACAAACTAAACGGAAAGCTAGCAGAAGGAAGGAAAGAGTAGAGCAAAAATAAAAGAAATGGAGTATAGAAAAACAGCAGAACACATCATTGAAACTAAATGTTGGTTCTTCAAAAAGATCAAGAAAATCAGCAAATCTTTAGCTAGATAAACTAAAAAAAGAGTGAAGACTCAAATTACTAAACTAAGAAATGACAGTGGTGACATTACTACCATTTCTACAGAAATAAAGATTATAAGAGAGTACTATAAACAATTTTACACCAACAAATTGGATAACCCTGATGAAATGGACAAATCCCTAGAAATACAAAACCTACCAAGACTAAGTCAAGAAGAAACAGAAAATCTAAATAGACCTATAACTAGTAATGAGATTGAATAAGTAACCAAAAACCTCCCCCCAAAAAAAGCTCTGGACCTGATGGCTTCAGTGGTGAATTCTACCAAACATTTAAAGAAGAACTAATACCAATCCTTCTCAAACTTTCCCCAAAACCGGAGAGGAGTGAACACTTCCCACCTCATTCTAGGAGGCCAGCATAACTCTGATGCCAAAGCCAGACAAAGATACCACAAGAGAAGAAAATTACAGACCAACATTCCTTATGAACATTGATGCAAAAATACTCAACAAAACACTAGGATACAGAATTCAGCAGCAAAGTAAAAGGATTGTACACCATGACCTAGTGGGATTTTTTTTCTGCAAATTCAAGGATGGTTAAACACAAAAATCAATCAATCAACAACATGAAGGGAGAAAAAAATCACATGATCATCTCAAATGATGCAGAAAAAGCATCTGACAAAATTCAACATCCTTTCATTATAAAAACACTTCACAAAATTAGAAATAGAAGGAAACTACCTCCACATAATAAACTATATGTGAAAAACCCACAGCAGACATATACTCAATGGTGAAAGACTGAAAGCTTTTCCTCTAAAATCAGGAAGAAGGCATAGATGCCTGCTTTCACCACTTCTATTCAACAAAGCACAGGAAGTCTAGCCATAGCAATTAGGCAACAGAAAGAAATAAAAGGCATCCAAACTGAAAAGGAAGAAGTAAAATAATCTCTGTTTACAGATGATACGACCTTATATGCAGAAAATCCTAAAGATTCCACAGAGAAGCTGTTAGATCTAATAAATGAATTCATCAAAGTAGCAAGATTCAAAGTCAACACATAAAATCAGTGGCATTTCTATTTATAAGCAAGGAACAATCTGAAAAGGATATTACAAAAACAATTCCAGTTATAAGAGCATCAAAATTTATAAAATATTTAGAAATTAACAACCAAGGAGATGAAAGTCTTATACAATGAAACCTTAAAACACTACTGAAAAAAATTAAAGACATAAATAAATGGAAATATATCCTATGTTCATGGATTGTACGACTTAATATTGTTATAATGCCAAGATTACCCAAAACAATCTTACAGATTCAAAGTGATCCCTATCAAAATCCCAATGCTATTTTTTTTTTTGCAGGAATAGAAAAACCATCCTAAAATTCATATGAAATCTCAAAGGACTCTGAGTAGCCAAAACAATCTTGAAAAAGAGACTAAAACTGGAAGACTCACACTTCCTGATTCTAAAACTTATTACAAAGCTACAGTAATCAAAACAGTGTGATACTGAGATAAAGACAGACATAGAGACTGATGGGATAGAACAGAGAGCCTGGAAATAGACTCTCACATATAGTCAAATGATTTTTTACAAGGGTGACAGGACCACTAAATGTTTAAAGGACAGTCTTTTCAACAAATGGTGTTGGAAAATAGGATATCCACATGCAAAAGCATAAAGTTGAACCCTTACCTAACATCGTACACAAAAATTAACTCAAAATGGATCAAGAACCTACACTGAAGACCTAAAACTATAAAACTCTTACAAGAATACGTAGGACAAATGTCTTATGACATTGGATTTGGCAATGATTTCTTGGATATGATACCACAGGCACAGGTAACAAAAGAAAAATTAGACAAATTGGACCTTGGGAAAAATTTAAAATTTTGTACATCAAAAGACACAATCCACAGAGTAAAAGGCAACCCACAGAATGGGAGAAAATGTTTGCAAATAATATATCTGATGAGGGATCAATATCCAGATAAATAGAGAACTCCTAAAACTCAACAACCAAAAACAAACAACCTAGTACAAAATGGGCAAAAGACTTGAATAGACATTTCTCCAAAGAATACATACGAGTGGCCGTTAAGCAAGTGAAAAGATGCTGAACACCACTAGTAATCAGGGAAACACTAATCAAAACTAAAATGAGCTACCACCTCACACCCATCAGGATGGCTATTATCCAAAAACCAGAAAGCAATGAGTGCTGGTGTGGACGTGGGGAAACTGGAACCGTTACACACTGTTGGTGGGGACGTAAAATGGAACAGCCACTGTGGGAAACAGTATGTGGGTTCCTCAAAAAAAAAAATCAAAAATAGAACTACCACGTGACCCAGAAATTGCACTTCTGGGTTTATACTCAAAGAGGGTCTCAGAGAGATATCTGTCACTCATGTTCACAGCAGCATTATTCACAATAGCTTAAATGTGGATGAAACTCATGTGTTCATCAGCGGATGAGTGGATAAGCACAATGTGGTATCGTCATAGAATGGAAGGAGGACTAAACTGTGACACAGGCTACAACGTGGATGAACCTGAAGGACGTGATGCTCAGTGAGATGAGCTGGCACAAAAGGACAAATCCTGTATGACTTCACTTATAGGAGGTACTCAGAGTTGTCAAAATCCTAGAGACAGAAAGTGGAATGGTGGTTGCCAGGTTTGGGGGAGGGGAAGTGGGGAGTTACTGTTTAAAAGTCAGAGTGATTCAGTTTTACAAGACGGAAAGGGGACGGATGGTGGCGGCTGCACAGCGCTCTGAATGTATTTAATGCCACTGAGCTGAACACTTAAGAATGGTTATGATGCTAAATCTTATGTTGTATGTATTTTAATACAGTTTCACAAAACAAAAAAGTACAAAAATGTGGCATTAAATAGACCATGAAAAGCACGCTTGTTCACAGCGTGAGCTGAAACAAGCAGGCAGAGCAGTGCCTACTTAGCCTCGTCTGGAACATGCGTTGGCAACCTGTGCACGTCTGCAAACGATTGTGAAAGGGCCCTGCGTGCTGATGCTGGGTTACAAACAAACTGGACTGAGTTCACAAACACAGAATCTGCAAAGGATGAGGACAGATCATAAATGGAATCCTATAACCCATGGCTGTTTCATCCACTTGGCATTCTTTCCCATCCATACTGCAGTCTGGACCATTTAGTACTTTGTTCCTTTTTATGGCTGCATAATATCTCATTGGATGTATATACCACATTCTGTTTATCTATTCATCCACCACGGAAACATGTTTTCCATATCCTAGTATTTTGCTGAGGGGTTTTTACATCTATATTCATAAGGGGTGTTGGTCTGTAGTTTTACTGTGGTGTCTTTGTGTGGTTTGGGGAGGGGATTAGTAAGTGGCAAACAAATTCATTTTCCTAAACATCACTGTGGGTCTATTTCAACACCTATTAGAAGAATGACTCTTCATTTGTGATGGTCAAACAATTTCCTCTTACAATACACATCAATGTACAGAAAGTTATTAAGTAAACTACAGACCAGGTGTGGCTACAGTAAGATCATGAGGATGGCATTACTGTAACCCAAATCTCAGGACCCACGCTGTAGGAAAAGGACATGGGACTTGAGTGTCACCTCCAGAGGAACCTCATCTCTGCCCCACCCGTGACGGACAGCCCCTTTCACACGGTTAGCGAGTCTTTCCTGAACACGCAGGGCACCAGGATGGCTCCTGCTTGCCGCCGTCCACAGAAACACAACTGCCCTCGCCTCTCCCACTGGGATGCAGTCTTTACAGGTGGACTCCATCGAGGAGAGTGAGAGGAGAGCCCCAGTCTCCCCAGTGATGGAGCGAGGGGCCAGGCTTTGGGACCATCAGGAACATTTTCCTCTCGAAGCCTGACAATAACCTGAGGTAGGTTCTCCCACTGTACAGATGAGAACCTTAGGGTGGGGGGTCGTAGAGCCAGCGAGAAAGTGCTGGGGGCAGGTATGAATGCAGCTCCCTGCCGTCACCTAACAGAGAAAGGCAGGGGCTGGAGGCGAAGCCTGCACCCTTACAACACAGGACGGTTAGAAACCCTAAGGCAGCTAGTTAAACTCTGGGCTGTTCCTCTGAGGCCAAGGGAAAGAGGAAAAGAAAATAATAAAGACAGGAGGCAGGGCCTGAGCCAGCAAGCTGAGCAGCAAAGCCATCCGAGCGACCCGCGGAAGCGGCACATCCCCGCCTGCGGCTTCCCGCCTCACCTGAGCTTCGGTGACTCGACAGCACAGGCTGCCAAGTGTCCCTAGGGCTGCCCTCACAAAGGGCAAGAGTGCCTGCGGCGGTGCTCCCAACGCAGCAGTACAGAGACGCCTGTTGCCTACACAGGTGGCAGAGCCCGTGTGCACGTCCGTCACTCGCAGGGCTTCACACCCACTACTCACCCTTCCGCACCCTGTGAGACAACGCCACGACCTGGGATGGCCAGGGCAGAGCTGTGGACGTGGGATGTGGACCACGCGCCAGCCTCTGGGAGCAACTGATGATACAACACAGAGAGAGCAGAATAGAGACAAGGGGATGGGGACGGGGGGGGGGGGGGTGGCGGGGACACAGGCCAATCGAGACCAGGCCTCGCCAAGAGGGTGGACGGACGAGAAGAGGCACCCAAACGACGTGAGGAGCGGTGGGCTCCCTGCGGCCCCAGCAGCTCCACAGGAGGGCCACCGTGAGCAAGTGACAGCTGTGTTGACTTTCGGTACCGTCAGCAGGACACCCAGGCTAAACCAGGGGTGCAGACGCACAGCTTTCTGATCTAGTGCCAGGGAACCAGCCCGAAGTGAGGTCAGCAGATCCCCTGCCGTTCCCTTGCTACACACTCCCTTCCAACACCACAGACCGGAGGACAGCAGCAGCCAGTGTTCAGAGCACGGGCCGCCGGCCAGCACTCTCAGCACTCGGCATGTGCGGCCTCCCAACCTCGGGACGGCTTGGCGGGCTAGCACGCTTCGAACGCCGTCACGCAAAGGTGGGGACTCGGGCGGAGGAGAGAGAGCCAGGCACCTGGGCCCGCACTTCGGCCTCCTGCAGTCTCACGCTTACCAAGCCTGGCTCCGGCTCCCGCAGCCTGGAGGGCGCCCCGCCCTGCTAGTGTCCGTGAAGCTGCCCCACTGCCCCAGAGGCTAAGACCGTTCTCTCTCCTCCCCTTCGCCGGAAGTCCACAACGGCGAGTACGGTGTCCCCACCGCCATGCTGCTCCCCCGGGGTGGTCAGCACTTGCTGCGGGCACAGAGGTCTGCTCAGGGAAGGAGGGACGGTCGTGACCAGGGCAATCATAAGGTGCCTCTTTCTTTAACCTCGGGCCTCGCCTGCAGGTGGCTCTTTTCTTCAGTACGTTATGTAGAATTGTTAGGGTTCTCCCAAGTTCTGAGACGATAAAACAAGTCTAACACACAGCTCTGAGAAGTGACTCCACAGCAGGGTGCCCCACCTTTCAGCCGCTAACCTGTGTTAGTGACTTATTCTCACATAAAATGATATTGTTCTTACTTACAGCAAAGCTAGGCCTTCAGAGCTAAAAGTTAACCAAAGTTACAATCTAAAGCTAACATTTTTTTCAACCCTAAGAAGACAGTGAAAAACATATACTAACAACCTTAAGTTTCACTCTTGGGTTACTGGCTAATGCATCCAGTTAAAATACTGAAAATATCGATATTATTTTTCCTCGGTATTTACAAATCATAAGGCAACACGATTTCAGGTGGAAAATGCAGCTTAAATACTGTTAAGCCTTTCTAAGAAATTAACGTCGACCAAACAGATGTTAATTTCTTTAGTCTCCCACCAAAGGCTAGAAAGCAGAATAACATGGTTCTGAAATGACAGACAAAATAGAAAACTGCATTTATTTCTTAAATGAGTGCCAAGCAAGAGCACGAGCTCAGCCTCCTCGGTACCTCGTTTCTGGATGAAGACCCTGAGCAGGGGGTTTGCGCTGGAGACCGCCTTGCAGAAGTTGTCGTCGTTGTTGATGGGCAGCAGGTCGCCATGCACGTCCGCGTAGCCGATGGTCACCTCGGTGTTGGAGATGTGATGGGTGTGCACAACCAGCTTGTAGAAGTCTTCGAACTTTCCAGGCTTTTGTCGGTCCAAGGAGAACCTTCGGAACTCGGCTCCAAACTACAACGAAATAGACAGCGGGTCCGCGGACAGCAGGGAAAGGGCAGCAGCGCCGTGGCTCGTTCGCCTGACAAAGGAGCACTTACAGGGCCTCCGGGAGGCCTGGGACACAGCTGCGAACACCCCAGTCCTCGGGGCCATGCGAGCCCTGAGGGGAGGGACCGGCTCGCTTGAGTGCAGGACAGGCGCTGGAGCTCAGTTTGTGGGGGACCCTCACCTCCTCTGAGGACGCTGGGGTGCATCTCCAGGCCCAGGCAACAGCGCAAGCCGGGGGCAGCCTTAGACACTCAAAGGTGGGAGGGAAGCCAAGGCCAGCTGCAACTTCTGCACTCTTTCCTAAGGGCAATGGGAAGTCCTGGACAACTGTAACATTAAGGAAGGAAACGACTTGATATGATTTGCATTTTTAAAAAGACCAAACGGCTGCACTTCAAAAGGATCAGATGCTTCACAAATATCTGGGGCAGGAGCATGGGTTCTGGACTGGCCAAAAGGACAGAGCAGGTCTTTTCAAAAGAGATGCTATTCACTCTCCTGTTGTAGGAAACACGCAGGGCCCACCTCCTTCCCGTCAGCCCCTGGCTCTGGCTCAGATGCCCACAGAGTTGCCTGCAGACCTCCAGGCCACCTGCCAGGGGAGGACCCTGGGTCAGCTCCCATGGGCCGACTGTCCCACGATCTCAGGAGAGGACCCTGGGTCAGCTCCCATGGCCGGACTGTCCAGCGATCTCAGAAGAGGACCCTGGGTCAGCTCCCATGGCCGACTGTCCAGCGATCTCAGGAGAGGACCCTGGGTCAGCTCCCATGGCCGGACTGTCCAGCGATCTCAGGAGAGGACCCTGGGTCAGCTCCCATGGCCGGACTGTCCAGCGATCTCAGAAGAGGACCCTGGGTCAGCTCCCATGGCCGACTGTCCAGCGATCTTAGGAGAGGACCCTGGGTCAGCTCCCATGGCCGACTGTCCCGCGATCTCAGGAGAGGGCCCTGGGTCAGCTCCCATGGCCGACTGTCCCGCGATCTCAGGAGAGGGCCCTGGGTCAGCTCCCATGGGCCGACTGTCCCGCGATCTCGGGACACCGCCTGTTTGTTTGGCCTGAGGCTGCTGGCTTAGGACGTGCTGTTGTTCCGCACTTGCCAAAGGGACCTTTATCCATCAGGCAGGACAGATTCTGTGCCCTTGTACATAACTGACAACTAATTACATTGGTTCCAAAATACACAAAAATGAAATGTCTAATGTTTACACAAACTAACAGTGACATCATCTAGACATTATGTCAACTACTCAAGGGCAATGCGACTCAAACCATATAGGTGTGAGTGGTTCTGAACTTTGGGGAGGCATCAGAATCACCTGGAGGACCCCAGAGTTCTGGAACTGCCTGATTTGGAATGCAGCCCAGGAATGTGCATTTTAACAAGTTCCCAGGAGAAGCTGATGGTGCTGGTCTGCAAAGCACACAGACAAAACCACAGGTTTAAAGGGTTAGTCTTCAGACCTCAACCTCCACAGATCTCTTAGAAACAGAGCCTCAGATCCCATTTCCCTTTTAAAAAGCAAAGGACAACACCCATCCTGCACTGCCCCAGGAACGAAAAACTTCAAGTTTGGGAAAACCACCTTCAATGGCTAATCGAAACTAAAGCCTGGCTCCGCAAGCCAGGGCCCAGGGGAGCACTCTCCTCGTCCCCTGCTGCTGCCAGAGATGCCTCCCCTTGAGACGGGGTCCCTCTCCCCTTTACTTAAAAGACAAGCCCCATTCTCCCTCTCAGTATTTTCTCCAAGCGCTCACAAGAGCAGGCTCACAGTGAGCAGGGCGCACCCCACGCCTTACACACAGGGGAGACACCCCGGCCGGCAAAACTTCCAGACACAAGAGACGAGCAGACAACACAAGGTTAATGGGATTCTTCACAATCAGTTATCCAGTCACACCACGAATGCTCATTTCAACAGCAGTCAACCACCGTCCTTCCAGTCTCATATATCTCACACATGCTGACTTCCAGAGCAATTAGTTTCCATCAGTCTATGTCTTATTCACGAAATACACAAGAGCTTCATCATGTCTAATGAAACCGCGTATTATATATAAGTCCCAGTTGAATATTCCCCCAAACCGGACACAACACACTCACTTTCATCCAAGGGACACCAAGGAACTCTCATTCTTCTCCCTCACGCTAGACTTATGCCGCATCTTGCAATTTAAGTAATGAGGAACAGCATGTGTTAAGTAAGTCCGTTCTGCAATGTTTTAGTCCTAACTGCACTTGGTAATTAACTTCAGATGAAGTTTCATTTGTTTCTCAGTTCTTTTAATAATTTTACTCAAAGTACATGTTAATTTGAAGTGCAAATGAGTTCTGGCTTTTTCCTGACAGGAAGTCTGATTTCTGTTGGATAGAGAGGCTGTGGCTTTGTCAATCCAACTACATGTGGGATATGCTTCGTATGCTGAATGAGCTCCACAGCTGGGCAAAGGGAGGTGTGGAATGTGATATGATAAAAGCATTTTTTTCAAGCTTTTTTTTTATTGTGGCAAAATATACATAGAATTCACCATCTAACCATTCTTAAGTGTACAGCTCTGTGGCATTAAGTACATTCACACTGTTGTACAACCATCACCACCATCCATCTGCCTTAACTCTTTATCTTGTAAAACTGAAAGCCTATACCCGTTAAGCAATAACTACACATTTCCCTGCCCTCCAGACCCTGGCAACCACCACTGTGCTTCCACTGAGCTTCCTCTCTCCCTCCCTCTCTCTCTCTCCCTCCCTCTCTCTCTCTCCCTCCCTCTCTCTCTCTCCCTCCCTCTCTCTCTCTCTCTCTCTCTCTCTCTCTCTCTATATATATATATATATATATATATACACAAAAAAACACACACACACACACACACACACACACACACATATATATGCATATAATTCTTTATCAGATACATGCTTTGTAAACATTTTCTCCCATTCTGTCTTTTACTCTGTGGATCTGGGTCCTTTAAGTAACCAGGGTGCTGGGAGGGAAAGCTGGGCTGTTTTGTTTTTTTTTTTTAAGCTGGACTTTTGATACAGTTCTGTAACTTACTTCCTAACCCAGGTCAGGCACATTTAAGGCAAGTTTTTCTTAAAACTTTCCTTAGTAAGTATTGAACTTCATTTGAAATTGGTAATGGAGTGAGCCATTTTATGGGTCTGATTACCGGATAATAGGTGAAGGAGTGAAGCTCTGCGGTCACCCTTTCGTGAGTCCTGCCGTGGGAACACAGTCCAGTGAGATGCTGAACACCTTAAAGGGGTGGTGAGTCTCCAGTGAACTCCACTGTTAGTTCAGGCATTTCATAGGGATCCCTCTACCCTAATGCAGTGGTCTCCAAATGTCACATATCCCCTCAAGAATTTTGGAAAACCTACCACTATGAAGAGGATAATATACTTTTAAGTTGGCATCTAAATTCTTCATAATAAAAATAAATAGTTGCAAAGGATATAATTTCCAGCATGCTGTAAATATTTCATTTAAAAATATTTTATCATATGATCTTTTAAATATAGTCAGTGAAATCTAAATGCCATAGTGATTTGATACTACTGTCACGCATTTTAAAATAGAATGAACAAGCTCTTTTATAACAATCAGAAATTCAACAAGGATGAGAAACCCCTGCTCGCCACAACTAGAGAAAAGGAAGCCCATGCACCGCAACGAAGACCCAACGCAGCCAAAGAAAAAGAAATTCAACAAGGTTCCTTTTTCTCTTTGATTTCGTTTCCATTACACTGCTCCAAGAGAATTTAACCCCGATATTTTATCCTAATAAGTTATGCTTGATTACCCTATCACTCTTCTCTACAACAAAGTTAGATAAATTGAAATTAAACATTTTCCCCAAGGCCATAAGGCTCTCTTTGTGAAAAATATTTCCAAGTTGTTTCTAATGGGTGTAGAGTTTTAGTTTTGAAAAGTGGAAAGTGTTCTGGAGTGGATGCAGTGTGAATGTAATTAACGCTACTGAAGAGCACACTGAAAATGGCCGAGACGGTAAATTTTATGTACGTGTATTTTATCACATTCATAAATCAAGTAATATAGAATAAGCAAATAGATTTTTACAGTAAAAAGTTTCTAGATTGAGTCATTACAATTATTAAATCAAGCTGGAACACATTTATAAAACTTGACAAATAATTATTAGCCTTCCAAAGTAAACATTTAAAAAATCTTTTAATAGGAAGTATTTATTGCTAAATGAGGCGAGGGTAGCATCGATTCTTCTGCTGTTTCTTGTTGTGGTGGTGTTGGCTCTGAGAAGCCTTTTCACGTGAAGCAGGAGACAGGCACAAAGATGCTCAGCCCTGTGAGTCTCACCAAGTCTTGGGCCAGAAGTAACCACAGAGCAGCCTATCATTAGAATTGTTTCAGACAAACTATTCGCTGACAATTCAATTAGGACCACTTTCAAGTTTTTTGAAAACAAAGAATTGCAAAATACTTGACTTGGAAGATTTATTGCCCAGTCATTAGAGCCATTCACTTTTTCAATTTCTGGTAACTATGCCAAGAATTATACGACAACGAATTGTGCCGGCTAATTCCTTCATTTAGAGGCAACCTGTATGATCTGATAGAACAGGGAAGTAAAAATATAAAATTAGTACCACATGCCAATATTTTTAAAAAATAAAATAGTTTTGTCATAATAAAGTTGGACCCTTACCTAACATCATTACAAAGATTAACTCGAAATGGATCCATGACCTAAATGTAAGGCCTAAAACTATAAAATTCTTGGACAAAAACATAGGGCAAAAGTTTCAGTCCATGAGGTTTGATAATGAGTTCTCGATATGACACCAAAGGCACAGGTAACAGAATTAAAAAAAGACATTGGACTTCTTAAAAACTAAATCTTGTGCATCAAAGGACAGTATCCACAGAGTAAAAAGGCTTTAAACAGTGATAAATACAGTCGTACCTCTGTATCAGCAGAACCCTAAGAAGCCCAAGTCCCTTATAAAATGCCACACTACATGCATACAACCTACGCACGTGCCCCACCCTCATACTTTAAATCAACTCTAGATGACATATAATACCTAATACAATGTAAACACTAGGTAAATAGTTGTTAATACAATGTAAATAGTGGCCAGTGCACACCAAATTCAAGTTTTACTTTTTGAAAATTTCTGTAATTTTTATTCTGAATATTTTCTATCCACAGTTGGTTGAATCCACGGATGCAGAACCTGTGGATACTGAGGGTCCACCGTATTCAGAATATATAAAGAATTCCTAAGCAAAATGTTATTCAGCCTTAAAGAGGAAAATTCTGGCATCTGCTACAGCATGGGGCCTTGAGGACACTATACTCGATGAAATAAGTCAGTCATAAAGGGCGATACTGTAGGATTCCACCATATGAGGTACTCAGAGTCGTCAAAATCATAGAAAGTCCCACGGTGGTAGCCAGGCGCTTAGGAGGAGGGGAAAATGGTTAGTTATTGTTTAATGGGTATAGAGTTTCAATTTTATAAGATAAAAAGAGTTATGGGGATGAATGGTGATGGCTCCACAATAATGTGAATGTATTTAATATCACTAAACTTAAAAATGATTAAGATGGCAAATTTTATATTCTGTGTATTTTTAAAATTTATTTATTTATTTATTTTTGGCTGCGTTGGGTCTTCATTGCTGCACGCAGGCTTTCTCTAGCTGCGGCGAGTGGTGGGGAGACGCTTCATCGTGGTACGAGGACTTCTCATTGCGGTTGCTTCTCTTGCTGCAGAGCATGGGCTCTAGGCGTGCGGGCTTCAGTAGTCGTGGCACCCGGGCTCATGGGCTTAGTTGCTCCGTGGCATGTGGGATCTTCCCGGACCAGGGCTCAAACCCGTGTCCCCTGCATTGGCAGGCAGACACTCAACCACTGCGCCACCAGGGAAGTCCCTGTTCTGTGCATTTTAACACAAATTAAAAAAAAAAAAAGATCTAGGGTTCCTTGTCAAAATGGCTAATTCTAGATATGAGTCAAGAACTTTATATGACCCCGTGAATCTCATCCTTCTAAGAAGCAAGGAATTATCAAAGGCTGTTAGGGTCATATCAAAAGGACTCAGGAACTAGTTTGAATGATCTCCCAACAGCTGAAGATGGGACGTTTGTGCATTTATCATCTATAAGGATAATAACTGCTATGGATTGGAACACATCCAATATGCATAAATAATGCATATTTGTTTATAATGAGAACCAGAATTTTAGTTTTTACTTTTTGGAGGGTGCCAGGGAACCAACCTACTATTTTGTTTATAATGAGAACCAAAATTTTGTTTATTTGCTTATAATGAGAACCAAAATTTTAATTTTTACTTTTTGGAGGGTGCCAGGGAACCAACCTACTACTTTGAAATAAGTAAATAAAAGGAAAGAATCAAGCACTTTCCCCAAAGAAACAACATTAATTATTGGGAAATTAACAGACGTAACAACTCCTTATTTCCCAAAGCTTGCAGATAAATAAACTGTCATTCCATTATTATCTTGATAATATTTATTGAATTTTACAGCTGACCCCACCTGTTATTCCCACAATAGGACAGTAAAAATGGGGGAGGGGGTTCACCTCTTTAAATTTTTTAGTTATCTCAAATATGAAATAAGTAAGTCAGTAAGCAAAAATGAATCGGCCTCTAAATGAAATGTACTTTTATTTCCTTTAAAAATATTACATAAGTAATAAAATGATCATTATAATTAGAAAACAAAGATTTACCTACACATCTATTTTGACCCTCTTTCCCTTCAGGAAGAAGGGATACTTCTGACAAATGCTTGTTGAATGAATAATACCTAGAACTTAGTTGCTACAAAAGTAATATGCCATTGAGTACACTATGTTACTGACAAAGTCCTTTGTCAACAAGAAGCTTTTCCTTGGTCAAGAAGCAAGGAGACAAAAAAGAGTGGTAGAAACCCAAGATAGCTAAGCGCTGGGGAAGTACAAGTTATTTGTTGTTCTAAAAGAATCTTGAAGTACTTCTAGAGCAGTGGAGTCACGATCTGCAAAAATCTGCTCCTCCCTAAAAGCAACGAGAACCCTGGCAAAGATAGTAAAAAAATCAACTTTTTGAGAATTCTGGAAATTAACCAAAGGTTTGCAAGCAATAATCCACAGTGCATTTATTCCAGAAAAGCAGCTGAATCTCGGAACGGCAAGTTTTACAGTGTTTGAACTTCCCCCGTTCCTCAGCTTTGAAAACCAGCAGCCTAATAGCTTTACAGGGGGCAGAACTGGCTTGGAGCTCACCCAAAAGCCCCATACTTATAGAACTGTCATCTTTAAACGTGTCTCACAAGTCCCTGGAAAAGCCCTGTTCTCAGGGTTTGTCTCTATGTGACCTGAGTCAGAGATCACTCATTGGGAAAAGCCCTTTCCTCAGGACATTTGTTGAGAACAACCAGCAACAACTGTTTAATGATTAAAGATTATACAATAAAAGTCCCGTTTTTAAATGGAACTTTTACAACATGAAGGAAATCATATTCTTTCTAACTATATTTATTACAAGAAAACTTAGATGTAAACTTCAAGATACGTTATCTGTTCTATAGAGGTAATTCTCAAAATTCTTTTAGGGGGTTGTAACGTATGAAGATTACTGCATTAGGGTATAGGAATCTCTACAAAAGTACCTGAGTCAAGTACCAGCTGGGACAAACACAATAAAAAGAAATGCTGGGGATTCCCACCTGTTAGGATGACTACTGTCAAGAAACAGAAAACAAGTAGTCGTGAGGATGTGGGGAAAGTGGAACCCTTGTGCACTGTTGTTAGCAATGTAAAATGATACATCCACTGTAGAAAAGAGTATGGAGGTTCCTGGAAAAATTAAGAATTACCACACGGCCCAGCAATTCAAATTCTGAGTATACCTCCAAAATAACTGAAAGCAGGGTCTCAGAGATATCTGTACGCTCACGTTCATAGCAGCATTATTCACAACAGGTTAAATGTAGAACCAACCCAAGTTTCTATCAACAGATGAATGAATAAGCAAAATGTGCCTTATCCAGGCCATGGAATGTCATTCAGCCTTAGAAAGGCAGGCAATTCTGGCACATGCTACAACACGGAGGAACCTGGGAGACAGCACGCTCAGTGAAATGAGCCAGTCACAGGAAGACTAACACTGTAGGACTCCACTTACATGATGCCCTTAGAGTTATCACAGTCACAGAGACAGAAAGTAGACGGCAACGCCAGGGGCTGGGGGAGGGGGAAGTTGGGAGTTATTGGTTTTTTCTTTCTTTGAAGGGAGGTCACTCAGTACACCTTCTTTTTCTGTTGTTGCTGTTTTCTGGCTGCGCCATGCGTCACGCAGGATCTTAGTTTCCCAAGCAGGGATTGAGCCCGCGCCCCCTGCCCTAACCACTGGACCGCCTCGGAATTCCCAGAAGTTATTGTTTAACAGGTATAAAGTTTCCGTTTAACAAGATGGAGAGAGTTCCAAGGGTAAATACTGGCCTGACTGCACAACAGTGTGAATGCCTTTAATGCCATTAAACTGTACACCTAAAAATGGCTACGATGGTAAACTTGATGTTATGTGTATTTTACTGCAATAGAAAAATGGAGGAAAACTTTAAAAATGCTGCGGAATGAGGTATCCACAGAAGGCTTTGATAAGCTCTGATATATTCCTGGAAACATGAGGGCGCATTCGTGTGCAGGACTGTGTGCATGGTCAGGAAAGACACGAGAAGGTTGTAATCTCTCGTATCTGGCTGACTTTGAGATTCTGCGCAATCAGGAAGTGAAGGCCAAAGCAAAGCTGTAAACTACTGAAGTGCTGACTGTGTACCCCAATACGTGCCCCTTTTGGTACGTATAACCAAAAGGACTGGAGACTTACTGGTTAAAATCACTTGAGAAAATCTGTGTCCAATCATCAGATGACCATGAAGCTAACTAAGCAGAGCTTCAGCGGTCACATATGAGAAAGAATACACTTTTTTACAGCATTAGTCCAGGAAAAGTCACTCAACAAACCAACAGCAGCCACAACCACAAACCCCTGAGGGAAGAGTCTGGCTTTCAGAGTTATGTCATGTTATTTAAAATGTTTAGTTTTCAACAAAATTATGAGATATACAAAGAAATAGGAAAAAATGGCCAGAGTTAAATAAAACAGTCAATGCAAACTGTCCCTGAGGGTGCCCAGAAGTTGCACTTACTAGACAAAGATTTTTAGGTAAGCTACTATAAATATGTTCAAATTAAAGGAAACCATGTATAAAGACTAAAGGAAACCATAAAACAATGTCTCACCACTAGAAAATAATAGAGACTAAAATCATTTTTAAAAAGAGAACCAAACAGAAATTCTAAGTTGAAAATTATAATAACTGAAATGAAAAATTCCCTAGAGGGACTCAGTAGTAGATTAGAGGTGGCAGAGAAAGAATCAGCAAACTTGAAGATAGGTCAATTTAGAGTATCCAGTCTGAGAAGCAAAAGAAAAAGGAATGAAGGAAAATGAACAGAGTCTCAGAGACATACTATCTGTGCCATACTATCAAGCATACCAAGAAACACATCTTGGAGAAATCCTAGAGGAGAAGAGAGAGAGAGAAAAAGGCTAAAGGATATCTGAAGAGATAGTGGCCCAAAACTTCCCAAATCTGATGAAAAAGTTTAATCTACATATCCAAAAGTTCAACAAATTACAAGTAGAATAAACTCAGTGAGACCCACATCTAGAGGCATGATAGTCAAGCTACCAAACTCAAAACCAAACAGAGAATCTTGAAAGCAGCAAGAGAATAACAATTTGTCATGTCCAAATGATCCTCAATAAATTAACAACTGACTTCTCATCAGAAACCACGGAGGCTAAAATGCTGCAGAATGACATGTTGCAACTTGTGGGTAGAAAAAAGAATGTCGGCCAAGAATTCTATATCCAGCAAAACTATCCTTCAAAATGAAGGAGAAATGAGACATTCTTAAATAAACAAAAACTGGGAGAATTTGTCACTAGCAGAACTGCCTTACAAAATACTAAAGCCATCCTTTAGGCTGACATGAAAGGACACTCCACGTTAACTTAAATTCACATGATGAGATAAACAGCACTGTTAAAAGTAACCACATAGGAAAAAAAAACTACATAGGTATGTACAAATGTGTTGTTGTTTGCTTGTAACTTTTTCTTCTCTCTGATTAAAAGACAAGTGCAAGGACTTCCCTGGTTGCGCAGTGGTTAAGAATCCGCCTGCCAGCCTCTTCAATAAGTGGTGCTGGGAAAACTGGACAGCTACATGTAAAAGAATGAGATTAGAACACTCCCTAACACCATACACAAAAATAAGCTCAAAATGGATTAAAGACTTAAATGTAAGGCCAGAAACTATGAAACTCTTAGAGGAAAACATAGGCAGAACACTCTATGACATAAATCACAGCAAGATCCTTTTTGACCCACCTCCCAGAGAAATGGAAATAAAAACAAAAAATAAACAAATGGGACCTAATGAAACTTCAAAGCTTTTGCACAGCAAAGGAAACCATAAACAAGACCAAAAGACAACCCTCAGAATGGGAGAAAATATTTGCAAATGAAGCAACTGACAAAGGATTAATCTCCAAACTTTGCAAGCAGCTCAATAACAAAAAAAAACAAACAACGCAATCCAAAAATGGGCAGAAGATCTAAATACACATTTCTTCAAAGAAGATATACAGATTGCCAACAACCACATGAAAGGATGCTCGACATCATTAATCATTAGAGAAATGCAAATCGACACTACAATGAGGTATCACTTCACACCGGTCAGAATGGCCATCATCAAAAAATCTAGAAACAATAAATGCTGGAGAGGGTGTGGAGAAAAGGGAACACTCTTACACTGCTGATGGGAATGTGAATTGGTACAGCCACTATGGAGAACAGTATGGAGGTTCCTTAATAAACTACAAATAGAAGTACCATATGACCCAGCAATCCCACTACTGGGCATATACCCTGAGAAAACCATAATTCAAAGAGTCATGTACCAAAATGTTCAATGCAGCTCTATTTACAATAGCCAGGAGAAGGAAACAACCTAAGTGTCCATCATCGGATGAATGGATAAAGAAGATGTGGCACATATATACAATGGAATATTACTCAGCCATAAAAAGAAACGAAATTGAGTTATTTGTAGTGAGGTGGATGGACCTAGAGTCTGTCATACAGAGTGAAGTAAGTCAGAAAGAGAAAGACAAATACCGTATGCTAACACATATATATGGAATCTAAGAAAAAAAAATGTCATGAAGAGCCATGGGGTAAGACAGGAATAAAGACACAGACCTACTAGAGAATGGACTTGAGGATACGGGGAGGGGGAAGGGTAAGCTGTGACTAAGTGAGAGAGAGGCATGGACATATATACACTACCAAATGTAAAATAGATAGCTAGTGGAAAGCAGCCGCATAGCACAGGGAGATCAGCTCGGTGCTTTGTGACCACCTAGAGGGGTGGGATAGGGAGGGAGACGCAAGAGGGAAGAGATATGGGAACATATGTATATGTATAACTGATTCACTTTGTTATAAAGCAGAAACTAGCACACCATTGTAAAGCAATTATACTCCAATAAAGATGTAAAAAATCTGAAACATAAAAAAAACGATGAATGTTGGAAGCTTCAATATTCCACTTTCATTACAAAATAGAACTAGACAGAAGATCAAAAAGGAAATAGAGGACAACACTAGACCTAACAGTCTATACAATATGCCACCAAACAACTGTGGAATGCACGTTCTTCTCAAGTGAACATAGAACATTCTCCAGGATGGACCACATTTTAGACCCTAAAACAAGTCTTAATAAATTTAAAAGGATTGAAATTACACAAAAATATGTCTTCCAACCAAAATGGAATGAAATTAGAAATCAATAATAGAAGGAAATTGGGGAAATTCACAAATATGTGGAAATTAAACAACACACTCCTAAATAACCAATGGGTTAAAGAAGAAATCACAAGGGATATTAGCAAATACAGAGATTAAAGAAAATGAAAACATACTGCAGCAAAATTTATGGGAATCAGCTAAAGCAGTGCTTAGAGGAAATTCACAGCTATAAACACCCATAGTAATAGAAGAAGAAAGATATCAAAACAATAACCTAAACTACCACCATTAGAAACTAAAAAAGCACAAAAAGAACCCAATGCAAGCAGAAAGTAAGAAATTATAGAGATTAGAACAGAATGAATGTGATAGAGAATAGAAAAAAATATAGAAAATAACAAAACCAAAAATTGGTTCTTTGAAAAGATCAAAGATCAACAAAAGTGACAAATCTTTAAGTAGGTGGACTAAGAGAAAAAGAAGATTCAAACTACTAAAATCAGGAGTGAAAGAGGAAACATTACTATTGAGCTTAAGGAATTAAGAAGGATCACAGGCATCCCAGTAGTAACAATCACACCTATCACCCAAGAAACTCCTTGAGGAATCGACTGGCTCTAGAACTGGTACACAAAATACCTAAGATGAGCCTAGGAAATTTTATAACACCAGAAAGTGCTGAAAACAGAGACAAAACACATCATCATGGGGGTATGTCAAAGGAAACAGGAACCAACTGAAAAAGCTCCCGATTGCTGAAGCTGGAACCATATGAGCAATAAGATCAATAAAGTATACTGGATTATAACTCAGCATACAAAATAAACGTCCATAATAAATGGTGAATAAATAAATGGGAGAGAAGAGACAGACCTCCCATGCAGAAGAACACCAAATAATTTACGTAGATACACCAACTTCAAGGAGGTAGAACATAACTCCTTAAGTGTAGGCTGCACACAGAGTTCATTCCAAAGAATACAGTATGGAAAGGGAGAGAAAGAGTAACTTTAAGTGGAGAAATCTGGCAAACATTCTCAGCCAGGTCATCAAGGTCAACATCGACAGTGATAAGCCATGTTGACAGCATGTACCCTTGATGTGGTGTGATGAAAATGGCACTTTACCTCTGTGGTCTTCCTCCCCAAAACCTATAATCCCAGTATAATCATGAGAAACACAACAGGCAAATCCCAACTGAAGGATAATCCACAAAGTATCTGACCATTACTCCTTCAAACTGCTGAGGTCGCTGCTTGAGCTGCTACAACAAAATACCATAGACTGGGTCGTTTAAACGACAAATATTTTTTCCTCACAGTTCTGGAGGCTGGGAAGTCCAGAATCAAGGCGCTGGCAGATTCAGTGTTTGGTGAGAGCTCTCTTCCTCATTTGCTGATGGCCGCCTTCTTACTGTGTGTCCTCACATGATGGAGAGCTCATGCATCTTTTCCTCTTTTTATAAGGACATTAATTCCATCATAAGGCTTCTACCCTGATAACCTAATCTAACCCTAATTACCTCCCAAAGGCCTCATGCCTCCAAATACCTACAGTCAGATTGGGGATTAGGGCTTCAACATATGAACTGAATTCAACATTCAATTCATAGAGGTAATAAAAAGCAAAGTCAGAGAAATGGTCATGGTCAAGAGGAGCCTAAGGAGACATCACACAAATATGACGTGGTATCCTGTACAGGATTTTGAAACATTAGGCTAAAAAGAATACTAGGTGAGAACTAAGGAAAAATAAAGTATGTATTTCATTTAAATGTATCAATATTTACAGACTATAACAAATGTCCCATTAGATTTTATTTTATTAACATTAGACGTTAATAACAGAGGAAACTAGATGCGGCACATATATGGAAACTCTCTGTACTATCTTTGCAACTTCTCTGTAAATCTAAAGCTGTCCTAAAATTAAAAGTTTATTTTTTAAAAGTATGACAAGGGAATACTACTAATAACTGTGTGTCAACAAATTTGATAACCGAGATGAAAAGGACAAATTGCTAGAAATACACAGATTACCAAAACTGACTCAAGAATAAATAGACAATCTGATTAAACTTACTGCAAGGTATTTATTTAATTTTCAAACTGCCCACAAAGAAAAGCCGATGCCCATATGGCTTCACTGGAGAATTCTAGTAAACATTTACAAAAATAATACCAATCCTTCACAAATCTTCTAAAAAGTAAAAGAGGAAGGAACATTTTCCAACTTATTCTATGAAGTCAGTATTACCCTGGCAAAGCCAGAAAAAGACATTACAGGAAAAGAAAACAACAAATCAATATCCACTGTGAACAGAAACACAGAAATTCTCAACAAAATACTAGCAAGCTATATCCAGCAAAGGACTATATAGAAAGGACAATACATCACGACCAGTGAGATTTATCATAGGAACACAAGGTCAGTTTAACACCTAAAAATCAATGTAGTATATAATAGCAATAAAGAGCAAAGCCACGTGATCATCTCAAAAGATGCAGAAAGAGCATTTGACAAAATCTGACACCTTTTAATGATCTAAAATACTCAATGAATTAGGAATATAAGGGGACTTCTCCACCCTGATAGAGGGCATCTAAGAAAACTCACATGTAACCTCTGGAAATTAATAAAGGAGACCTCAACTAAAATTAGAGTCAGGAATGACCTGTAGAGGGAGCTCTCACGCATTCTCACTCACCATCATTTGCATGGCCTGCATTTCATGTGTATGCCCCACAGGAAGAAGCATACCTTGCACTCCCAGACAGGAAGTGACTACATTACTATCCCAAAGGAAGAATTTCTCCTTGCTCGGCAACAGTTCAGCCAATGAGAAACATCACAGCTCGACCAAGGAGAAGCCATCACCATCCTGAACTTCTACCTTCCTCCAATGAACTTTCATTTAGAACAGCCCCTGCAGCTTCCCCATTTTCCCCATAAAAGCAGACTCCCTTTGTTCTCTGGACATGCCTGTGGTTTGCCATAGACTGCATGTCTCAAATTGCAATTTTTTTGCTGTTCCCAAACAAACCCTATTTGTTGGTAAAGTAACTGCTTGTTTTAGGTTAACACCTCACACTTAACGGTTAAAGACAGAATGATTTCACCCTGAGATGAGGAACAAGAAAAGAATTTCCACTTTCACATCTACTATTTAACACTGTTCTACAGGTTCTACCAAGGGCACTTAGGGAAGACAATAAAGGACATCCAGATTGGAAAGGAAGAATTAAAAATACGTCTGTCCCCATCTGATATGTCCTTACATGTAGAAAGTCCTAAGGAATCTGGAAGAATTAATTATTAGACCTAATAGATGAGTTCAGCACGGTTGCAGGATACAGTATCAACACACAAATAAAAATTTATTTCTGTACACTAGCAATGAACAATCTGAAAATGAAATTAAGAAAATTTCACTTACAATAGCATCAAAAAGGATTAAAGTATTTAGGAATAAATCTAATAAAAGAAGTGAAAGAAAGACTTGTACACTGAAAACTACAGAATAGTGTACAGAATACTGTTGAAAAATTAAAGAAGAACTAAATAGTGTGAGCACATATATGGATATCTAAAAAGGACAAAACAAAACAGCTTTTAATTCATAAAGTCAGACGACTAATACATTAACAACAATTCCCTGATGAGTTCCCATTTTGTCAAATATTTTTCTCAAAGTTATCGGCAGGTGTCTCCAGGGAGCAGATGGCTACCTATGGCATGAAAGGAAGAGGGGGGGAAGGAAGAAAGATCTTCAATGCTTATGAAGTGCAAGACTTAATACTGTTAAGATGGCAACAATCCCCAACTTGACTGCAAATTCATATCAAGCCCTATGAAAATCCTAGCCGCCCTTTTGCAGTAACTGGCAAGCTGTTCCTAAAACTTATATAGAAATGCAAGGGACCCAGAAAATCCAAAAGATTCTTGAAAAAGAAGAACAGGGAGGACTCACACTTCTAAATTTCAAAACTTACAGACTAATGCTGGCAAAGAAGTAGACATATAATCAATATTATAGAATTGGGAGTCCAGGAAAGTAACCCTTATATTTGTGATCAATTGATTTTTGACAAGAACGCTAAGGCAATTCGGTAGTGGAAGAGAATAGTCTTTTCAACAAATGGTGCTGAGGCAATCTGATACTCACAGGCAAAACAATGAAGCTGGACTCCTGCCTCACATCATATACAGCTAAACTAAAACTGGATCACAGACGTAAATGTGAGGGCTAAAATTATAAAACTCTTAGAAGAATACATAGGATTAAATTTATTACTTCACTTAGGCAATGATTTCTTCGCTATCATACTAAAAGCATAAGCAACAAAAGAATAAATTAGATAAACTGGCCTTCGTCAAAACTGAAAGCGTTCTGCATCAACAAAGTGAAAAGATAATCTACAGACGGGAGGAAAATGCTGCAAATCATATGTAATGTACTTGTACCAAAAATATATAAAGACCCCTTAAAACTCAACAACGAAAAGACAAACAACCCTATTAAAATGGGCAAAGGACTTGAACAGACATTCCTCCAAAGAAGATATACACATAGCCGATAAACACATGAAAAGAGCTCAACATCATAAGTCATTAGGAAAATGCAAATCAAAACTGTAATAAGCCACCATTTCATCCACTATGATGACTACAATCAAAGAGATAGATGACAGGGACTTGCCTGGCGGTCCAGTGGTTAAGAATCCACGTTTCCACTGCAGGGGGCATGTGTTAGATCCCTGGTCAGGGAACTAAGATCCCACATGCCATGAGGTGCAGGCAGAAAAAAAAAGAGAGATAGATAACAATGTGTTGGTAAGAATGTGAAGGAGTCTGAACTCTCTCATACATTTCTGGTAGGAATATAAAATATGTGTGTTTTGGTAATCAGTTTGGCTCCTAAAAATGTCGAACAAAGAGTTGCCACGTGGCCCAGAAATGTCACCCCCAGGTATGTACCCAAGATTAATGAACACATAAAACTTGTACACGAGATGTTCACAGCAGCATTGTTCACAACAGCCAAAGAGTGAAGAGTATCCCCATGTCCATCAGCTGAGGAACGGATAAACAAAAAGTGTGTATACCCTATTAGTGACTATTACTCAGCCATAATAAGGAATGAAGTATGATACACGCTGCGACAAATTTGAACCGTGAAACATTATGGTTAATGAAAGACGTCAGACACGTAAGACCATATACTGTATGAGTCTATTTATATGAAATGTACAGAATACGCAAATTCATAAAGAAAGCAGACTAGTGGTTTCTAGGGACTAGAAGTAGAAAGGAATTGAGAATGGCTGCTAATAGGTATGGGGTTTCTTTTCGGGGTGAAGAAAATGTTCTAAAATTAAATAATGGTAATGATTGCACAACTCTGTGAAAATACTAAAAACTACTGAATTTACACTTGAAAGGTATGAATTTTATTTCATATAAATTACAGCTTATAGAGCTGTTTTTGTAACTTTCACTTCAAAGAATAAGCTTTTTAAACCGCCAATTGAAGGCTTATTGGCGGTTGCGTTGAGAAATACGGAAACCCCGGAAGACAGTGGTGGACTGGCTGGTGCACACGGAGGCTCGGCTTTTGCCCCAGGCAATCCCCAGAGACCAAGGGTCCAAGCATCGGCTGCCAGCACACCTCAGTTTAGAAGACGAAGACTTACAAAGAACTCAGGGAAGCCCGCCCCCCGTCCCCCGCCCCGCCGTCATTACTGCTGGCCCTTGCCGAGGAGAACAGGATGTGAGACTTCGTCCAAGCTGGTAGGGCAAGCTTTTCCAGTTCAAATTGGTCCAACAGCGTAGAGCTGGTAGGGAAGACAGAGGGCAGGCACTCTGAACAGGGCAGAACTTGCCTCCTTCACACGCCCATCTCCACCCTGACCCCAAACTGCAAAAGGCCCTCAGTCCCTCTCATCCAATTTAGAAGCTGAAGCTCCATATGAATGACGTTTTTGGAGCCACAAGGCTCTGGCAATACAAATGTATTTTCATCATTCAATGTCACGTGACTCCAAGGTTAGTTCATTACCATTACCATAATTATCTCTTACTTTCCAGGTTAAAAATATTAAAAATGTAAAATTTTCTTTTTCTTGATACCTAAGGATTTCTCTCTACAGTTATCCACATGTTTAAACAAATCCCTTTTGCATGGAAACATATTTAATTCAGAGCGTGAAAAGCTCATTTGGTGTGCACTGCAAGTCTTGTTAGCTGTCTTTACGCCCACAATTAAATCATAAGCTTCCCTAGTGGAAGTGCACTTCCAAGCTCCTATGCTGAGGGTCTCAGAGAGAGAGATTTGCCCAAAGCCATAGAGCTACGTGACTCCAGGCTGGAAATAAAGCCCATTTTCTGACTCTGCTCCCGTGTTCCATCTGCAGCAGTAAGCTGCTGCCACTTCAAGCCACCAAAAAGTTCATTCTTTTCACAACTGAAATCATGGTCCCAGGTTTCATCTTAAACTCACTTAGCTACTCTTTGCTTAAAAACTCTAAAATGGCACACTTTTGATAATTAGATGCAGCTCTGGCTTAATACCATTCCCAAAGAAACTGAGTCAAGCAGCTGCCATCCTCCTGTGGTCTAACACCAAAGGCAAGGGTAGGAGAATGATAAATGGTATTGTCTTCTCACCTAGGTCCTTTCCCACTGTTGTCTTTCTAACTAGGGAGGGCTCCTAGGGCCTGAACCCCGCGTGATGTCCCTCGACGGCCCCCGGCGGGGGGCAACCAATCACCATTTCCATCAGTCGGGCGAAAGCTGTGGGAGGTAAAGGTGCACCCGTGGCTGTGTCTCTAACAGCTATATGGGGGCAGGAAACGCACCACACTACTGTTACTTTCAAGCTGCCCCCTCCTAGATGTGGGCAGCTAAAACCCAGAGGCAAAGGGGCACTTGGTCACTCTTTGCCACAGCGTCTGAGTCAACCACCCCCAAGCCCCAGCTCACCTCCCCTTTCGGGTTGCCTTTCACAAAAAAGGGGAATTGAACTTTAAGGACAAAGGTCTGTAACTCTGAATTTCTATCCTCCTTCATCATTTCCTTAAGATACTCTGCTGTTTTTAAAAAAGCATCCTTTCCTCTCCTGCATGCAACTCACGGTAATCTTCGCCTCGGAGGCAGTCAGAAAAGCCGACCGCATGTGCCTGTGAACACAGTCACTCTGGAGAAACCAGCAAGATTCATGCTGGACCGAAAAAGGGGCGGAAACGCCAAGGGCTGGTGTCTGGTATGACACTTGAGGTGCCACTGGAGCCCAGGGCTCACTGTCCTGCGGCCGTTCCAGTCCTGCCTGGGCCGGGAGGGACAGCTGACTGAGAGAGCTCTGCGCTCGGGAGAGGACGCTCCTCCAGGCTTCTCCAACATGCATGCTTTTTAAACAATTAGGATCACACAGTTTGGTACATTTATCTTTATGGTTTGAATGGGATAGAACCATACAGCTCAAAATTCAGAAGGAATCCCAGCCACCCAGTGTCCCCTCCACAGGAGCCAATGATTTCAGCTGTAGTGCCTTCAAAAGGCATCTCCTGCATGTAAGCGCAGTATCTGTGGCCTGTATCCATATTCCCTCTTTTTTAAACAGGAGCACACTGCATGCACTGGTCTACTCTATGCATTTCCACTGACCTGCTGTACTTGAAAAACATTCTTTTACTGAATGCTTGTGGTCCCATGAGGTAGGTATCTCAAACTTGCACGTCATCTGGCTCCTGGCTTGTAAGGTGCCCACAAGGTGCCCACAGGGGCGTGATGAGGTATTGTCAGACTCACCAGGCAAGGCCAGAGGAGCCAGGCATTAAGGAGGAGTCTTTACCTGTTGAAATCTGCTTAGGAACTGAGTCACTTATAAGCTACCCCCCAAACCCCAAGCAGCCACAAACTTTCAATTACCGTATGAGCGAAAGCAGGAACCTGCCACCAGACCGTGAGGGCAGGGTCTGTCTGCCGCAGCCTAGCACGGTCCCTGCTATATGGTAGGCGCTCAAATCTTTATTGAATTAATGAAATAAACCTGTGTTAACCAGCGTCAAAATAAAAGTCTATAAGCTGACATTACCGGACAAAACAGGAATGCAGCAGATGTGAGCACGGAGTCACCAAGCAGGCCCCGCGCCTCAGGCCAGCCCTGCCACATCCCAGCAACCTGAAGCTGAACGCCAGCCCGCCCCTGCCCGCCACGTGTCAGCACAAAAGTGAAGACAGCTTCACCAGCAAAGGCACTGTTGCAATGAATATTTGCAAAGGGGTGTGACCTGGCAGGTGTAACACACTCTGGCTGTGCCTCTGCTTCAGAGGGCACACAGCTCAACACCACGTACCAGCTTTAGGACACAGAGGCTCAGGGGGTCTCAGACCCAGTGGTGCCTGAAGGTGTGCCCTCCGCTAGAGACCACGCGGTGGGCACCCTGCATTTGCGGCAGGAAGGTAGACCCCGAGCCTCTAGGCCGCTCCCACCACTGCCCGCCCCACACCCTCCCTGCAGCAGAACTGACCCTAGAAAGAGGAGAACATCCGAGAAGCATCGTTTGCTTTTGCCGCTCCCTTTCACAAGAGAGGCCCCAAGAACCACCAGGACACTTTTACAAAAGTGTCGTTTCACGTGACATGTGTCTCTTCATTCATGTGAACTCACTCCTCCAAACTACCAAGTAGGAACTTTTTTTTTTTTGATGTGGACCATTTTTAAAGTCTTTATTGAATTTGTTACAATATTGCTTCTGTCTTATGTTTTGGTTTTTTTGGCCTCGAAGCATGTGGATCTTAGCTCCCCGACCAGGGATAGAACCCGCACCCCCTGCACTGCAAGGAGAAGCCTTAACCACTGGACCGCCAGGGAAGTCCCCCAAGGAGGAACTTATTCATTGAAAAAATATTTTCATGAGCTGGACTTTATAGCTTCAAAAAGAAAACTATGGTCTCCATTTTATCCCCACTGACCCTGGCATAGAGCAGGCACTCAAAGTACATCTGCTGAGTGGACAGCTAGTAATAAGGTATGGCCCCCGCTCTCACTCACGCAGAGAATATCCATGGAGAGGTTCCAAGAAACAGGTACCACCCCTCACACTGGGGCACGTGAGTGAACAAAACAGAAAAAATGTCTGCCCTCATGAGACTTACATACTAGTGGGGAGGACAGGCAGCAAACAGTAAAAATAGTGAATAAGCAGATCCTATAGTGTGTAGGAAAGTGGTAAGTGCCATGGGGAGAAGGAGAGAATGTAAGGAGATGGGCTGATGGAAGCCACGTGTTTTCCATAACCTGCCGGAAGCTACATAGGAGCACAGACCATGGCAGCTCAAAGGCCTGCTGGATCCCTTCCACAGGGCCTGGACAGGTCGCCCCGGCGCTACAGCTCTCTGGGCTTGCGGCTGTAGGATGCGGCTACCTTAAGGTTTTATGCACACAGAGCAGGTTAGCTGCTTCTGACCACTGTAACAATTTAACCATTACTGTGAAAGCAGTGCTTTCCTTCAAAACTCTTCAGGGCTAGGCTCTTCCCAGTGATCCTGAGACTCTGCCCTGATCTTGAGGGACCAAGGAGGATGCTAGATGCTAAATCTTCTCATTCCAATCCCCACTGACTGCTCCCTGGCAGCGGCCTGGGGCTGAAGCACCCAGGATTCCTCGGCTCATTTTCCTACTGTAAAATGTGTTTCTCTTGAAGATACCTGAGGGTTATCCGGGGGGCTACTATGTTCTTCCACACACGAACGACCCCTTATAAGTAAAGGCTGTCTTACAACGCAGACTTCAAACGACGCACACACGTTACCCAGCCTTCTCACTGCAGGAAGCGACCCAGCGCAGCACCCTGGATCCTGCGGTAGAGGCTCCGCCCCCAGGCGACCCCACCCCGGGGCACCACCCCATACCAAGGCCACCACCCCCGGCCCCTTAGGTGAGAGCAATCACAGGAAAAGAAGCACAGGTAGATTCTGATAGAAAATCTTCATCAAAATACGGTGAAAAACGGAAACTGTAAAAGCTCGTCAAACAGATGAAGCAGGCGCGCAGGATGAAAGACGATGAAGCCAACAGAGGTGCTGTTTCAGCGCTCAAGGAAGCCTTTACAATATGGAAAGTGAAAGAAAACACAACCCGACGGTAAATCCACGGTGTGATCCCAATCAGGTTGAAAATTACCTGGGTGCAACACAGAACAAAGCAGCAAGGCCCCACCCCGGGCCTGGGACTCCCGCCTAAGCCAAGAGCCCAGGGAGCTGCGTACACCTGGCCCACCTCTGGCTCTCTGGGCTGGGCCCAGGCACAGGGAGTCAGAACCTGCATTCTCACAAGATTCCCAGTGACCCGGGTGCACACTAGAGTCTCAAAGGCAGTGTTGTAAACATCCCAGTAAGCATCTTGCCAGTGACCGCTATGGGCTACTTTTTTTTTTTTTTTGCGGTACGCGGGCCTCTCACTGCTGTGGCCTCTCCCGTTGCGGAGCACAGGCTCCGGACGCGCAGGCTCAGTGGCCATGGCTCACAGGCCCAGCCGCTCCGCGGCACGTGGGATCCTCCCGGACCGGGGCACGAACCCGTGTCCCCTGCGTCGGCAGGCGGACTCTCAACCGCTGCACCAACCAGGGAAGCCCTGGGCTACTTTTTAGTACTCATTCATTCATTCAACAAGATTTCACTGAATGCCCAATACGGGCCAGGCCCTGCGCCAGTGATGAGCGTCTTCGTGAGGCTGATGGTTTAGCTTGAAAGCCCAACACTGAGACGCTGAACAGTAATCACATGTGCAAATGTGTAATGACAAACTGAGAAACGTAAACGAAGAAGTGGCATGACACAGGTCCTGGTTTAAACTGTGCGCACGAGGAAAGCAACAAGCAGATGGAGAAGGGGCTGCAGCACATCACCCACGTGTGGCCCGAAGGAGCTCCCAACAGCCCAGGCACCGGGGGGCAGGACCTCGCTGTGTGCACGAGGAGGCTGCCGGGGCAGCCCTGTGGGCTGTGACCTACGTCCTGCTCTTCATCGGGGTGGGTCCTGGAGTCACAATCAACACGACATTCCAACCATAAAAGATCTCAGGAGCGTACATTCGTAGGGTAAACGCCAGCACCTCGGGACCATTTCAGGACGGGGCCAAGGAGCATGTGTACACATGCCACGTGGAAAACTGTGGAGAGACCTCCATTTATGGGATGATCAGGTAGCACAGGCTGTCCTCCTAACGAGGCATCTGTCAGAGCGTGGGACCTGCCGTGGGACGACCTCCTGGGCTGACACGCTGGGACAGTTTAAAATCGGGCCACAGACCTGTGAGTCAGATGGGGCGGAGCCTGGCCCCCTGCCGTGCCCCGTCCACCCACCTCAATCCACAGCAACGATGGCCCAGCTGTCAGCGCCTGCAGAACTGCTCAGACAAGCACCAATTCCTGCACGAGGCTGCCAGACAGCTGCTGGGGCCTGAGAACCCACTGCACTTGTGGTCACCTCTACGAGCCCCACGTGTGCCCCAGACAGGTGGGCACACACTCCTCTGCTCACGAATGCGTGGCCGGCACCCGTGGACCCAGTACTGCTAAATGTAGCGGTGGGGCAGGGTTGAGAGTGGAGGAGAGATTTAGGAATATGGCCTGTGGTCCCTGCCTGGCAGGGGTTTCCACGGTGGTAGAGGAGGTGTGGTGGGCGCCAAGCTCTGCGTGCATGCTCTACGTGACCCTGACGGCGACCCTGAGGTGTCACTGTTCCCATTTTACAGACCAGGAGACTGAGGCCTGGAAGGATTCCATAACAGTGCACGGGTACAAGGCTAGTAAATGAAGGAACTGAGGCTAATACAGGGGAGAATTTAGACAAGACCTAAAGAGCGCCCATGGTGTGGGTGAGAATTCCAAGGGACAGGGACGCCCTACGTGGGAAGGGACGGCACCCAGACCAGCTGACAGCGTGGACAGAGGGGGGCCATGGTGGCGTTAGCAGCATGAACCAGAGTCGGGCTGCTCTAGAAGCTGGGGGTAAACATGCAGGGAGACCCTGGTGTTGAGGTGGGGCTGGCGGACTGGAAGGTCCACCTGGGCCAGAGTGTGGAGGCAAATGCCAGGGTGCTCATCTGTCTTTGCCTTCACAGAACTTTCCTGGAACAGAAATCCACTCAGGCAGAGGACTGGAGCCCCAGCTGAGTGGGGAGGCAAGGTCACGTTCGGACATGAGCTCAGGGTGCATGGAAAACCGTTAGTGTCCAGGGAGGGGATGGGCTGAGGCGGGACGCTGCCTGGGCCCGTGGTAGCTTATCACACAAAAGGCAGAGTCACCGAGAGCAAAGGCTCTGGACCAGTGTACTAGGTTCAAAGTCCTGACTCACCTTGACTGGCTGGGTGACTCGATAATTTCGACTTCTCCAAGCCTACCTCCTCCTTTGTAAAAGAGGGACAAAGCATATTCCTCGTAGGGTTGTTGTGAGAGCTGAATACACATCCATGTGCTGCTCGGAGTGAGATTCCAGCAAACAGCAGCTAGTCACCAGCTCGCCCTCGATCAGCTTTGCTCCCGGAGCTTTTGCTCTTCTTGGCCAAGCACGCGTGGAGAAGTTCTGCACTGAGCTAGACCTTCCGCACGCATTCCCAGGGCTGTACTGAGCCCTTCTCAAAGCGTCAGACTGGCCAGCATCATGAAGTGAGACTTTGGCCGGTGTGGGTTTATAAATGACAGAGCAGGAAGCTCGCGGGCCCCCACAGCAGCGTCCCCTCCTTCAGCTGAGCCACCTTCCTAATTTCTGAACGCGAGCCACGGCTTCCATAGGCCCTGTCCCTTCCGCCACTGGCAGGCAGTTGTCGTTCAGGGCATCTTTCACAGTGAAACCACCTTTTTATAACTCTGGGAGAGAAAAGCGGTGCTCAGGAGTGTGACCCTAACCCCGATCTCTGGATGGGGACTCTGAGCTAAGCTAAGCAGGCGCTGCCCACCCCCAGCCTTGCAATCCAAGGGGCCTCCACTGAGTCACTCGTCCAGTGCGCTAGGGACCTGGGAGGTCACCGCTAACACTGACCACAGTTGCAAAGAGCCTCTGCAGTGCTACAGAGGAAAAGGCTCTCCCTGTGCCCTCCCCATCTCCCTCCAGTCAGACTGTACACAGGCCAGAGCTCGTGGGGCTGCCGAGGAGAGGGGACTTCACAGGATGCAGGAGGGATATTTAAGAAGCAGTGCAGCCCTGAGCTGGTGTCCAGGAGGTGCTGGGGAGGAAGGTGGAGAGACACATGCTGTGACTTCAGAGCACGTCTGGACCAGGTAGGTGTTGTCTGTCTTCCATGAGGTGGAACCAGGGGATAATAACTAGATGGGAAGCAGGATGGCACAGCAATTGAGGGTTTAAGATCTGATTCTGCCACTTGGCTGGGGCCTTGGCTGGGCGAGCTAACAGCCTGGTCAAGACCCCGGGTCCTCCCCTCTACAGCCCATGTATAAGGTGTCATGAGCGTCAAGGAAAACATCTGTGACGAGCACCCGGCAGAAGGGCCGGCAGGAAGCGGGTACACAGCCGATGCTCCAAGAAGGGAAGCTGCAACCATGAGACGCCACTGAAACTGACGAGAGAAGGTCACACCTGCCTGGACTCTCCTCCAGGTGAGGTCAGGGAGGGAGCCCAGAGACTGCGCTCCCCAGAACCTCACTCCAGGAAGCGCTGCAGGGCAACCCCGATAGCACATGCTTGCCCACTCTCAAGGGCTGGTCCCTGCGGATCCTCGGCCTGGCGGTGACCAGAGTCTGTGGCCCACCACCGGGTGGGCTGACAGGAGGCACCACCGATCAGCAGTGCGGTCGCATTCCTGGGAAACCGCTCCCAGTTCGGGGCGGCGGTGCACAGGACCGGTGACTCCGAGCTCGAGGCGAGCAGGGACAAAGCTGCTCCAGGGCAGCTCCTCTCCGGAGAACCCGCGACACACTGCTTCCCACAGGAGCGTCCAGACGTACGGGCTTCTGCATCCCCTTCCAGGCCAAAGGAGCACGTTCCTGTGAAATCTGGGTGCCCCGCTCGTCCTGCGCCTGTAGCTGCTGCCAGGAGTCAGGGGCCGCCTCCTCCTCTGTGCGAAGGACCTTTGTGCAGGCAGAGCAGTTTGCCCCACAGCAGCGGCCCGTCATCATTCCAGGCCAGCGAGGGAAGTAAGGGCAGGGCTTGTGGGTGGGGAAGCAGTCGCTCAGGCCCCCAAGCATGGAAAACAGGACGCGAACATCCCTTTAGTCTCCCAGTTCCTCTAGCATAGCTGACCATGGAAAGACGGCCGCTAATGGTCCTCACAGTTCTTTGCCACAGCCCTTAACCAGGGACCCCAGGGTCCTTCCACGGCAACACGCACCCCCAAAGGAGGCCGTCGGGGGGGCTTTCTGCCCCTGTGCGTCAGTGCCCCACGTCCTGTCTCGGAAGCAAAGGCACAGAGAGATCTGCTCTGTAGACTGACGGACATACAATCCAGCTTTCGACAGGCACACTCACGCCGTGAAACGGAAAATAAACACGCCGGATCACTAGGCAGGACTTTCAGGGAGAGCGAAGAAATTCCCGAAGGCAAAGGGTGCGGCTCACCAACATCCTCAGGTGTGCGAGTGGTGAGCTGCAGGGCGACACAGGGACACCCCTAGGTGAAGGCCACGTGAAGCTCCCGGCTCCACAGCCCGCCACGGTCAAGGCCGCCGTGGGGGTCTTCGTTCCGCGTGGGAAATTCAGACAGTTTTCAAAAGGACGACTGTGCACCGTCACCAAAGAGACCGTGGCAGAGGCAGACCACAAGCGTACGGACAAAGAGACCGTGGCAGAGGCAGACCACACGCGTACGGACAAAGAGACCGTGGCAGAGGCAGACCACACGCGCACGGACACCAAGGGGGGAGGTGGCGCGCTGCAGACCACACGCGCACGGACACCAAGGGGGGAGGTGGCGCGGGGGCGGCGGGGGGCTGAACTGGGAGATTGGGATTGACATGTACACACTGATGTGTGTGAAACATGACTAAGAAGAACCTGCTGTATAAAAATAAACAAAATAAAATTCAAAGAAAGAAAGAGACCGTGACACGAGCTGTCCTGGACCCGTCAAGCAGCACCAGGCCCGTCCTTGTTCATGTCGTGTCTCAGTTTCTCCCCGAGCACCTGGCCCACCAGAAGGGCCCACGCCAGGTAGTACGGGGTAAAGCGGGGCAGAGGAAGGCAGGACAGCAGCAACTCAAACTGCAGAATTAAATGAAAGACCGGGGCGGAGGTGGGCGGGGGGGGCTTCCCTGGCAGGCCAGTCCTGGCAGGACTCCACGTTCCCGATGCAGGGAGCCCGGGTTCCATCCCTGGTCGGGGAACTAGATCCCGCGTGCGTGCCGCATCTCAGAGCCTGTGTGCCACAACTGAGAGTCTGCGTGCCGCATCTCAGAGTCTGCGTCCTGCTACTAAAGATCCTGCGCTCTGCAACTAAGACCTGGCACAACCCAAATAAATAAATACATAAATATTTTTTAAAATAAATAAAGGAAGGACTAGGAAGGCCCTTCAATTCTGTAAGGCAAATTCCTCATTTGTTTGGATTCAGTAATCAACAACCTATTAATAAGCTGTGGCTCAAGGCCTTCGGGAACTCCTTAACCCTCAGAACCCTACAACAGCTGCTCCACCCAAATCCACCCAAGTCCAGGGTCGGAGCCCGCACACCTGACGCTCCAGAAGAGCCACAGTGGGCTGTGCGCTAGCCTGACCAGGGCCTCCGCCAGCCGGCCCCCAGCAGCATCGAGAACAGCTAGTGAAACTCACAAGCACGCTGAAGGGGAGCTCACAGGAGGCTTTGGCTGCCTGGACCTCCAGCAACACAGACGGATGCATAAGAATACTTTTTTTTTTAACATCTTTATTGGAGTATAATTGCTTTACAATGGTGTGTTAGTTTCTGCTGTATAACAAAGTGAATCAGTTATACATATACATATGTTCCCATATCCCCTCCCTCTTGCGTCTCCCTCCCTCCCACCCTCCCTATCCCACCCCTCCAGGTGGTCACAAAGCACCGAGCTGATCTCCCTGTGCTATGCGGCTGCTTCCCACTAGCTATCTAGTTTACATTTGGTAGTGTATATATGTGCATGCCACTCTCTCACTTCGTCCCAGCTTACCCTTCCCCCTCCTCGGGGCCATCAAGTCCATTCTCTACGTCTGCGTCTTTATTCCTGTCCTGCCCCTAGGTTCTTCAGAACCATTTTTTCTTAGATTCCATATATATGTGTTAGCATACGGTATTTGTCTTTCTCTTTCTGACTTACTTCACTCTGTATGACAGTCTCTAGGTCCATCCACCTCAATACAAATAATTTCGTTTCTTGTTATGGCTGAGTAAAATTCCGTTGTATATATGTACACATCTTCTGCACAAAGGAATACTTTGAATCCATAGAAAACAGATCTCTGCACGCACACAACACGGATGGACCCTGCGGACACAGGCTGCGTTGTGACATCGCACCTGACAACCAGCACGCTCACCTTTGGTGACAGAGACCCTGCTGGTGGTTACACTGGGGACGGGGGCTGACTATACAGCGCACGAAGGCACTTCCTGAAAGCCGAAATGTCCCACACTGTGTGTGCACGGTGCTCACCGGGTGTGCAAACACGTAAAATTTCATCAAGCCACACACCTGAGACTAGTGCACTTCCCTGTCACACACACCGCACTCCACACAGGAGATTCCCTGGTGTGAGGCGGGGCTGGAACAGTTTCCTGAAAAGGCAGCTGTTTCAGCCTTGAGGCATGGCAGAGCTTCCCGCGTAAGCGCAGGAGAGGATCAGGTTGCAGACGGTCAGCCCGTGGACCTGGGGAGGGTGACAGACTAAGAATCTAACAGGGATGGGCCATGCAGGAGGCTCCTTAAGCGGCAAAAGCTTTTCTTTTACTTCCCCCAAGTAAAAAGCTACACATATACCCCAAAATACAGAGCACATGCTCTGGCTGGGGATGGTGAGAGGAGCCCACCCGCTTGGCCTCCTCTACCAGCAAGCATCTTTGCAGAGCCCCAGAGGAACACAGTCTTGGCGAGCCGGAGAGACGGATGGTGGGGTGCGGGACACATATCCCTGGACCCCAGGAACCTGGCAAGCACTGAACTTAGGGGACAGGGAAAGGAGGCATCGAAGGTAACTGCTGTCCCAGCTGTAACAGTGAGAGCCCTGTCCTGCTACCCCTAACCTATGGGTAACACAGGGCTGCCCAGGCGCTCTGGCGGAGGAAGCAGGTAGGGCCAGTGGGGTTTACAGGGAAGAGGGGTGGGCAGCACTCGTGGAGATGCACAGGAGCTGGTTCTGATGACGTGCCCCGAGCTGGGCCCCTGCAGCTCTCAGCCTACAATTTAGCACTAAGGAAATAAGGAGACACTTACAACAGCAGCGGTGTCCACGTGGACTTTTAAATCAGCTTCCTTTGAACTTCCAAATTTTCTCTTCTTTGTTCAGCTCATCTGCTACCCCGTTCTCTCCCTTCCCCTCCAGGGCACTAGCAGGCAGATGAGAAGGCCCCTGACCCCTCTCAGAGATGCCCTGGGAATAAGTCAATTGGTGAATCCAGCTTTGGTCACCTGCCCCAAAAAGCAGTTCTTTTTGCAAGTACCCTGACAGACCACTTCTGAACTAGCAGCTATCAGGAAAACCATCTGATTTCAACTCAACTAACATTTATTGGGTACCTACTGCATGCAAAGCACTGCTTGTCACATTCTAGCTGCTGAATGTTTTCCTTGGAGCGTGCTACTGAGAAAGGTAGCACAGGGAGAGAGCTAGAGTCCCCAGATGCGTACAAGTGGGGACCAGAGCCCAGCTGCTTCTGGAAGCAAGGAGGGGAGAAGATGCTCTGACTCATCTCAAAGCAACCCGTGGGGGCACCGCTGTTGCTGGCGCCAGAGAAGATAAGAGCAGCTCCTGGATGCCCGAGCACCGACTGCTCTTGCTATGTGGGCAAGACAGCCAGGATGCACCGGAAACCTCTGGTCTCAAGATGTGAAACTGTGGATTTGGTGATACTTCGGATATCAGAATGAAGGACCCCCGCATCCACCCACTCCGATATGCCCATCAGTGACTGATCCTTCATTGGATCATACGTTTTTAAGGTGAGGATACTGGCTGTCTTGGTTACCTTTGTACCGCAGCACGAACCCCACACCTGTCACACTATAGTTGCTCAGTAAATGAATACATCAACGGATGACAGGCTTTTAAGAATGACTACTGAACGCTGGACTTCCCTCAAGGCCACACGGCTAGAAACTGCTCCCGGATGGAAGAAAAGTAGAGCTTCCTCCCCGCAAAGCACTAGGCCTAACCCTTCCAAACTCCAGATCCAGACAGCCCGAGAGGGACTCCTCATTCTACACGGGGTGAGCTGTGAACACCTGCGTCAGTATCCGGACCTGGACTTGAGGGCTTGTCAGAGGGAGAGGGGCAGCAGTCCTCCTCCAACAGGGCCACAGACCGTTCATGGTAAAGAGCATGGGGTCTGGAGCCGAACTGCCTGAGCTCCCTGACCTGGGCCAGGTTAGTGGAGCCACCTTGACTTTTCAGTGTTCTCTTGTGTAAGGGAGGTTATAACAGAACCCATCTGGCAAGGCTGTGATGGGGATTAATGAATTATTATCTGTAATGTATTTAGAATATATATGTATGTGGTGAACCAAATATTAAGAAATACTTCTGAATGCAACCTATACACAGAGCGCAGCATCCAGCCTGGACCATCTCTATACCCCTAGTGTGTTCAGGGCAGCCTCAGAGGAGGGCTACCAGGTGTGTGTTGGGGCTAGAAAGGGGCACAGCACCTCACATTGCTCCCCAGGTTCACAGCTGAGGAGAAATCTGCCGAGAGGAAGTAGGGAGCCTATCAACATGGAAACGGCTAGTTGACCAAACGCAACTCGCAGACCCCTGAGGCCCCTTTCACAGACGCCTCTGCCATCGTCATTCCAAGCTCCTTCCTTGCTTGCCTCTCAAAGTCCAGGAGGCCCCTTCGTGGGAAAGGGGCAGGATGCCTCTCTATTTTCGCCGATTCAGGATGTGATTCACAAACATTAGAGCTTCTGACACCTAGAAGCAACCTTGAATGGTTGCGTCTCCCAGGCCCTGACACTCCTTTCCTTCCCTAAAATTGGAAGAGCCCTCTATCTGAAATGTCATGGGTCCTAGGAAAGGGCTTGAAGCCCTGCTAACTGGGGCGCCCCTAGGAACGCCCACAGGGCTTCCTGCTGCTCACGGGTCGCAGACCCACAGGAGGTGGGCCGCAACACCATCCATGCCCACCAGACTGACACTCCCCACCTGGGTCCCTGATGAGAGTCTCCTCTAGATGCAACTTCCCAAATCAAGTTACCAAACCTGTTTAAACACAGACATGCACGGATACAACAAAACCGGAATCTTAAAAGGGTGTAGCCAAACACAGAGGTGAGTCAAACTGTGTCAGGCGGTTCTCAACTGGCCCACAGGAGACAAGTGCCCAGCCACCCCATGGGGAGGGCCTGGCCCAGGCTCCAGCCCCCAGATGGAAGGGCATGGCCAGGCAGCCGACAACCTCAGCAGAGACAAGATCTGGGACCACAGGGAACACTGTCACCTAGCACCATCTGCACTGATTGGAAAATCTCCTGGGACAAGCAGCTCCATCACTCAGTAGAAAATAAGAACACTAATCAAAAGAAAAGAAGGGTGGAAGGAAACAGGCAGCTAAAAATAGACATAAAATAGCTAACAAATATAAGAATTTTCTATTCACTAATAACCCAAGAATACAAATTAAATGGGGATAGAATAAGAAAACACCCAGGACTGGAGGGAGGGAGAGGGCTAGACATGCAACAAGGTACACATGTATAGAAGAGACTTTCTAGAAGGAAATTCAGCAATATGTACTCAAAGCCTTAAAAATGTGCAGACTTTTCACTTAGTAATTTCACTTCTAGGAATCTGTCCTAAAGACATAATAAAAGTCCTGCATTGAATTAAGGGAATCAGTATTCTTTGTATACTTTTTATGATATACATTCTATATGTACTCTTTATATAAAGATTTAAATGCAAAGCTGCTATTCACAGCATTGTTTATTCTAGGACAAAACTGGAAATAACCCACTAGGATATTAGTTAGATTAATTATGGTTTACACATAAGACGGAATACTACGTAGTCATTTCAAAAATATGTTTTCTAAAATTATTAATGACATGAGAAAACACTTCACTGTTAAGTTCAAGGCGGAAACTTGAAGGCTACAGAATAATATACCTATAAAATATGACTCTGATTCTGTAAAACAAAGACATCTGCATGTATACATGCATATATAAAGGGTCAGAAGGACATGCGACCACACTTTGGATGTGAGAATTACCCCCTTGTGCCTGTTATGGTTTCTACATTTTCTAATGATAATGTATTTGTTTAGAATGCAGAAAAGTCTCCAACATTATCTAAACCAAGCAGCCAAAACTGGATTAAAACCTTTAGAGGTGTTACTCTCCCCTCACACAATGAACACAACAAGCCATGGGGGTGTAAACACAGTCCTGGGTTCCTGTCACCAGCACCGTGAGAAAGGCCATAAGATGAGAGAAACACGGGGAAGGGGTCAGAGGATGCAGAAGGCTTGGCCTGGTGAAGACATAAGATGGGCCTTGTAGGAGAGGGTGGTCAGGATAGGGCAGATTCTTCGAGAAAACATTTCAGGTGGGGGGAAAGCCACATAAACGGGACCCAGAGGCTGAAGAGAACACGGATGAGGCCTGAGGGGTAAGGAAACTGGGACAACACGGGCCTCATTTAACACAGGGGCCTCCAGCCAGAGGGTGAGGGCTCAGTGAACAGCAGCTTGCGGACATGGGTTGCTGTGTTCCTCTAGGCTTTTCAGGCCTGTGGCTCGCAATGGCCCCGGGCGGCCTTCTGCCTTCTCCTCAAACAAGTCATCCCCAATTACTCTGCCCCTGCAGACCCCTCCCCCAGCACTGGCCTTCCTGCTGCCCCTCTGATGGGCCAAGACTTGCTCCCCTCGGCCTGAAACATGCTCCCGCAGACAGCTGCACAGCCCCTCCCCACTGCAGGTCTTACAGGGAGAGAGGAAAAAGAGTGAGTGTGAAATGGCGGCCCCATGAACCAGAACTGGGGAGTCAGAAGTGCGTGCACCTAGAGGGGTGGGATAGGGAAGGTGGGAGGGAGACACAGAGGGAGGGGATATGGGGGTATATGCATACATACAGCTGATTCATTTTGTTATAAGGCAGAAACTCACACACCATTGTAAAGCAATTATACTCCAAAGTGCAGAGAAATGCAGCTGGTGGGGAGAGAAGTAGATGCATCACAGGTATTAAAACAGAAATGCTGGGGGAGAGCCAGGGGCTATACGATGGGGAGGACCCACCAGGTCAAGATAATGTCTCTGCCTCCAAGGCTTTGGGAACTGACCAGCTGTGGCAGATGGCTAATGCCAAAAATTCTGAGAGGATCAGATTTTCAGACCTGATATCCTGAAATGCCACAGAATCCTGACCTGCAGTGCTTAACTCTTACAATTGTGGGTGCTCTGCGGTTTAAAAGTACTTCACATTCATTACCTCATTTGATCCTGGGGGGCTAGCGGAATAGGTACAATGACCATTTTACAGATGAAATAACTAAGGCTCAGAACAGGTAAATAACTTGTGAAAACTCCAAAGGGTAGGTGGCAGAACCGGCCGGACTCAGCTCCCGAGCACCACTTTCTCCACATACAAACCCAGGTGTTACGGTGCTACCTTTAGATGGTGGAAAGACATCGCTGTCGTAACGTCTGGCCTCCCATATTTTGACATCAGCAGCTGGACTAACGCTCCCTGCACAGATGGACTCCATGCGTGCAAGTATTCACTACCAAGTGGGTGGGTGGGAGGGCGTGTACAGACGCACGAGCCGCGTGGACCCTCTGGACAAACAGTAAGGCAAGCCCCCTCTTCCAAAAGGGCGGGGGTCAGTCGTGGTGCTGTGTGTCAGCCAGCCCAGCAGGCCCCAGGCTGGTGTGGCCTGCCAGGGGTGCTCCCAAATTCAACCAAAACTCTCGCTCTGCCACTCAGCCCCGGTGGAGCATTCAATGCATCTGAACTTGAACCCAGGCTTGGGCCATGGGGCAGTGCCCCTTCTTCACTGGGGAGTCAAGAAGGTGGGGCAGCCTGAGGCAACCCGCTGGGCCACTCGAACGCCCACAGCCCCCAGTTTCCCAGGAGAGGCAAAGGCAGACACCTACTCTCCAGTCCCCAGGGGTCCTCACAGTGTCCGCAGTGCAGAACTGCAAGATGAGGCCTGGTGAGGGCATTTCCTCCAGGGCTGTCCCTCTGGACGGACCCTCTGGAGTTGAATGTGGTCAGGCAGCTGCAAGCCGCCCGTGGCTGCTGAGCACAGGGAATGTGGCCAGTGAGACTCAGGAACAGCATGTGATGTTAATCACTTAGAACCAAACTGCCACTGTGAAAGGGCAGCAGGAGGTACCCTTGGGTTCGAAGTGGTCTGTGTTGTGACCGCGCTGGGTCTCAGGAATGAGCACACGACAAAAGTGTGTGACCCAAAAACACCCCATGAACAAGTCTGATGAGGCCCTGGATGCGGCACTGTGATACAACATGTTACCTTTGGGGAAGTCTCTGCATTCTTTTCCACAACTGCCTGTTAATCTATGATGATCTCAAAATAAACGGTTAAAACGAAACACCACACGGGCTCAGTGGCTACTGCAGGCGACAATGAGCTCCACAAAGCCACCTTCCCACTGAGTTGAAGAAACGTCAATAATTATTTGGGGCTCCCACTCACGCCTGTCGGTTCTTCTCCCCCACGCAACTCACAGCGAGCACTTCTGATTCCGGGGATGTGGGCACTCTGGGGCTAAAAGCGGGGAGGAGTGCGGGGCGAGGGTCCCAGAATTAGCACACGGGGTAGTTAGAGATAAGGGGTTCCTAAAAAGACTGTCCAACAAGATGGTGATGAAATGTCGCAACTCACTGCAGTGGGCTTCCCGCAGAGAATCCCCCATCCTCGGAGGAAGCCCCGGAACTCCTACGCCAAAGCACCCCCCTTGGCCGGTAGGGGCAACCCAGGCAGGGGGCCGCCGGGTTCGTCTTCCCAGAGACCGGACCGGGGCACACACGCCCCGCGACCCAAGCGTGCGCAGAGTTGGAGGTCAGATCCCACCCTCGGGTCCGGCCCCCTCCCACCAACCACTCAGTTGCCTCCGCCTTGCTTGACCGAGGCGGGGGGCGCGCAGAGAACGGGCGAGAGCCGGATCCCAGGCAGCGGTAAGCTGGGCCCCCTCCCTCCAGGACCCTGAACAACTGCAACTCCTCCTCTGCCGCGGGGTCCACCACTGAGACCCTCGCAGACAAAAGCGTCTGCCGCGAAGTAGCCGCCCCCGCAAAGGGCAGAAGCGCCAGATCCTATCAGCCAATTACCCAAACGCGCACAGCAACCCGCAAGTTCGGGCACGCTGGGGCCGGGGCGCGGGCAGCGGGAGGGGCCGCCGGCCCGGCGCGCCCGGGCAATCTGGGCCTGGGGCGCGCCGGGAGGCTGCGGGACTGGTACAGAGGGCCGGGCCGGGGGCTGGGGGTCCGGTCCGGGGATCGGGGACCGGCTGCCCGTCTCCCCTCACCGATTCCGAGACTCCTCCGCAATGAAGGAGGCGGCGCGGCCAGGGCCCTCCCCTGGCCCGGGCCCCCGAGGCCCCTCCACGGCCCCGAATCCGAGCAGCCCCTGGGTCGCCCCGGAAATGTCGCCCCTCCACCGTGCGGCGCGCCGGGTCGCCGCCAGCTTGTGGAACAAAAGAGCCGCTCTCGCGAAGGGTCAGGCGGCCGCGCGGCCCTCCGAGCGCCGGGGCTCCAGCTGAACCCTTTCGGGCTGCCGGGCTTTGTGCGCGCGCAGGGGCGGGAAGGATCGCGGGACCCCTGCACATCCCACGGACGGCGCCGCGTTCCAAAGTTGGCGCCGGCCCGTCTCGCACCTCCCAGTCCCCTTCGGGGTGCCCATTCATTCGCGGGGGTGGGGGGCGCAGACCGCCGGCCCCCGGCTCACCTTGCTCTTGACTTCCACCGCGCTGCAGTCGTAGAAGCGCAGGGTCTGAGACTTGTGGAAACTCCGGTTCATGGTTCCGGCCCCGCTTAGCCTCGTCTTCGCCCTCGCTCCTCGCTACGGGGGCTGCAGAAGGACCCTGGGCGCAATACCCGCCGCCGCGGCCCCGACCCCGGCCCGCGCTCGCTCGGCCGCGGGGCAGCTCGAGTGCAGCGGCCCGAGCTGGGCTGGCCGCGCGCCTTGGGCACTCCAGGGGCCGCGCGCGGGAGGAGCAGGGGAAGCCGGCGCGCGCCGCCCCGAGGACCCGCCCCCCGAGTCCCTAGACCCTACGTCCCGCCCCGAGCCCAGAGTATCCGCCACCAATCCCCGCCCCGCGCCCAGAGCATCCGCCGCCAATCCCCGCCCCGTACCCAGAGGACCCGGCCCCCACGCCCCGCCCCGCGCGCCGACGACCTGCCCCGCGTCGCCAGCACTCGTACCCCGAGGACACGCCCGGAGCTCGGAGGGCACGCCCTCACGAGCCCCAAGGGCCCACGTCCTGCTCCGCGCCCCGTGGATCAGTCGCCTGTCCCCGCCCCGCGTCCCGAGGACCTGTTCCCCGAGGACACGCCCCACGCCGAGAAAACCGGCTCACGTTCCCGAGGACCCGCCCCACGAGCCTCAAGGCCCAGACTCGCGCCCTGAGGATCCACCTCCCGAGTCTGGAGGACACGCCCCCTGCCCCTGAGGACTCACCCAACGCCCCGCCCAGGGCTCGCCGACCCGGCCCCCCGAACCCGCCGTCAATCCCCGCCCTGTGCCCCGAAGACCCTCCCCCAGCCCCGCCCCTCGGGCCCGCCCCCAAAGACGCCGCGACCGGGTAGGTGCGTGCTCCAGTCCGTAAAATCAAGAGCGGGGAAGAGACGCCGCGCTGACCCACGCGGGGCGCCTCATTCCCACCTCGGCGCCCACGCTTTTTCTCCCTTGCTCGATCCCGCCAAGATTTTGTTTGCCTCCACCCGTCGGCCAGGGAAGGGGGCTGATCTGGGGTGATCTTTAACGTTGTCTTGGATAATAGGGGAATTATCGGAGGCGTGACGCCCTTGGGCTCACGTGTCCGTAGGGGCTGCCAGGTGGTAGATGGTCTGGGCGAAGGTTCTGCCGGAGGCAAACTCCTAAGGCATAGTCTAGCATAGGCCGAAGTAAAGGGATAGGGAAGGGTGAGAAGCATCGTATAGGCCCGTCTGATGAGAAAGAAGACTTCTGCCAAGGCTGGTAGAAAAAAGAACATGTTAGGAGAAAGAGGTCATCAGTTGTTAGCAATGACATGAGTACTAATTATCTAGAGAGCTGGGGAGGCGGGGCTGCCAAAACCAACATCCTCGCTCTTGAGGAATTTGTAATGAAGTTAAGAACACAGGACAAATAGGTGTTTCAAAATTATTATAAAGTATACTATACGAGTTTACAATCCAATTTTAGTTTATTATATAATTTTTCTTAGTGTAAATTCATAGGAGGAAAAGGAAGAGGAAATACAAACATGCTAATTTAATTATTATACATACAGAAGGGTGTGTTAGTTAAATCTACGGTTTTATATGTAATCAAGAACTTCCCTGGTAGCGCAGTGGTTAAGAATTCGCCTGCCAATGCAGGGGACAACGGTTCCATCCCTGGTCCGGTAAGATCCCACTTGCCGCGGAGCAGCTAAGCCCATGCCCCACAACTACTGAGCCTGCGCTCTAGAGCCCGTGAGCCACACTACTGAGCCCGCGTGCCACGACTACTGAAGCCTGTGAGCCTAGAGCCAGTGCTCCACGACACGAGAAGCCACGGCAATGAGAAGCCTACGCACCGCAACGAAGAGTAGCCCTGGCTCGCCGCAACTAGAGAAAGCCCACGTGCAGCAACGAAGACCCAACGCAGCCAAAAATAAATAAATAAATAATAAATTTCTAAAAAAAAAATTAAACTACGTTAAAAAAAATAAATGTAATCAAGAACAAATTTAGAAAACAATATAACCCCTCAAATTTTCAGAACATTTTATGTATATATACATATATATAGAGAGAGAGAGAGAGTGTGTGTGAAACGAATGCAAACACGTTGTGAAATACTAATTAAATTCTATAGACAGAAAAAATAGCAAAGTAAATAGGAACTGTGAGTATATATATATATATATATATATATATATATATATATACATCTGTCATGCCTATAAATGTGAGTGAGATAAAATTCACCTATTTTAAGACTTTCAGATTTGTTCACTAAGTAATACCCAGTCAAAAACAGCAAACAAGAGGGGCCCTCCCTGACGGTCCAGTGACTCAGACTCCACGCTCCCAATGCAGGGGCCCCATGTTTGATCCCTGGTCAGGGCACTGGATCCCGCACGCCGCAGTGAAGATTCCCAAGGGGCAACGAAGATCCCCGCGTGCAGCAACTAAGACCCGATGCAGCCAAATAAATAAATATTTTTTTAAAAAACGGTAAACAAGAGACATAACTACAACGAAGTGACATAGAAAGGATGAAATTTAAAATATCAGTAAAAGGGAGAAAATGGGGGTTCTTAATTTAAGATTATGTTGCTTTAGGGACAAAGGCATTACCTCATTTAATGAAAATGAGCCTTCAGATACCACAGACGACAGGAGTTTTTTTTTTAAGGAAAACAAGTCATAAGGGCAAAATTTTTCTTTAGGAATAGTTATTCCTTACTCCTGTTACATTAAGCTTACTCAGCCATTGTACAGGCTTTAGACATCTCTTACATGATATTTAAATAAAAGGCTCTATATTTTGGACACACACACAAAAGGAAATGAGCCTTCATAATGAAAATGGTCCTTCATAATGAAAAATGGTATGCCAACATGAAGATCTAATGTATATGAACACTACACGGCTCAGCATTCATAAAATAAAATGGCAGGAAATAGAATGAGAAGTTAACTAATGTACCTTTGTTAAAATGCACAGTAATAGGTAAAGAGTAGTAAACGTAGTCATTGAACTTATATAGCTATTGAATTCTGCCTAAATACAGACAATGGTCCTTTTGCAGTTTTCATAGAACATCCACAGATAACTGTGTGTCAGGACATATGTTAGGACAGGGCCACACGTTACGGCCCGTGTGCCAAATCTGCTCTGCTGCTTGATTTTGTAAATAAGGTTTTATTGGAACACAGGGCTGCTCATTCTTTCATGTCTGTGGCTGGCTTTGTGCTCCAGGTGCAAAGCTGAATAGCTGAGAGGGAGATTGCATGGGTCACAAACTCAAAAACTCTTGCAGTCTTGCCCATTATACAAAAAGCTTGCTGATCCCTAAATTAGTTTGTAAACACTAATAATTCCAAAGTATAAAAAGAGTAGTAATATATATGTATCAATATATAGATAGATATTGATATGTATATGTGGTCACAATGTTTTAAAAATAGGAATGAAAGAAAAAATTAGAAAATAAACACCACAACAAAAATCCTTACTGTCTGGAAGCTAATTTTATGAACTCAAACTGTTATGAAAATACACACACCTTGAATAAATGAGTAAATAAAAATCAGATTAAAATATCTAAAGTAATAATGAAAAACCATAGATCGGAGCGTATATGATATAGTTCAAGTAGTGCTCAGAGGAAAATGTTATAGTAAGTAATTATACTAATAAATAAGTGAGAATGAAAATAAATGAATAAAAGATCAAATGTAAAAATTTAAAACAATAACAATAAAATAAAATTGTAGGATGAGAAGCAGAAAGATTGAATTAGGAAAAGAATAATAGAATCAATAAATAAATGCAGGAGGTGGCTTTTTGAAAAAAACAAATAAATATTAGGTAACCTAACCAATTAAAACATTATTATCAAATATACCATAAAGGACTATAATTTATAAGTTATGTAATTATAAATGTACCATAAGTTCATTGTAAAAGAAATACGGAGAATACAAACACGTAATAGAAAGAAGTTAAAATCACCCATAATCGAGCTGCTGAGCAATCGACTGTATTTATTACCTTTCTGGTATATTTTACCTGTATTTCATTGTTCTGCATTTATATTTATATAGTTCACAAAATTTTGATCATGCTGTTTAACCAGCTTCGCAAGCTGCTTTATTTTTAACCTCATGTTATATAAAAAACATTTTCATTAAATGTTCTTAAAAAATAGAGTTTTTAATAACTGCATATATGAATACAGGTATAATTTTTAATCATTCCATTACTGAATATTTAGAATGTTTCCAATGTTTAGGTTTTATATAATGCTGTGTTTATTGAATTCTCTTATTTCCGATTTCATTAGAATCAACTCCTAAAAATGGAATTACTAGGCCATAAAGCACACCTATCCCTAAACCCTTCAATATAGATTGACAAACTGCAGTACGCACAATTTAATTTTCATTTCCTTTTACTACATATGCTGTTACATGCCAGGGACTACAATCAGAGAGGCAGCGATTCACGGTCCCTGCCCTTAAGAGAAGGGTGGCCAGTGGTCCAGACGTGTAGACAGAGTTCCACAACAAGGCACAAGTGAAGTAAGCAGGCAGACAAAATGCTGAGAAATTTCCACAGAGAGCCAGGAGAAAACTGTTCCAGACAGCAGGCTGAGGATGTCCGCTTGTCTGAAAGCTACAAAGGACCTGGTATATTAGTTTGCCATCTATGCAAAACTTAAGAAATTCCAGGTAGAACAAAAACATGTCAGAGGGATACACAGTGGGCAAGTGGGAGAGTAAACTGTGTACAGAGGTGCTGACTGTCTCTCAAAGGGAAATTTCCTAATCTGAATGCAGGTCTTTGGCTCCGAGGAGAGTCACAGGTTATGGCTGACAGTGGGCACCTTCGTCTGGTGTGGGTAGGAGAGGCTCCGGCCATGCTCATGGCGAGCTCCCACCCAGATGTTTTAAGAAGGAGGGCTAGAGGCAGAGGGAGGATGAACAGCGCCCTTGGGGCAGAAGAGAGGAAAGGCTGGAAGCCACAGGATTCCAGGCTTGGCGGAGGAAAGATCGTCTCTGCCACGTTTGTGGCCCGTGTGGTCCGAGGCCCCATAACACGTGTTGCCGTGGCACTTGTTAGGGATCCCCCAGGCCCGCTGCAGCGCGATCTGCACTTGAACATCCGCACCCTTTCTCACCCATCTCTCTTCTCATCTGTTGCCGATCACTTGTTGGTTGGCGTGGTCAGCAGGAGGGAAGGCTGGGAAAGCTGCCTGTCTGCATGTGGAGCCTGAGTGTCCAGCTGAGACTTGAACAGGATCCTTTAGGGCTTCAAGGCTGTGGGTGGGTTGGGTGTAGACAAACCAACTTGCCTAGTGGAGCCTTCAGGTGGAAAAATCTCTTCAAAGTTCAGAAGCATAATTGAAAAGCTCTCCACAGGTCCCGGCCTGACACACACCGTGGGGTCACAGAGCCCTGGGAGGCCTCGTTGGGAGGCTCTCTATGGCTGGAAGGTGCATGCTTGCCCCACAGGCCAGACACAAGATGTTGATTGCTGTTCCGTTAGTTGTCTCTGAGCTAGCTGCCTAGTCAGGTATCCAGAGATTTAAATTAAGTTAAATTTGGAGTCTCTCAGCAGAAGTGTTGGCAGTGTGTGGAGGCCTCCTATTTCCATTGTGCAGCCTGCAGGCATCTTATGAAGGACCTGGATCTAGGTCAACTTGGACAAGTCACTTAACTGAGCTTCAGCGTCTTTCTTCGTAAGGTAGGCACCACCGTGCTTCCCTCGCCTACTTCAAGGCGATATCCTGGCAACAAGAGGACACCATGTGGGCCCACTTTGAAGTCTTTAAAGCGGTCTGCCAATAAAAGTGGCTGGAGGTTGCACCTTCCCAGCAATGCCTCACCTGGTCTGGGGTGGAGAGGGTGTCAGGATTGAGCACACTGTCCTTGAGATGAACGAACACAGCCCAGCCAGAGGTGTTCCTTCACTGAGGCCCGGGCTGCAGAGGTTCACACTTTCCATGTACACAGGCTAGTTTCAGATGGAGACTGGAAAATAGGCAGGTGTAAGGGTGCAGTCCTCCTCAAATCTTTGGCTTCAAACAATCCATCCCAAACTGGTACCCGAGCCCCCCAGTATCAAAAAGGAAACATGCTATAGACCCCGAAAATCTGTTTCCCAAAAGGCCTAGGTTTGCTCTCACAGTCATCAGTATCTAAGATGGAGGTAGCCGTAGGCTTAAAATCTTAAACTTCTAGGTACTCGGGGACCAAAGGCACTTTCATCAGAAAGAAAGGGATTTAATAATGAAAACGCAGAGAGATAAGTTGTTTTCAAACCCTGAAAAGAGAGAAGAGAAATGTCAACCTCATGGGAGTGGCAGAATCAGCCGTTAGGATTTTTGGATGTCAACTCTGGTGGAGAAGAGACTCCAGCCTGTACCCTCCCTGCCCACCCTCCCCGGTATGCCTGGTTAGGAGGTGAGTCCTGCATGCATGGCGGCCCCTGGGCTGGCCAGAGCGGCAGGGTAAGTGCAGGGGTTCCTGAACAGAACAGTTTTACCCTCCCTCCTCAGGGACACCTAGCAATGTCTGGAGGGTGGGCTAGTGGCAGGTGGCCAGGGACGCTGCTAAACATACCACAATGCCCAGGACGAACCCCACCACAGAGAATGATTCAGCCCAGAATGTCAGCAGGGCTGAGGATGAGAAACCTATGTATGTGGTAATGCTGGCCTCCAGGAGAAGCTCAGGAGACAGCACAACCCTCTTCCTGCCCACAAGGGGGTGATGGTCCTCTCCTGTAGCTTGGTCAAATTTAAGGACCTTTTGCTGTCCACTCTTGGTGAGTGACCCACTGCCCTGGCCTTAGGATCTGGGAACTGAGGGCCTTGTTAGCTCTCCGAATTCCATGGACTCAGGGTGCACCTTACCCCACCCTCCCCTCTGCTGTAGAGCAGGGTCTGAAAAGCCAGAGGGAGTGGCTGCTGGATTTGGCGCTAGCAGACTTGGTCTTGGTCTCACTGGTAATGTACAATGTATATTTGGGGTAGAAAGAGACAAATTAGGCCAATTAGTAGTGAGGTGGTGGCTGCTCTGTGGAGCACCCTTGAGTCGCGAGACTCCAGGGTCAACTGATAAGTAGCAGAGGTGTGACGAAGACACAGCCTCACACCCTACTCCACAGCCTGGGCCTTTCAGAGTTGACCTCTTCAGAAGGCTTTCCCAGGCACCGACAGCCCCATCCCCAAGCCCCAGCACGCTGCCAACTCTACACTGGACATCTAGGGGTAGTGCGGGGTGTGGTGTCCATGCCAGGCTAAAGTCCAGGCCCGAGGGGCTCAGCCTGAGGCTGAAAGGAGACGGGTGGATCGGTAGGTTAGTGGCGCGTATCTCTCGGGAGGGAATCACAGGGAACTTTGACTTCTTCTCAGTTACCTTCTGCCGTAGGTATGCATTTCTATAATCAAAACCTTACTAGAGCGGAAGCTTAGTGGAGCAGCTTTGCAAAAGGATCCTGCCTGACTCCTGACCCACCTGTGTGACTAAATGCACGTGAAGCTGGGGGCTTGATCGGCAGCGGTGACCTCCTGAAACTATTTACAACCTGTAAACGGTGCGTGCTCCTCCACGGGAGGCTTCGGTTCTGCGATTCTCAGGTTCTTCATCTGTGCAGAAAAAGGGCAGATATGTTCTACAGATGTCCACAGTTCCCCGTGCAGAATGTGCCTCTGGGCATGAACATGTGCTGGAGTGCAGCGATGCTGGCGTCTGCCCCTCACAGCTCGATCTCAAACACTCCAAGCAGAGCTACTTATTTTATACTTGTCTTCCCTTCTGAAGACATTGGCTGGCACTTGGCCTTGGTCCAGGTTGTACGCCTTCTTCAGGACGGGGCTTTGAGAGGGTACACACGCCCCTCCTTCCCAGCCACACACCTTCTCTTCCTTGAAGAAAGCTTGTAGAAGCTCTCCCTTCTCCTACTTTGCCAGCGAAGCGGCTGCTTCGTCCTCTTCTGTAACCTGGGCTCTCCCATCTGTCTTCAGTTTTTCATGTGCTCATAGCTGGCTAGAAACCTGCCAGGGGTGTTTTTCAGATGAACTTGAGTAACTTGCCCTTGTAGATTAGTTAAGAGCCTGTAGGTCTCGAAGGGATGTGTGGAAAAGACCCAGCAGAGTCTCCTAGAACCCGAGGTGGCTGTGGCTGGAGCCCGGTGAGCCACAGGTTAGGGGCGTCTGGGCCTCATCCTGTGTGAGGTGGATGTGCTACTGCTCTTCTCTGCCTCGGACCCTCATCTGTGAAATGGGGGTACAGTGAGGACTCCCCTCCTGAGGTTGTCACGAGGCTTACTGTGTGAATGCACTGACCGCTCAGAGCAGCCCTCACGGCAGGGAGCAGCGCGTGTGTGCGTGTGTGCGTGTGTGCGTGTGTGTGTGATTGTAGCCACCGGGCTTCGCTTTTCTCCACTAACTCCTTCTTCAGGGGAGGCAAGGAGGGGCATGGGAGGGAGGGAGGGAGAAGGCTAAGGAAACTTGGCAGAGGGAGGCCCCTGGGAAGGGTTTCTGCCACTCATGCATGGGTGGCCCGGGATCCAAACTTGGGGTTTTATACCAGGGCGTGTGAGCGAGGGCCTGCAGCTAGGAGCAGAGCATTTACCGACCGCGCACAGGTCTGGACAGAGCAGGAAGACACCAAGGCTCTGCTTCCTCCCAGCCGTCAAGGCCCGAGGCAATAGGTTACTCCTTCTGAGTCCCTGAGAAATTGGGAGCTGCTATAGTCCAAGGGCACAAAGTTTCAGTTATGCCAGATGAACAAGTTCTGGAGTTCTGCTGTATAATATGGTGCCTGTAGTTAACAATACCGTATTGTGTGCTTAAAATTTACTAAGAGGATGGTCCCTTTCTTAAGTGTTCTTACCATACACACAAATGATGATAATAGGAATAATAATAAATAAAGGAATGAATAGGTCAGGAGCAAACCTTTGGAGTGACAGATATGTTTACGGTGTAGGTTGTGGTGATGGTTTCATGGGTGTAATCTGTCTCCATTCTCACGAAGTTGCATATATATTAATTATGTACAGCTTTCTGTATGTCAATGATACCTTCATAAAGTGGTTTAAAAAAATAAAATAGGGGAGAATATAGTCACTCCAAGTACTGAGCACATTTCCTGTCACAGTAAATAAGCAAATAAATGTAATTATGGTTTAACCTTAGCTCGGGACTGAGAGTGGGTGCTTGGCAGGTGGTGTCTGTGGCCAGCTGCTCCACCCCGGCTCAGCACCGCTTCTGTGAAGCACAAGGGCTGCCCAAACACAAAGACCAACTCCAGGTGCAGCTCCTGACGGAGGAGGCGGGCTGGTCGCAGACACCTTGCTTTGGTTACTTGCTATTCCCTGCCCCACACACCCTTTCACCGTCCTGGTCCTTAACCTTTAGTTCCTGTAAGAAGCGGGGTTTGCAGATTCCTGAAGACATTTTGCAGTGTGCAGACCTGTTTTGCCTTTGTTCCCCATCCTTGGGTCTGGAGATAAACGCGGGAAAACAGTACTCTATGAAAGCAGCAATCGGAAACATCAGGCACGCTCACCGTCAGATGCCTCAGACTTCAAAGAAATGGCAAGCTAAGCACATCACTTTATACACGGCCCTCTTTAAGTACACGTATATGCACGTAAAATGAAACTGCACTGAACATAAATCTTATTACTGAACGTTTGCTTTCCAGAAGACACTTTGGTGTCAAAGTCCCTAAGAAAAAATATTTTTTAAAGGACCAAAAATGGGGTGAATGTGTACATGCAAAGTATGTTCCACGGGTAAAGACCTTTTTCTTAACGACGGAAGGTGAAGTGAGCAGGCTGTGCAATCTGGATTCCAGCTGCATCTCCGTCACTACCCTTGGGAGTGTGCTGGAAGGACCCCAGAGGGCTGGCTCGCTGGGATGAGCTTATAGACCTTGCCCCCCGACTGGGAGGATGGTAGGCATCCCTGCTGCTCTGGGTCCAGCGACACCCAAAGTGGGTGAGGAGGGGGCTGGGTGGGAGGTGAACGAGGGCACAGTTTTCCCCAGAGCTGTCTTGGTGGCCTGTGTTAGAGGAACAGAAGGCCAGAGCAGGCCTGCGTGAACCCCAGGTGCTGAATGTCTTCAGCTGGAGCGGCAGTTGCCTTTTCCTGGTGCCTGGTCTTCCCCTCAGCGTCCCCTGCTGGTCATTTTCTGGTCCAGTGACCTCCCGCCAAACCAACACCTGTAGCTGTTCAAGGAAACAACTGCGTCCTTCCTCGCGGAGGCTCTCCACCCCACACCCCGGTCTGGCCGGCCCAGCACAGCCCCTTGGTCCTCCTGCTGGCTTCGTTGTTCCCCTGAATGTTCCCTGTCGTAGCACTCGTCACACCATACTGTCATTTTCTGTCTCTGTCTGTCCTTGTCTGGATACAGTTTATTCATTCTAGATTGTTATGGGTGAACCCAGCACTCTTAGAACTGGGTGGAAATCTTCCTGGAAGATGCTGCTCCAGTACGCGATTACAAAACTCACAGTAGCACATGAAGAAAGTGAACAAGGGACTTCCTTAGCCTAAGGAAGACAAGGTTTGGATTCAGGCAACACCCAGTTTGATACCCAGCCCTTTAACCAGAGGCCCTCTGTCCTCAATATGCACCCATTCTAGCTGTTCTAGTGTGTCCCACTAAAAACCCTAAGGACAAACTGGAAGCCCACTGGGTTCCCTCGGACTATCCTCTTCTGATCTCTGGTCCTGTTCATTTCCCCTTATCCACATGTCTGCATCCCCTTCTGGTGTCTTCTTCTCCTTGATTAGTCCTGGATCTCCCCATTTTACTGGGAGAATAACTGCTCAGACTTTCACTCACTGTGGAGTCTTCACATTCCTCCTATCCTCAAAGTGGTAAGCAAGCAGCAGAACTTGGGCTCCTCTTTCCTCCTTCCTTCCTACTCATATTTCGCAAGATCTAAATCATGCACTCAGGCAGACCGTCTGGACACTTGTCACTATGGCTTGACCTATACAGCCAATCTCATCGTTTCTGCCCTCGCTCCTCTCTCCCCAGATTGCTGCTCCTAGGCGCTTCCCGTGTTGTGCCCCCTGTCTGCCATCCCACCCCACCTGCCCAGCAGTCACCCAATCTCGTCTACCGCCTGCACATGGTCCCCTGGCGTGATCTTGTTCTGGCATCTGCTTGGATGCGTGCAGCCTTTCCTAGCTGCTCTCTGCAGGGCCCCGCTCCCCTGCATACTCCTCACAGGGGCCCAGGGCTCGCTCTAAACCCTGGAGCCTCCCAACCCTCTATCAGGGCCGCCCCGCTATTCTCACCAGTAGCTCAGCCCCCGTCCTCAGGGGCCTGTGGTCCTGTCCACACAGTGTGTCCTGGCCCTGCCTTGTGAGGCAGCCTCACTGGCCGGAGCCCTGGGTCCCTTCCCTTCCTTACCAAGCCTCCTCCTCCTGTGGCTGCCCCTCCCACCCCGCATCCCCCATAGGGATCCTCGACTGTGGCTGGCTCTGGCACTTCCACTCTGGGGAGGGGCACAGGAATTATTCTGTCTCCTCCATCAGCCAGCACCTTGAAAACAGAAATTCTGCTTTTCTGTATGTATTTATTTAGGCCGGGCCATGCAGCGTGCGGGATTTTAGTTCCCCCACCAAGGACTGAACTTGCCCCCCTGTTGAAAGCCCTGAGTCTTCACCGCTGAACCACCAGGGAAGTCTCAGAGATTCTGCATTTAAACTCTGTATCTGCCCAGTTTCTGTGTCCTGTGTTCCTGAATGGCACGTGTTTGTAGAAGGGACGTAAGATGTGTGGACTCTCTTTTCTGGTTGTTGGCTGAGTATGTAATGTCCACTGTGGGTCATCTAAGGGCCGAGACCAAGTACTCTGTTCCTGCTGTGACCCGTGCTTCTGCTACCACATCCTGCACAGAGTAAGTGCCTCAAAGTCCTAGCTGAACAGCTAATAGAGAGACAGGTCTCATCGTTGCTTCTCCACCTGCATCTTACAGAGGTGGAAAGTAGGAACTGCAGCCCAGCAGGCCACGGACCCAGGCAATCCTAAAACTGCAAAGTCACCTGTGTTGATTCCAGCCAGCTTTTAGTAAGTAAATCCATGACTGTTGTAAGAATAGATGTCTGAAGATGTGTACCTTCTACAGAATTCACATTTAGTGAGGGGCGTGTGAAAAGGTGTACACAATTTTAATCTTTTTATTTTACTAATAGTACATCTTAATGATTGAAAAATAGACATTCCTGTAAGTAAAAAGAAAACCAGAAAATACTCATACTTTACACACCTAGTGTTCATGATCTAATGGGCCTGCTTCACCTTCCCCTCTCTCGTCTATCTGAGCCTCCACGATGGACAGGACTCACCTGGTGCAAGTGACGTGGGGTCAAGCTGGACTGTTGGTTTTCTGCTCCGCCTCCGCTTCCTCTCTGCATCCTGGACTGTAAAGAAGATGAAAGAAATGTCTGCTCTGGCTGCTGATTGTTTCATCTCCACCTTAACCTCAGTCTGTGGTTGTGGAGGGCCTCAGAAGTCAGGAAGGTCCCCCGCCTCCAACATGGGGAGGGTGGGGCTGGACCCAGGTTCCAGCCCAGCTCTGACACGCAGTGCGCTCAGTGGGACGTGTTGGCATGCATGCAAGGCTGTAGCGCTGCCAGCCCCCATATGCTGCCTTCCTGAGGGCCGGCGGTGCCCTTCAGGACTGGCTGCATCCTTCGTCCCATTTGAGTGGGCAGTAGTAGATAATAAAACCTCAGAGTATCCCTTGACCTCTGACCACCCAGGCAGGCATCTGTGGCCTTGCAGCTCAGGCCTGCTTGGGCCCTGTCAAGCCCCTGTGGCCAATCACTGAGCTGACCTTGCTGCTGGGCAATTGAACAGCTCCCTGGGCAGCGTAGATGGCCCCTTGGGGTGTTTCAGTTCCCTACATCCACGTGATTGAGAAAAGGGCCTCCTCCCTCGTAACCTCCCAGCCTTCCGAGAGGAAATAACCCCCCAGACATTGAGTGTGGCCCTGGCCACCCTCAGCATACAGCAGACCGTGGCCCTGCAATCCTCTGGCCTTTGGGTTGTTGCAAACCTTTGCCATTCATACTCATGAGAAATCAAAGGTACGGGAGCAAGTGGCTTCCCAGCTGGTGTTTTCTCACAGAGGCTGCGTGGTCTCCAGGAGCCATGTGCATCCTGGACCCAGTCCTTGTGTTCTCCGGAAAGCCAGCCTACTGTGGCTTCCACGGTATAGAATAATCCTTGAGACGCTGCTCCGTTGAGTAACAGTTTCCTTTCCACCTACCATTCGGTTTCTGTTCTCTGTGAAGGAGCGAGCAGAGACAGGAAAAGGAGCAGATGTGTTCTGTGGAGATGGGTGATTAATATAGACAGAGGCAGGTGTGACTCCTGGGCTCCCACCTCCCAGGGACACAAATGAAGTCTGTGTGCCTTTTGAGGTACACAGGCAATCAGGGCCAGCCTCGGATGTGATGCCCAAAGCAAGAGTGTTGAGTTTACCACCAACAGCAAAGTTGCTATTTTAGCTAGTGGGAGAGCTTCCTGCCATCAAGGGAGGACAGCAAGAGCCCTGGATGGGTGACCACAGCCCCTGACCTTAACTGAACCTCTTCCTTTCTGGTAAAATGGACATTGAGTGGGTGTCAGCCTGGAGTTGCTCCAGGAAGCCCTGGATGGAGTGAGAGAGACTGTTCCTGTGAATGGGGCCACCCAAAGGCATTTACAGGACAAAGGATTGGAGAGAGACCAGACCACACTGCAAGAGAGTGAGCCACCAGAACTGCCAGGTCCACATCCACTCTTAAACCTGTCTCTTACCATTATTAATTTATTTCTATCATTTAAAAATATTGGGGACTTCTCTGGTGGTCCAGTGGTAAAGAATCCACCTTACAATGCGGGAGACACGGGTTCGATCCCTGGTCAGGGAACTACGATGCCACATGCCGCGGGGCAACTAAGCCTACGTGCCACAACTACTGAGCTCGCCTGCCTCAACTAGAGTCTGCTTGCCACGAACTACAGAGCCTACGCACTCTGGAGCCTGCACGTCACAACTAGAGAAGAGAAAACCCGCTGCCACAACTCGAGAGAAGCCCGTGTGCCGCAACAAAGATCCAACACAGCCAAAAATAAATAAATAATAAAGAAAACGTTTAAAAAATATTGATTTATTTTACTTTAGTAAGTGTGTCCAGTCCCTTGGAATCAAAAATTCAGAGCTGACACATCAGAACCAATAATCCCTGAGACTCCCTTGGGTGTCCTACTGGGTGGGGCATGGCTGGGGGAGATGAAGACACTGAATGTGGTCAGATCTTAGGGGAGCTGCTGATTGCTCTGCCTCTGTTCCTTCCCTGTCTCAGGAGAGTGAAGTCTCAGAACAATGAGAGGAGAAGCAGCATGGGGAAGAGGTCCTTTGATGGCTAATTGTTCTGTTTGTATTTTCCATAGTTACGTTCCATTTTGTTAATGTGTTTTTACTAGGAAGTTGCCCATTTGCTCTAGATTTCTAGTGCGATGCAATAGGTTTCTCCTATTTCACTTATTTTTTTCCTCTCGTTCTAGTTTTTTTACAAATTGTCACAATTAATGAACAAATATCGATACCTTATTTTTAACTGACATCCATGTTTCACTTGGGTTTCCTTCATTCTAACTTTTTCTCTTCCAGGATGCCATCCAGCGTATCATGTGACATTTAGTCATCATGTCTGTTTAGGCTCTTCTGGGCTTTAGCAGTTTCTCAGACTCTGCTTGTTTCTATGACCTTGACATTGGTGAGGGGGACTGGTCAGTATTTTGTAGACTGTCCCGCATTGGGATTTACTTGGTGTTTTTCTCGTGATTAGGTATGAGTTATGGGTTTTGAGTAAGCAGATCACAGAGGTAAAGTACTTTCTTTTTTTTTTTAATTTTTTTTATTTTTGGCTGTGTTGGGTCTTCGTTGCTGTGCGTGGGCTTCTCATTGTGGCGGCTTTTCTTGTAGTGGAGCACCGGCTCTAGTCACGCGGGCTCAGTAGTTGTGGCACGCAGGCTCTAGAGCACAGGCTCAGTAGTTGTGGCACACGGGCTTAGTTGCTCCGCGGCATGTGGGATCTTCCCAGACCTGGGCTCGAACCCGTGTCCCAGGCATTGGCAGGCGGATTCCTAACCACTGCGCCACAGGGAAGCCCGGTAAAGTGCTTTCTCATCACTTGATATCAAGGCAACAGGTTCTCAAGGCCAACTTATCACTGTTAATATTAACTTTGGCCACCTGGCTAGGTAGTGTTTGTCACATTTCCCCATAATGAAGTTAATTTTTCTCCCATTTCCATACTATGTGCGTTCTTTGGGAGGAAGTCGCTTTGGGAACCAGCACCTATGGAGACAGGAGTTAGCTCCACCTCCACACTCCATGGATGGCTGAGTGTCTACATCAATTATTCGGCATTCTTCTACATAGGAGAGTTGTATTCAACCCCATTCACAAAACAAACAAACAAACAAACGTACAAATAAAAAGAAACAAACCCCCTATGCAGTTACTTATTTTTACCAGCATGGACGCGTGTGGCTAGTTTGTTGTTGTTTGGAATTTGTGGTATAATCCAGCAGTACAGAGTTGGTTGCTAAGTTCATTCCTGCTTTGGCTACTGAGAGCTCTCTCCATTGGCTCCTCTTTTCCTTTGACATAAATCCATGCTGTGGATTTTTTTTTCTTGGTACTTCCTTACATTCTGATATAAGATTCTCCTGGCTCATATATTTACTGTGTCGGTCTTAGTGTCAGCCATTTTCCCAAAGAGCTCTGTTTCCTTTTACTAGAGAATGGTGTTAAAAAGTTACATATAGGGGCTTCCCTGGTGGCGCAGTGGTTGAGGGTCCGTCTGCCGATGTGGGGATGCGGGTTCGCGCCCTGGTCCGGGGTGGGGGGGCCACGGCAGTGGGAGGCCCGCGTACCACACACACACACACAAGTTACATATAGGAGGTAAAAGTGCTCAGCTGATAATGCAAGGAAATATGCATGTATCCCCATCTCTGTGTATTGTTGGGTCTCAGAGAGGGCTGCTTCACAATGGCGTACTGATTATCTTGAATTAAAGTTACTTAATAAATGACTGATGCAAGAGGGACACTCTCTCTATCTCCCTGAAAGAAGGAAATAAGTCTCTCATGTGAAAGGTGCAGAAGCCTATATACACAGCCTTTGGTACTTCTTTAATTTACTGCCCCAAGCCCAAACTCTGTTTAGATTCTTCACGAATTGAATATCCAAAACCTAAGTTTCTTTGCCTTGTAAATTCTTCATAAGCTTATTGTGTGATGAGATGAAGCCTTGCCTTCTGTGACAGCTGGGGGAGGGGCTTGTAAAGCACCTTGGCTTTTAAGGCAAAGATTTGTCACTAGAACAAAGTGTCCCCCCCGAAATGGGCTGAAGCTCAAGATGTCTCTGTCTGCTTCATGTAAGAGTCCAGGGCAGGTGGGGCTCAGGGCCCAGGCTCTGTCCCCCTGGTCTCTCCTCCCTGCTTCCAGGTGAGGGCTCCAACCAGCAGGGTGGGGTGACCACGTGGGCATGACGTCCTCCGTCCTAGGATGCAGGCTTGTCAAGGTCCTCACCACCTCCACCATTTCCCCTTGGTAACACGAGACACTTGGTCCCAGTTGCAAGGGGTGGGAAAGCTGGGAGGTGCATGGTAGCTGTGAGCAGGAAAAAGGGAAATGGGATCTGGTGGGCAGCTGCACGGCTTTGCTGTGAGGGTTGCCCGGAAGCTAGCACACAGACTCTGGGTCCTGTGAAGCTTTGATGCTTTGTGGTTCTGGAAATCCTATAGGAGACGGTCCACAGCAGGTGAAGCTAATGCTCTCAGTGGAGCTGGTGAAGCCCAAGATCTGCAGTTCAGACTGAAGGTGCCGATGTACATACAGGACAAAACCATCTCGTGTGATTGGACTTCAGGCACGTTTAACATGAATGCAGCCATGTTAATGCCTAGCATCTTCTATCTTGTGCCTCCCCTCAGGGACCCCCTCCTCAGTTTCTGGGGTTCCTGTAACTCACGTACAGGGGGATGGAGAGTGGGCTCTGTCCAGTCTGAGCCCTGAGTTAACCCTGCGTGTGAGTCTGCTCAGGACCGCCGTAACAAATAGCACAGACAGGGCAGCTTGGGTAACAGACCTATCTCCCAGTCCTGGATGCTGTCGGAGATCAAGGTGTGTGCACGCTGGCTTCTCCTGAGGCCTCTGTCCTTGGTGCTTAGACAGCCGTCTTCTCCCCAGGTCCTCACATGGTCTCTCCCTGTGCCTATCTGTGTCCTAATCTCTTCTTGTAGGACATCAATCCTATTGGATTAGGACCCACCCTACTGACTTCATTTTTACCTTGATCACCTCTTTAAAAATCCCATCTCCAAATACAGCCACGTCCTGGGGTCCTGGGGGTTAGGGATTCAGCATGTGAATTTGGAGGGACGTGACTGAGCTTATACCATCCTCCTTAGGAACCAGGTGTGCCTCAGTCCTTCCTTCCCTCAAGTCACACGAGGTGATGTAATGGCTCAAGGAGAGGCCACTCATGCAGAGTTTGTGTCCCAGCTGGGGACCTTTCTCTGCTCTCTTTGAAGAGGCTGTGGCAGTGCCTGCCCCGTCCGGAGGTGAGCAGTTCTGGGCTTTCCTGCCGTGTCGCCGGGCCTGCTGAGGTGCTCGTTGTCAGGGAGCTCAGGAGCCAGCAGCCTAGTGGGGATGCCGGGGACTCTCAGGGCCTTGGCAGGTGTCTCTCCCGGCAGATACCCTAGTGAAAGTGGGGAAACATTTGGGGGATTACAGGTGGGAGAGAGTCAGTCTCGTGTATGCTTCAGAAAGACCAGGTTGGGGTGGGATGTGAGACACACCGTGTGGGCAGGGAGCTTTGCCAGGCCTGATGGAGGAACCAGGCACAAGATCGGGCTTGGGCCAGGGCTGTGGGTGTAGAGGGGAATTAGTGTGGGAACTGGCCACAGACTCTGGAGGAGGATCTGACAGTCACTGGGGCACAAGGAGAGTGGGAGACTGGGAGACCCCAGTGTTAGCGAACCAAACTTGGGCCGGCTCTCCCGAGTGCAGTAAAGCCAATCTACTGACATCGGGTGTGGTGAAGGAAAGTGCAGCTTTAATTGTAAAAGTGCCAATACAAGGAGGCCAGGTGGTTTGTGCTCTAAAACCCCTAATTCCCTGAAAGTTTTCAGCAAAGCAATTTTAAAGGCCGGGTGAAGGAGGGGGGTCGCAGGGTATGTGATCAGCTGGTGCACAACTCTGGCTGATGGTGAGGTAACAGGCGGTTAACATTATAAATTCTTAGGCGCCAGAAGCTCCGGGGCTACCTGTTCATGATCATCAAGTAGTTAATTTCTTCCACTTGGTTGTGGAGGAAGCGTGCATCAGACACTGTCATCCAGGTACTTCAGAGAGGACGTACAGCAGAGGATGTGGGAGAGGGGTCTGTCCTGGGAAGGCCCCACAGGGTCCTGCTCAGTTACACCCGGTGTCTGGGATCGGCAGCCTGGGAAGGTGGGGCTGCTCCTGGGTGTGTGGAGCTGCGGGCCTAGTCCTCTGAGGGGCCTGTTAGCCCCCAAGGTGAGATGGGGGTGCAGCGGCTGGACAGAGGCGTCTGGCCTGGGAGAGGGGTCCAGGCTGGAAATGTCACGGGAATCATCACAGGGAGGGAGAGGAAAGGCCAATGGGGGCAGGTAGGTCACAGCAGACTACGTGCAGGTGACTGCGGTCCTGGTGGAAGCAACTCAGAGCCAGAAAGGAGTGGCCGTCAGGGGCTCAGCTCCATTCTCTTGTTCCTTTGTAAAATCGCTGTGTCAGAGTTTGAGACACCGCCAGGAGACGTCTGGGCCCAGTGCTGCCATGGTTTCATCAAAGGGCCCAGGGGGAACAGAGACCCACAGCAGGCCCCTCCCATGTCCACACTGGGAATGAACCCCATCGGGGCTTCTGGGCTCACAGACTTGAGGGAACCTCTGTCCTCAGGACCAGTCTTCCTCCCTCCTCTCACTTGCTGGTCAGAGGCCCAGGAACCCCCAACCTGGCTCCACCCCCAGGGCCTGGATTCTGGGCAGCTTAGGGGTAAGCATGCTCCTTTATCCGCCTGGGGGTGAGAATGTCTAAAAAGCTGCAATTGACTGATTATGGAGGGATGAGTGTTTCCAGCAGTTATGGTGGAAAGATGGGGTGTGAGGTTCCTATGTCCGCAGGGTCTTTCCAGCGTGAAGATGTGTGTGTTTCCCCTGGCCAGTCAGCATCCTCCCAGGAAGCCCAGATCCAGGATTACGAGGGCAGAGGCTCTCCCCTTGCTTATCCGTAACTTCCCACTCCCACAGCAAGGCTGTGGCTGGCTCCCTGGCTCCCACCATCTGCCATTTATCTGTGCATTGCTCCTCTCCACGTTACATGTGCAGAGGTTTTAGAATTGTTAGCTACTACACCCTGGAAAAAACATCGTAAAATAAAGCCCACTGTTTATATATGGTCCATTTTGCCTTGAGTTTACAGATCCTGTTCATTTCCAAAGTTAACTTAGGTCAGCACCTTTTACCCCATCCTCTACAGTGAGATTTTTCCATGCATTTCTAATACAGTTAGATTTGGTCACATTGAGTATTCCATCCTGCAATATTCCTACACCCTAAATAACTAAATTTGAATAAATTTTGATTGACCCCTTGGGCTATACAAATCTATGGGCTTAGACAAATGCATAGTGACAGGTATCCATCATAAAGTATCACTTCAAACCCCCCAATCCATGATCTGCTTATCATCTTTGTAGCTTTGCCTTTCCCAAAATGTCATCAATGGGGTCATACTGTGTGCTGCCTCCTCAGACTGGATTCTTTCACTTAACAATATATACTGAAGATGTATCCACGTCTTTCCATGGGTCGATGGCTCATTCTGTAGGGCGCGGCCGGATAGCCATTACGCATGCACTAAGTATGCCGCTAGGGCGTATGCACCTAATATGCTAATCAGGTTTTGAAGCAGTGGCCTATCCAAAGTCCGGCTTGCGAAATGCGATAACCATACGGACGAATCAGGGACTTACACGAGTCCTTAAGCCCTTATATAAGCAGACAGGCTCGAGCGTACGGGGTCTTCCTTCCATCCGCCCGAAACCAAGCTGTACTCCAATAAAGTGTGATGCGAGAAGAATCTAGCGTGTGGTGATTCGTCATTCTGCTGGTCAGAAGCGGCTCGCCGCATCATTCCTTTTTATTGATGAGTATTCCACTGCACGTGTATGGGAGGAAAAACAATTTTCACTCTGTTTTTCTAGGTTCTTGGTTGAACACCCCCCCCCCCGCCCCTGCAATAAAAGACAGATTACCAGGAGAAAAGCAGAAGTTTAATAACATGTATACCTTCTGAATACAGGGGGGATACCACGGAAAACCGAGTCACTCCCTGAAATGACCAAAACCATCCCCTTAAATACCATCATCTTCAGCTAAAAACAGAAGAAAGATGCTGGGGAAGGGGAGAAGCCAGTTATGGCAGGTTATCATGCAAAGCACAGTAAACAAGGGTATGGTTGTTTACACATTTAAGTCAGGACTTCTCCGTTGATAAGAGTTACTTGAGATTTCATTATCCTTCTATTTCTGGTGCAAAGAGGGAAATACCCTTATAAATGGAGACTGCTCTATTGTAAATGTCCTTCACAAAAGGACAATCTCTACTCAGTTTTTTTTCTTTCTTTTTTTCAATCAGACTGAAATAATCCTTATGATAGAGAAGCACAGTTTGGGGTGGCATATTCTACTCACCTTGACATGGATGTACTCCACTTTGCTTATGCATTCATCTATTGAAGGATATCTTGATTTCTTCAAGTTTTTAGCCATTATGGAAGGGCTGCTGTGCATAATTGCATCCTTGTTTGCATTTGGACAGAGATTTTCAAAGCAGTTGCCTAAGTACTGGAAGCATGATTGTTGGATCCCAAGGTGAGACTTGTTTAGCTTTGGAAAAAAAAACTGCCTAAGTGTCTTACAAAGTGGCAGCACATGCATCCCCCCAGCTATGAGGGAGAGTTCCTGTTGTTCTTCACCCTCCAGCAATTGGTACTGTCATATTTTTGGAGCTTAGCAGTCCTAACAGGTGTGCTGTGATAGTTCATGATTTTAATTTGTAATTCCCTAATGGTATATGATATTTTTGTATGATTTTTACTATCTGTATATCTTTTTTGGCCAGGTGTCTTGTTCAAATCCTAACCCATTTTTTTTTAATGGGATTTGTTTTAGAACTCTTTGCCTGTTTTTAGTCCAAATTCTTTCTCGGATATGTGGTTTACAAATATTTTTCTCCCAGTTTGTGACTTGTCTTTTGACTTTCTGAATAAGGTGTTTCAGAGTAGAAATCTTTAGTTTTTATAAAGTCCACGACATTTTTTTCTTTTGTGGATTGGCTGTTTGTGCGTCTACAGACCAAACCCAATGTCATGTAGATTTTCTTCTGTGTTTCTACGTAATTTTGATAGCTTTGCATTTTAAATGTCTGATAATAAATTTGCATGAATTTGGTGTAAGTTTTAAAGTTTGTGTCTACAGTCATTTCATTTCATACAGTTTCCAGTTAATTGTTCCTTAACTATTTTGGAGAAGTCATGGGATACTTGACTGTATTTCAGTTTGAATTTCCACAGTTTAGTGGATGCAGCGGAAGTGCCCTCAGGGGCGGAGCCTCCACTGAACTGGGAGGTGGTTTGGTCTGCACGTTCCCATTGGCTGGCAGGGAACGCGAGCCCGCCTCCCTGACCCTCCGCGGGAAGGCGCATTCTGCCTGCAGACTTGGCGCAGCGCACAGCTGACTGGATCCCCGTCTCCTCAGGACCCGCTGGGGCTTTGGCTTCTGGAACACGCGGGGCTGAGTCCACGCTCATGGCCGGGCTTCGGGACAAGCCGGGGTCGAGTCCACAGTAACAGAAGCCGGGTCTCCTCAGGACCCGCTGGGGCTTCAGCTTTGGGACACTGTGGGGTCCAGTTCATGCTGACAGGAGCCTGGTCTCCTCAGGACCTGCCGGGAGGTGATGCCGCTGAGGGAGAAGGTGGGGAAAAGTGGGCAGAAGGTTCCTGTGCGTGGCTGACCGCTGAGGGTGTTTGTCTTCAGAGGACCCAGGAGAGGAAGGGCTTGATGTGGAAAACTGGATTTTTGGCCCCTTTTGTGTGTGGTGTAGACAGAGTGCAGTGTTGTTCTTTGGCGCGTGGCGTCTGGTTTTCCTAGCACCGTTTATTGAGGGGACTGTCCTTTCCCTGGTGTATGTTCTTGGCTCCTTTCTTGTGAATTAGCTGACCACATACCTGTAGGTTGATTCCTGGGTTCTCTGCTCTGTTCCTCTGGTCTGTGTGCCTGTTTTTGTGCCAATTCCACACTTTTTGGGGACTGTAGCTTCATAATGTAGAGTGAAACCAGGGAGGGAGACACCTCCAGCCTGTTCTGCTTTCTCAGAATCCCTTTGGCTATTCAGGGTCATTTGTGTTTCCACACAAATGTTAGGAATGTTTGTTCCGTTTCTGTGAAAAGTGCCATTGGAGTTTTGAGCAGGCTTGCTTCGAATTTGAACATTGTTTTGGGTAGAACGGACATTTAAACAGTATTCTTTGCATCCAATAAATGACAGCTTTCCATTCATTTGTGTCTGTTCAGTTCCTTTCATCAGTGTTTTACATTTTTCAGTGTGCTTTCACATCCTTGGTTAATTTTTCTTTAATACATCGTTATTGGACTATAATTGCTTCACTGTACTGTGTTAGTTTCTGTCATACACCAAAGCGAATCAGCCATATGCATACACATGCCCCCATATACCCTCCCTCTGGAGCCTCCCCGCCACCCTCCCTATCCCACCTTCCGCTTCCCACCCCTCTAGGTCATCCAAAATCAACGAGCCGATCTCCCTGTGCTATGCGGCTGCTTCCCACTAGCTATCTATTTTACATTCGGTAGTGTATATAGGTCGATGCTACTCTCACTTCACCCCAGCTTCTCCCTCCCACCCCGTGTCCTCAAGTCCATTCTCTATGTCTGTGTCTTTATTCCTGTCCTGCCCCTACGTTCTTCAGAACCATTTTTTTTCCTTTTCCTTTTCCTTTTTTTTTTTTTGTGGTACGCGGGCCTCTCACTGCTGTGGCCTCTCCCACTGTGGAGCACAGGCTCCAGACGCGCAGGCTCGGCGGCCATGGCTCACGGGCCCAGCCGCTCTGCGGCATGTGGGATCTTCCCGGACCGGGGCACGAACCGGTGTCCCCTGCACCGGCAGGTGGACTCTCAACCACTGTGCCACCAGGGAAGCCACCTTTTTTTAGATTCCGTATATATGCATTAGCATACGGTATTTGTTTTTCTCTTTCTGACTTACTTCACTCTGTAGGACGGATTCTAGGTCCATCCACCTCACTACAAATAAGTCATTTTTGTTTCTTTTTATGGCTGAGTAATATTCCATTGTATATATGTGCCACATCTTCTTTACCCATTTGTCTGTCGATGGACACTTAGGTTGTTTTCATGTCCTGGCTATTGTAAGTAGAGCTGTAGTGAACATTGTGATACATGACTCTTTTTGAATTATGGTTTTCTCAGGGTATATGCCCAGTAGTGGGATTGCTGGGTTGTATGGTAGTTCTATTTGTAGTTTTTTAAGGAACCTCCATAGTGTTCTCCATAGTGGCTATATCAATTTACATTCTCACCCACAGTGCAGGAGGGTTCCCTTTTCTCTGCACCGTCTCCAGCATTTACTGTTTCTAGATTTTTAAATAATGGGCATTCTAATCGGTGTTCATTGTAGTTTTGATTTGTATTTCTCTAATAATTAGTGATGTTGAGTATCTTTTCATGTGCCTCTTGGCCATCTGTATGTCTTCCTTGGAGAAATGTTTGTTTAGGTCTTCTGCCTGTTTTTGGATTGGGTTGTTTGTTTTTTTGATATTGAGCTCCATGAGCTGTTTGTATATTTTGGAGATTAATCCTTTGTCTGTTGTTTCATTTGCAAATATTTTCTCCCATTCTGAGGGTTGTCTTTTTGTCTTGTTTATGGTTTCCTTTGCTATTCAAAAGCTTTTAAGTTTAATTAAGTCCCATTTGTTTATTTTTGTTTTTGTTTCTGTTACTCTAGGAGGTGGGTCAAAAAAGATCTTGCTGTGGTTTATGTCAAAGACTGTTTTTCCTATGTTTTCCTGTAAGAGTTTTATAGTGTCTGGTCTGACATTTAAGTCTTTAATACATTTGGAGTTTATTTTTGTGTATGGTGTTAGGGAGTTTTCTAATTTCATTCTTTTACATGTAGCTGTCCAGTTTTCCCAGCACCACTTATTGAAGAGGCGGTCTTTTCTCCATTGTGTATTCTTGCCTCCTTGATCAAAGATAAGGTGACCATATGTGCATGGGTTTATCTCTGGGCTTTCTATCCTGTTCCATTGATCTATAGTTCTTTTTTTGTGCCAGTACCATACTGTCTTGATTACGGTAGCTTTGTGGTATAGTTTGAAGTCAGGGAGCCTGATTGCTCCAACTCCATTTTTCTTTCTCAAGATTGCTTTGGCTGTTTGGGGTCTTTTGTGTATCCATACAAACTGTAAAATTTTTTGTTCTAATTCAATGGTGAAGAATGCCATTGGTAGTTTGATAGTGACTGAACTGAATCTGTAGATTGCTTTGTGTAGTACAGTCATTTTCACAATATTGATTCTTCCAATCCAAGAACATGCTGTATTTCTCCATCTGTTTATGTCTTCTTTGATTTCTTTCATTAGTGTTTTATAGTTTTCTGAGTACAAGTCTTTCGCCTTCTTAGGCAGGTTTATTCCTAGGTATTTTATTCTTTTTGTTGCAATGGTAAATGGGAGTGTTTCCTTAATTTCTCTTTCTGATTTTTCATTGTTGGTGTATAGGAATGCCAGAGATTTCTGTGCGTTAATTTTGTATCCTGAAACCTTACCAAATTCATTGATTAGTTCTAGTAGTTTTCTGGTGGCAGCGTTAGGATTTTCTATGTATAGCATCATGTCATCTGCAAACAGTGAGAGTTTTACTTCTTCTTTTCCAAATTGTATTCCTTTTATTTTTTCTTCTCTGATTGCTGTGGCTAGGACTTCCAAAACTATGTTGAATAAGAGTGGCGAGAGTGGACGTCCTTGTGTTGTTCCTGATCTTAGTGGAAATGCTTTCAGTTTTTCACTGTTGAGTGTGATGCTTGCTGTGGGTTTGTCATATATGGCCTTTATTACATTGAGGTAAGTTCCTTCTATGCCCATTATCTGGAGAGGTTTTATCAAAATTCGGTGTTGAATTTTATCAAAAGCTTTTTCTGCATTGAGATGCAAAATGTTTGATAGACTTCACCTGTGAAGCCATCTGGTCCTGGACTTTTGTTTGTTGGAAGATTTTTAATTACGGTTTCAATTTCATTACTTGTGATAGGTCTGTTTATATTTTCTAATTCTTCCCGGTTCAGTCTTGGAAAATTGTACCTTTCCGAGAATTTGTCCATTTCTTCATGGTTGTCTATTTTATTGGCATATAGTTGTTTGTAGTAGTCTCTTATAATCCTTTGTATTTTTGCAGTGTCACTTGTGATTTCTTCTTTTTCATTTCTAATTTTATTGATTTGCATCCTCTCCCTTTTTTTCTTAATGAGTCTGGCTAAGAGTTTATCAATTTTATTTATCTTCTCAAAGAACCAGCTTTTAGTTTTATTGATCTTTGTTATTGTTTTCTTCATTTCTATTTCATTTATTTCTGCTCTGATATTTATGATTACTTTCCTTCTACTGACTTTGGGTTTTCTTTGTTCTTCTTTCTCTAGTTGTTTTATGTGTAGGGTAAGATTGTTTATTTGAGATCTTTCTTGTTTCTTGAGGTGAGCTTGAATTGCTATAAACTTTCCTCTTAGAACTGCTTTTGCTGCGTCCCATAGGTTTTGGGTCGTCATGTTTTCATTGTCATTTGTTTCTATGTATTTTTAAATTTCTTCTTTGATTTCTTCAGTGATCTCTTGGTTATTTAGTAACGTATTTTTAGCCTCCATGTCTTTGTGTTTTTACCTTTTTTTCCTTGTAATTTATTTCTAATCTCATAGCGTTGTGGTTGGAAAAGATGCCTGATATGATTTCAATTTTCTTAAATTTACCAAGGCTTGATTTGTGACCCAAGATATGATCTATCCTGGAGAATGTTCCATGAACACTTGAGAAGAAAGTGTATTCTGTTGTTTCTGGATGGAATGTCCTATAAATATCAATTAAGTCCATCTTGTTTAATGTATCACAGATCTCAGGGATTTAAATGGATGGAACAGGGTGTCCTGACACAGAGTCTGTCTTCTAATGATAGTCACTGTCTTAGTAACATCCTTCACACCTTATTTCAGCCCCATTCAGGGTCCAGCTGAGGGCTCGATTACATTCAGTCACCTGTCCCAGGTCCCTATAAGCTACAGTGTCACAGTGGAAGAGCCCGACCAGGGCCTGGGGTGTCCCTCCTGTTGACCTGGCCTCCAGGTCCTGAACTTGGCTCCTGTGTTCCCATCTCTCAACCAGGCCCCAACTTGGATGGGGCCGCCATTCCTCACAGGGTCCCATTGCCCAGTCAAGGGGGTGCATTCTTCCAAACTCAGCATCAGGAGTGGGCGGCCGGTGACAGCCCCCACTGGGTCTTCTTCATGTGAGACCCTGTGCTTTTGAAAGAGCAGGCACCCTGCCCTTGGGGGTGGGGGGCTGGGGGGTGACATGGGGCCCACAATGGGCAGGAGGTTCCCTGGGTGGGGATGAGCCAATGTGCAAGGAGTTCCACAGTGGGTTCTCCTCTCCAACGGCTTCTGTGCCCCAACCTCTCCCCGTGTCTCCCCTTGAAGACAGCTTGGTGCCCGTGCTGGGTGTCAGCCCCAGGGCATGAGGTCACCTGACTGGGAGCCATAGGAGCCGTCAGCCACCGCCCCTTCTACAAACACACACACACACACACACACACACACACACACACACACACACACACTGCAGGGAAGCAGGACCTGAGTGCAGGGTTCTCAGTGGCCCTGAACGCCCCGCCCAGAATTGGCCAGCAGAATGGACAGACCGGATCTCCCGGCCCGGACCATGCAGGACTGTCCTGCCTGGGCTTCCAGTGCAGCCACCTCATTCTGAAAGCCTGGGAGGCTGGAATCAGTCCACTTCTTGTCTGCCCTTGCAGGAGACTGGGCTGCACTACAAGAAGTTCATGGCTCACCCGTGGATCCTGACCAGAGATATTGGTAACATTTTTTTTTGCCTATTGAAATGTTTAATGACAAAGATCTTGATCAGTTTCCTGATGTGGGTGTCCAAAGATGAGAGACCCATGTATGTGACCTGTACCTCCTATGAGGTACCCTAAGCTAGTTTAAACATGGGCAAGTTCTGTCTACATGGAAGATTTAGACCTCTGCATGTCCTGTCTACTGATTATTCTTAGAGCTGACCATGTGCTGTCTATAATAAGAAGATTGAGACCTAACCATGTTCTGTGTATGCTAGGACTATGGGAACCTGGGTAGAAACCCGGCCTGGCCTCAGTACTGGGAAGCTCCGTGCCTGCATCTGAAGGTCAGTGCTTAGATGTCTGGGGTCTGGAGCTGAGGTGGGCTTGTCTAGGTAACAGCCACTCCTCTGAGTGTGGTTACCTGGCCCTCCCAAGGGTCAGTGCTATTAGTATTTATCCCTGCAAGGTTCACCTTCCCTGGGGCTCATGGAGAATCCTCAGGAGGGCTACCTGGAAATTATTCCAAATCACCAGCATGTGCATGGTGCTTAGGGAGGCAAGTTTACCTGGTGAACTGATTGCAGGGCAAGCAGATTGGGCAAAAGGCTAATGGGCAACAGGTGAGGCTGCTGCTGAGCTCTCCTTCCAGTCTCCCATCCCTACTCAGCAGCATCCAGAGCTGCCCCTCTGCTTTTAGCCCTGCTGTCCTGTGAGTTTTCTCAACATGTAAGTAAGACAAGAAAGGACTGAGCCTGCCAGAACCAAGTAGTGTGTTCATCTCTAGCATGAAAGCTTTAAACACAGGTAAAATCAAAAGAACCAAAGTGAAAAGAGGAGGACTTCTCTGGGACAAGCGTGGGGAGAGGAGACCCACCTGTCACTTTTTCCAATCCCAGAAGGTCCCAGGAACCCAGATTGTTTCCATATTAGGGGAGCCACCAGCAGAGCCAGGGTATCCTGACCAAGGGGACATGTGACCCCAGGTGCAGGGTCTGGGGAGGTGGGATCACCCTGGGAATGTGCACGTTTGACCCCAGTTGGGGGTGTCTGGGAAGGTGAGGTCACCCTGGAGACTATGCATGTGTGAACCCAGGTGGGGGAGTCTGGGGAGGAGGGGTCACCTGTTGAGAGAGAACGTGTGACTTTAGGTGCAGGGTCTGGGGAGGTGGGGTCACCGTGGTGAATGTGGATGTGCGACCCCAGGTAAAGGGTGTGAGGATTGTGTGGGTCTCACCACATCTGCATGGGTCAGGGTCACATGTACGGGGAGACCACATATGTGCTCTTTGCCTGCAGTGTGTCTTGTCCCCTTTGAGATTTCCAACATCTGAATTAAGGGTGTTGCCCTGATTAACCAGTGCTTCCTTTTCTTCTCTTAATCTTGTCACGTTCACATGAGGTCAGGCATGTTTGAGTGGGTTGCTGCTCTGTGTTCTGGTGAGAGACAATGCTTGATGGTATCATATTAATATCATAGCATATCATATATCTAATCTATGGGGGTCACCACTGCCTGGGTCCCCCTGGACAGAGGTCAGGTGAGCACAGACTAGCCCCCCCCTAAGAATGGACCCCATGTGCCATGTGAGGGTACCATGGTGGTCCCTCAGGTGGGGGAGTGTGTTTGGGCCTCCGACATTTGTGAAGGGGAGTCGAAATGGAATCTCAATTAACAAGACATTATTTTAGGAATTTATTTTAAGTGAAATAAAACACACGTCACATACCTTTACCATCATCACCATTTTAAGTGCACGTTTCTGAGGCATCAGATCTATTCACTTTCTCGTGGAGCCATCACCACCATCCCTAGAACTTTTCATCTTGCAAAACCAAAATTCCACAACCATGAAAGTCTCACTCCCCGTTCCCTCCCACTGCCCCTGGCACCGATATCCACCTCAGTCCCTGAGTTGTCGACTCCAGGGCACCCACTGAAGTGGGATCCTGCAGTGTTTGCTGGCGGTCACTTTGGAAGAGCTGACTTTCAGTCTGAAGCTCTGCCTGTTTGCATCTGAAGAACCTGCATTTAAGGAGAGGGTGTATGAGGAAGAGGGTGTGTGAGGGACAAAGGTGTCCGGGGTGCAGATGAGCCAGGACCTGACCAGCTGCCTTTCGGGTCCTCTGGTTCCACCTCTTGGCCTGTGTCTCATCTGCATCATCACGGGCCCCGCTGGCACCCCTGGGGTGTTGTTGTCTGAGCGAGATTCCCCTGGTGCCCCTGCTCTCCTCCCCTCCTCCTGAGTTTGGGGAGGGAGCTGCTTGCTGTGTGGTCTCTACTCCTGAGGCACCAAGGACCCTGCAGCATGGACCTGCGGAGTGTGGGTGTGGTCCCAAGAGCATGGGACCCACATAGGACACAGCATTGGGGCATGACAAGTGCTAGGGCTGCCTCATCACTGACAGGGGATGTTGCCAAGATCCTGCTCGGGAGGGCTTGGTAGGTGGCCTGGGACCCCAGAGACCCCATTCCTATCCTGGAGCTTGGACAGTGCATCCCCATGGGCTCCAGATTCACCCCATATCTCAGCCATATCCTTCTGTCCTGTCTTTGAACTCACAAAAATGAGCTCTCTTGTCCACAACATCGGCCTGGTCCTGTTGGTATTAGGGTTCTTTTTTTTTTTTTTTTTTTTTTTTTTGCGGTACGCGGGCCTCGTCCTTGTTGTGGCCTCTCCCGTTGCGGAGCACAGGCTCCGGACGCGCAGGCTCAGCGGCCATAGCTCACGGGCGCAGCCGCTCCGCAGCATGTGGGATCTTCCCAGACCGGAGCACGAACTCGCGTCCACTGCATCGGCAGGCAGACTCTCAACCACTGCGCCACCAAGGAAGCCCGGTATTAGGGTTCTTTAATTTAGGCGTCCTGGGATAGCAGCTCTTTTTAGGCCTGAGAAGGAACAGCTCAGGGGTGTACAACATTTTCAGATGAAACTAATATTCAATGACTATCTTTATTCTGCTGGGTTGTTGACTTCTATTAGTCATTATTCTCCTGCTTTTAGCTCTGATGTGGGGATTACAGAGGAGTCAACATTTAAATCTTCATAATCTGTGTATTTGTAGCGTCGGTATCATTACTGACCCATAGTTTGTATGGTTTGGGAAGAGTTATTGATTTCACGTATCTTGTAAAGGATTCACAATGATGATAGGGCAATTAAGATTACAATAATGGCTGGTAAATTGTTCAAATTTTCTCTACCTGTGCATCTATTGTATGTATATGAGTTTAGTTGTCAATATTAGTGAAATAATATAGAGGACTAGAGAACTTATTTTAAAAATAACTATTAATGTGTGATTATGAACATGTAAAAGTTCTTCCATAATCGGTGATGTTACATTTTGAGAGCCTAGAAGAAATTGATGTACCTTTTGATATACAGTAATTTAGCCTATGATTTAATTTTGACAAAGTTACATCACTTTTAACTTTTATCTCATTTATTGAGAAAGACATAATTGTTATGGTGTTGGTTTGAAACTGGTTGAAAAGGACTTGAGTCCTTCCTTATTTTACATTTACATAGGTAGGATCTTCAAACATAGGATATGGTGGAGGGCATCCGTGCAACCATTCTAGGTTAGGAGTAGCAGTTTCCACTGCTGAGACTTCTCGTTTGGATGCAAATGCTTTTCAAAGTATGAAGATTATTAGCATTACTGCTGCTACTGAGACGAATGAGCCTAAAGACAAAATACTTCATGTTGTGTGTGCCTCAGGGTCCTCAGACTAACGCAGTGACATCCCTGAGAGGCCAGGAAAGCGCTGCAGGAAGTCGTATTTACTACGGCAAATATACCTGTGACGTGACTGTTTGCTCGTGCTGAGTTAAGTGTATAACCTGAGAATAGTGGGAATCAGTGTAGGAAGCCTCCTATAATAGTGAAGGCTTCTCCCGTGGACACTACCTCATGGAAGTGTGCTACTACATAGTATGTATCCTGCAGGACAATGTCCGGGGATGAGTTGGCTAAGATGATTCCTGTCAAACCACCTACTGTAAAAAGGAAAATAAAGCCTAAAACTCATAATAGAGTGGGAGCTCATATAATATTACCTCCGTGAAGAGTTGCTGATCAGGGACTTCCCTGGTGACGAAGTGGTTAAGAATAGGCCTGCCAATGCATGGGACACAGGTTCGATCCCCGGTCCGGGAAGATCCCACGTGCTGCAGAGCAAAAAGCCCGTGCGCCGCAACTACTGAGCCTGCGCTCTAGAGCCCGTGAGCCACAACTACTGAAGCCCACGTGCCTAGAGCCTGTGCTCTGCAGCAAGAGAAGCCACTGCCACAAGAAGCCCGCGCACAGTGACGGAGAGTAGCTCCCGCTCACCGCAACCAGAGAAAGCTGGCGCGCATTAACAAAGACCCAACGCAGCCAAAAAAAAAAAAAAAAAAAAATTAGGGCTTCCCCGGTGGCGCAGTGGTTGAAAGTCCGCCTGCCGATGCGGGGGGCACGGGTTCGTGCCCCGGTCCGGGGGGATCCCACATGCCGCGGAGCAGCTGGGCTCGTGGGCCGTGGCCGCTGGGCCTGCGCGTCCGGAGCCTGTGCTCTGCAACGGAAGAGGCCGCAGCAGTGAGAGGCCTGCGTACCGCAAAAAAAAAAAAAAAAAAAAAAAATTAAAAGAAGAGTTGCTAATCGGCTAGATACTTTTACTCCTGTAGGGATAGAAGTAATTACGGTAGCTGATGCACAGCATGCTACTGAGTCGCCAGCTATCCTTACGGTAAATATAAGACGGGCCCACAAGGGAAATCCTAAAAAGCCAGTGGACATGACTCATAACATTCCCAAATAGCTGAAAGGCAGTTTTTGTCCTAAATAGTATGTAATGATATGTGAAATTTAACAAACCCTGGTAGGCCACGAATACACACTTCAGGGTGACCAAAGAATCAGAATAGGTGTTGGTATAGGATTCGCTCTCCTCCTGCAGGGTCAAAGAAGGTCGTGTTGAGATTTCTGTCTCTTAACAGTATAGCAATTCTGGCTGCTCGGACTGACACTGGTAATTATGGTAATATGGCTACAGTTGGGGAAGATTAAACTAATAATGGTGTTTGGTGTTGGGATATGACTGCTGGTTTTGGATTAAAGACTATAGTAATACAAGAAATAGCACGAAGAATTGAAGAGACACCTGCTAAATGTAAGGAGGAAATGGTTAGGTCGACAGAGGCTCCTGCATGGGCCAGATTGCAGGCTAGAGCTGAATACACGGTTCTACCTGTGCCAGAACCAGCTCTATTGGTGATATGAGTAGGAGTAGGAATGATGGGGGAAGTAGTCAAAAGTTTATATGCTTTATTTGGGGAAATGTTACCTCAGGTGCCCCAGTTATTAGTGGCCCAAGTCAGTTTTCAAACCCTGCAATCATAATGGGTACAACTGTAGAGAATATTATTGCAAGTGCAGGGACTGTTATGACTACGTTAAAGATTTGGGCATCTCCAGGTAGCGCTCCAGGTTAGCATAGCTCAGCCTGGATTAATAGCAGCAGGTGCTGCCTGCTACCCCAGCCCAAGCACCAAATAGTCAATATAAAACGCCGATATCTTTGTGATTTGTTGAAAATAATCAGCAGTGTGTGAACAGAGGTACAATGACTTGAGCTAGCATTAGACTGTAAACCTAGAGACAGAGACTGAGCCCTCTGCTCTTTTCCCGTTTATCTGTGGATCTAGATGGGGTCAATGCAGGTTTCATCACAGCCCCTGAACGAATTTTGTAACAGTTTCTCCCTGTGGTTTTTTTTTTTTTTGTAATTTATTTTTATAATGAGGTGTAGCTGATTTTCCATGCTGTCTTTCTTGCTGCTGCACATCCACTTGATTCACTTACAGAGAGACATCCATAAATTCTTTTCCACATTCTTACCAGTCGTACATATTCTTTTCTGGTGACTAGAGTGTGCCCAGTCCAGTTCCTTGAGCTATAGAGGAGGTCTTGTCGATTACCTATTTGGTCTTTGGAACGGTATCTGTGCTAATTTCAACCCTCTGGTTTATGACTCACCCCACCCCACCTTTCCCCTTTAGCAGCCATAAGTTTGTTTTCTAAATGTGTGACTCTGTTTGTTTTGTAATTTAGTTCATGTGTAGCCATTTTTAGATTCCACTTATAAGTGATATCTTATGCTAAGTGTCTTTTTGTGTCTGACTTATGTCACTTAGAATGATCGTACCTAAGTCCACCTGAGTTGCTGCAACTGGCCTTATTTCATTGATTTCATGGCTGAGTAATATTCCATTGTACAGAAGTACCACATCTTCTTTATCCATTTTTTCCTTCCAAGGACATTTACATTGTTTCCAAGTCGAGGCTCCTGCAAAGGGGCTGCACTAACAGTTGAAGTGCCTGTGTCCTATGGATTTATGGTTATCCCGAGATATACACCCAGGCGTGGAAGTGCCGTATGCTCTGTAGCTCTATTTTTAAAATTAATTAATTGTTTTTACCTGGGTTGGGTCTCTGTTATTGCACGTGGGCTTTCTCTAGTTGCACCAAGTTGGGGATACTCTTCGTTGAAGTGCGTGGGCTTCTCATTGCACTGGCTTCTCTTCTTGTGGAGCACAGGCTCTAGGCGTTGGGCTTCAGTACTTGTGGCACATGGGCTCAGTAGTTGTGGCTCATGGGCTCTACAGCACAGGCTCAGTAGTCGTGGTGCACGGGCTTAGTTGCTCCGCGGCATGTGTTACCTTTCCGCACCAGGGCTCGAACCCGTGTCCTCTGCATTGGCAGTTGGATTCTTAACCACTGCGCCACCAGGGAAGTCCCTATAGCTCTGTGTTTTAGAATTTTTAGGAAACATCATACCCTTCTCCAGCGTGGCTGTTAGCAGTTGACATTCCCACCATCAGCGCAGCAGCGTTCCCTTTTCTCCACGTCCTCTCCTCCATTTCTGGTTTTTACACTTTGTGAGGACGGCCATTCTGACTGGGGCAAAGTGACACATCTTTGCAGTGTTGATTTGTTTTTCCCGCATGTTTGGTTGGCACAAGGGCGTATGGATTTACACTGTACGCTCTTTTTGGCCACCTGAATCGTAGGCAATGTTGAGCAGCTTTCATGTGCTTTAACGGCGAGTCCAGTCTACGTCTTGCAATCCGGTTCCTGCAATTCTGCCTTGTTTTCAAGTCCTTTTCAATTACTTACCCCAAGACATTTTCCCACCATAGTTGTCATTTACAACCCTGCAGGCGTTGTGGATTGCAGTGCCCCTGAGAAACTGTCTTCAACTTGTTTCTGGAACCGGCCACAAAGTGGCAGGATCGCTTTAAGCCCCATTCTGGTTACAGGGGCAGCTGAGCCTTTGGGAAATTCCTCTTCCTGATTGGAAATTAGAGTGGTATGTGCTGTCCAAACACGTAGAGCTTGTTTCTCATTCTTTCCCCCGCTTCCCCTTCATCCTCCGGACAAATTCCAAGCCGTGCACGACCGGCTGTTGAGGGTGCTGACTTCCCCAGGTGGGGAGACTCTAAGGAACGAGGCGGGAGCAGGGACCCCTCCCCCAGGACATGTGGAGATAAGGTGACTTTTCCAAACTCTTCCCACCCATCCGGGCCCCCATCCTCTGGGGTTCTGTCTGGACACTGCGTGGTTTCCAGCGGTGCGGGGCTCTGGCGCTGCCCTGCAGGGAGCAGCCCTGCTACCCGCGCCTGCAGCGCCACCTGCTGGTCTCTCCGTCCTCCCGCCGGGCACAGTCTTCACCTTCCCCGCTGCCTCGGATGCTCTGTCTCCGCACTGTCCTGTGATCAGCCCCTCGTCCCCACCGCTGTCACCCCCAGCTCTACACCCCTCCTCCAGCCTCAGGGATGACCCAGGACCCTTCCTGGGCTCCCCGCCTGCCCACCCTTGGTCTGTGTCCTCAGTCCACCTGTGCAGACAGGTAAGAATCCCCTCCAGAAGCTCCCAAACGCTTCACCCGTACATCCTCCCCGGGGTTGGCCCGTGTCCTGTCGGGATGTTCCACCCTCACCAAGCCCCCAAGTACATGGCAAGGGCAGGCATCAGGCCTGCTGTGTGCACTGCTGTGCGTCCTGCTGTATACACAGGCATGACACTGCCCCAGGGTGCAGGAAAGGCAGCCTTACCTCGGGACGTGGGGAGAGGGGCTGCCCACAGGGTGGACGTCAGCTCTCAGCTCACCAGGCAAGGGCAGCCGGGTTCTCGCTCCTTGGACCCTTTCTCACCCAGCCGGACCATGACCCGGCTTTGTTCCCACCCCTGTTGTCCCTCCATTGGCCTCGCTCTTGTGAGCAGAGCAGGACAGTGTGGTCTGTGGTCACAGGCTGAGACACACAGACACTGGCTGACCTGCGTGCACCCAGCTGACCCCACGGAACGGGCACTGCACCAGGGCCTGTGCGGTGTGGGTTCACCTGCCCACAGAGAGGCCGGGCCTCTGCTCCTGGCTCCAGAGGTCACCTTGAGTCTGACGGGAGTGTCCGTGCTCCGTGGGCCTCGCTCCAGGCTGGTCTGTGCTGACGGCGTGATGCACGGTGGGACTTCCTGAGTCCCCCCCGGGGGCTGGAGGCCAAGGTCAGGCACATGGCGGTCCCCACATTGACGTGACAGACCCCAATAAACCCTGCACTTCAGGACTCAGGTGGGCTTCCCTGGGCTGCCACAGCCGAGGAGGCTGGACCCTGCTCGTCCCCCTGTCCTCGCTGATTTTAACTTGCATCCTTCACCATAATAAACCCTGGCTATAACAGCTTCAGGGAATTCTGGGAGCAAGAAAAAAGAAGCCGGGGAGGGGGTCTCTGGGTCCCCAACTCTGCAGTTGGGGTCAGAAGTTGGTGGGGAGGATCTTGGGGCCCTGGAATCTGAAGGGCCCCCCTACCAGGGGAGGGGTAGGAGACCCTGGGTGGTAGTTAAGCTGAGTCCAAGGCCCTCCTGTGTAGGAGGCTTCATAGCCCCGGGGATCCTGAAGCGGCCGGCTCCCTCCTCCCCTCCACCTCCAGGCTTGGTCCCTGCTCTTGAGAGATTCCCTAGGGTGGGGTCCTGGTGCTGGAGGTGCCCCGATGCTGTGGCCTCCTGAGTCTCCAGTGAGGATAACAGGAGTCGGGGAAGACTTGTTCACAGAAAGGGAGCTTCTGCCAGAGCAAAGCCTGGGTCTGCTGCCCCCGACCCCAGGTGCACTGGGGCAGGAATGTGAGAGCGAGGCTCCCTCCCCTCCCAAGACACACAGGACACATGGGTGCTGGTCACTGGACTCCCACACAATATTAAAATCTCCCACGCAGGCCTGATGGGTGAGAGACACTATTTAAACACTATTAATGGGGCCGGGGGGCCCAGAGGGGGAAGCTGGGGGTGGGGAGAGTTGGAAAATCACCCAAGGACACGCTTTCCCTGCAGCGACCCCCCAGGTGAGCCCAGGTGGGGGTGGACCCATCAAGTCAGAGCCCACATTCGGGGTCTTTGGGGGACAAATAGCCAAGCACCCCCAGTCCTTGCCTTCACCTGCTGCAGTTAGGGCCTGCCCTGTCTTCTTCATGGTCAAATTCTCACCCCTCCCAGAAGCCGTCTTGGGGGTTAATGCGATGGGGATGTCCATGGCAGGACTGGAGGGTCTGTGGTGGGCTGGAGGCCACGTGGCAGGCAGGAGGGCTCCCACCGATCCTGCTGGTCCACACCTCCTGGTCATAGGCCCGCACAGAGTCCACCAGGCTGTGGATGTGGTAGAAGGTGCCGGGGACCGGTCCAGCCCACGCAGGTGTCTGACCACCGAGCGGTCAGTGTGGAGTATTCACAGGGAGCCCTGGCCGTGCTCGCACCCTCCCGGGAAGGACACGTCAGCGTGGTCCCTGGAATGACCGGGAGGTCAGCCAGAAGTGCCCCCCACCCAACCTCACTGTTACCACAAGAAACAAGAGACAACTCCATGCAGAAAGACAGAACATCACCAGCCTGATGCTGTCCTGAGGAAGGTCGGCTGGCATCTGGGAACTGGGTGCTATGGTGGGTTGAATGGGGAGGTCCCCCCAAAAGTTATGTCCGCGTCATGGCTCCCAGAATCTGAAAAAAAGAACCTTATTTGGAAGTAGGGTCTCTGCAGGTATAATTAGTTACGGATCTGGAGATGAGGTCATCATGGATCCGGGTGGCCCTGAATCAGTGACAGTGTCCTTCTAAGAGACAAGCAGAGAGACACAGACACACAGGAGACACCATGTGAAGACGGAGGCAGAGACGGGAGGGATGAGGCCACAAGCCCAGGGATGCCTGGAGCCCCCAGAAGCTGGAAGAGGCGGGAAGGACCCTCCCCTGGAGCCTCTGGAGGGAGCGCGGGCCTGAGACACCTTGACCTCAGACGTCTGGTCTCCGGGACTGAGAGAGGACAGGTTTCTGTTGCTCTGAGCCTCCGTTTGTGGTCGTTTGTCACAGCTGCCCCGGGAAGCTAATGCAGCTGGTGAGCAGCTCCCTGGCCTGATCTAAACCCTCCCGCCTCCCGTTAGGGGCAGCCCCCTGCGCCTGTGCTGCTTTCACAAACCATGTGGTTCATGCTGAACCCCGGCTCCCCTTCTGGGCCCCGGCATTTTGGAGGGTGAGGGCAGGCAACACCACGTGACCAGCCCCCAGCTGGGTACCAAGTCTCTAATGAGCTTCCCTGGGGGGACGGGGGTGGGGGTAACTGTAATGGTTCTGCCCTTGTTGCTGGGGGAAGAGACACCCTAGAGACCCTCGAGGGAAGGAGGGGGCATGAAGGGTCATGAGGTGGCCGGAGCCGGGGCCCTCCCTCCCGTGCATCCCTACTGCGTGCTGTGACCCATCTCAGCTGTGAGGACACAAGGCACAAGTATGTGCCGGGTCCTGTGAGCCTCCCAGCCGATACCTGAAGGTGAGGGTGGCCCTGCAGAACCCAGCCCTCTCCTCCACGTCTAGTAGGTGGAAGACCCACTTCTCCTTGCCATTCTGGAGCTGTCCTGGGAGGGCTTCTGGGGTTATGCAGGCTGAGCCCCTGTTGCTAAGTCCCCACTTGCCCACAAGAGCCTCTAGAGCAAGCTGTTTGCCCTGTTGCCTGAATGACCGCCCACCAGTTTTCTCAGGAAAGAATCAAGGGTTTCTGTAGCAGCGTCTGCAGGCAGCTGTGCATCTGGGCCCAAGTTCACGTCTTCTGTGTAAACACCGAGAACCTTCCCTGACACGTGTCCCCGGCTGACCCCCTCCGCATGCCGACCACAGGCCCCAGTGTGGGCGTCAGACTGACCGCCCGTCTCAGCCTCCTGTTGTTGTCAGAGCTGCTCCAGGCCCTGCTCAAGCCCCGTGCACCCACCTTTCACAGGGCTGTCCTGCACCCCCACCTTCAGCAGGAGTTCCCCTAAGTATTTAAGTGAAGGGATCCAGAGGTAAAAAAGGACGCTACAAACAAACAAACATGGAACCAGCTGGGACCAGGATGGCAACGAGTGTCACCTCCAACCGACCCCGAGTCTCATCACATGTTGAATTTACTATATCAGCATATTAAGTGACACACCCACCGGCGGCCACGGCTGGACATGAAGGACCAGAAACGGGTAAAAGGAGGTGGTACCCCAGCCCCTTGGAAGAAGCCCCGCCCCTACCCCGGAAGGCCTCTTCATCCCACCACTAGCCTCCCTCCTCCTCCCTTTGTCTTTACTCTTCGAAATTAAACCACTCTCTCCAGGAGGGCGAGAAGGTGATCTGTGAGCTCAGTTCCCGCTTCTCCACTCTTTGGCCACTGAGTAGAGCCTGTGCTGTGTTGGTCTCGGCTTTGGTTCTGTTATTTGCCTACTTGAACCCACATGGAAAAAGGAAACCTTCCCCGCTGGGGCAGAGCGCCTCGCAGGCTGGGGCCCGAGCAGGGTCCACATGACTTCACTTGGTAACAGTCTGTAAGGGGACGGTGGTCTCTGCCCGTGGGGTGGGGAGGGAACACCTACAGCCACAGCACCGGCTCCGTGGACGGCACGGCCGCTTGTGGGCCTGGACCGTGTGCTCTCGTCCCCCCACGCCTGACACCCCTGACAGTCGTGACGCGGTGACACTGGCTGCTGGGCGTCCAGTCAGGAGGGACCAGAGGCAGCACCTGGTGCCAGGTGAGACGTGCCTTTTCACGGGCAGGGGACATAGGAGATATTAGGACTTTGTGTCTAGAAAACAAACCAAGCGGCCAGAAGGTGATCTGAGCTGTGGACTTGAAACCCACATGCGAGGTGAGGGCTTCCACTGGACACTGGCTCGGGAGCTTCCGCACAGGCGAGACCACACCCGTGCTTCCCGCCCGACCCCTCCAGGCCTCCCTGTGGGCACAGCTGGGCCTGCGCCCCTCAGGCTCCCCGACCCAGAACCTGGAGGGCTGATGCTGCCAGGGCCTGGGGACGCGAGGGGTCCCTCCACCAAAGCTGCTCGGCCCCTCCTCCCCAGTGACCAGGGTAGGGAAGCCCTGTGGAGTCTGAGGCCCGGCACAGGCGAAGCTCATACCCCCTCCCAGGACCCCCGGCCCCGCCCTGCTTCCTCAGGCCCACCGCCTGCCCCTCCCGGTGCCCGCGTCCCACCGACCCACATTCCCGGTGTGTACGTCCACGTGCACAAGCCGCCCCGTGTCCTGTTCCCACATGGGACACCCCCATTCCTGCTTCTCCCTAATGACGGCCTGGACCCGAATGTTCTGGGCAGGAAGAGGGCCGAGGAGGATGCCGGCCTGTCCCGCCTGCCTCTCGGGGGCCCAGACACAGGGCTCGGGGCTGCTGGGCCTTGAGGTCTGGATGCTCCCAGGTGTGGGGTGAACCTGCCACTGCCCGCTGGAGCTGCCCCTTCCGAGACTCAGGAAACGGGGACCCACCAAACGGAGCCCGTCCCCAGGCTCTGCTGCTAGTCTGCTCGGCTTTGCTCTCCCGATCCTGAAGACAGACCTGTGGGAAACAGGGCCTGCGATTCCCACACTGACGGTGTTCCGTGAAATTTCCACTAGACCCCTTCCTACCCTGTTCTGAGCAAATTACTAGTCAGTCCATGCTACCATCACCCCATGAGCAGACCAGGAAGCTGAGGCTCCGAGAAGCCAAGTAATCCAGCCGGAAGCACAGCTGTGGGACACGGAGTGGGGTCTGCACCCGCCGCCCACCCAGGGGGACTGCCCACTCCCCGCAGCTTCCACGCCTGTTCCCTTCACCCCCTCCCGGGACCAGCTCGCAGAGCCTCCTCTTGGGGGGATTCACTTACCTTCTTCTAACAGGATCCGTCTCACTATCCTGTTCTGGGATCACCCGGAAGCTTGTCACTGAAGCAGGATCAGCCTCACGTCATCAGAGCAGCTTTCCTGAATCACACTCACTACCTGCACATCCACTCCCAGCTCAGACCCAGAAAGGCCCCCTCGGCCCCGAGCCCCATGGCTCTGCCTGGGCTCCCACCCCCTCCTGCCTGCTCCGTCCCTCTCATGTCCCCTGCAGCGTCACCAGGAGCTCCCACCTGCCCCAGGCAGGCTGTCTGCTCTGTCCTGGGGAGGCCTCCGTGGTGTCAGGTGGAAGACACAAGAGGTACCCATAGGGCCTCCCTCACACAGCCCAGTGGTCAGCACCCACCTACTCACCTCATCACTCTGGATGGACGGGTTCAGGGGCCATGTGGCATCTCCTGGTTCTCATTTCATCCCAGCACCACCCACAGGGAAGTTGCTAAGCAACTCTGTGCCAGCTGCACAGAGATGACGCTCATACACACGCCTCCCCCCCCCCCCCCCCACTCCAGCACACAGGGCTCTCGTGGCCAGGCCCCTCCCAGGGTACGGAGCTCACCTGGGCCGGCACCCAGCAGCCCCCGGGGCCCTCGTGGTCAGGCCCCTACCAGGATACGGAGCTCCCCTGGGCAGGTACCCTGGCAGGGCTGGACACACAGGAACCGTGAACGTAGCCCTCATTGCAGAGCACCCCCAGCCCACCTGTTGGTCAGAGCTGACACAGAGCACCTCAGAGCAGGATGTGAACTAACAAACAGCAGCTCCGGGACACGTCTGTGACCCTGGGCTTCACTCTGTGTGGCCTCCTTCCTCCTGGTCTTCCAGAGGCTTCCACTGCAGCGGGGGCACCAGGCCTCTGTCTCCACCCACCACCCCTCCTCTCCATGACTCCTGGGTTCCTCTCATTAGGAGAGGGTCTTCTTGAAGTTGTCTCCCACTCACGGGCCAGATAAAATGATTAGAAAACAAGCCAGAGCTGCAGCCCCTTGTCTATCCTGACTCAGGAGCCCACACCTGTTCCTTGGATCTGGCCGGTGCAGCAAGGCCCATTTTCTGCAGCTATGAGCCCCTGAGGGGTGAGGATTGGCTGACCTGGGCAGCCTGACCGTGCCGGCCAGCCCTCCCCAGGTGTGCGTGGGCTGAGGTCAATATAAACACCGCTCCAGGCAGCAAGAGCCCCTGCAGCTGTGCCTGACGCCATATTCTCTGCCCCGTCAGCAGTGTCGGGGCTGGGCTGGTGGGTGGGAGTGAGGGGCCACGGCTTTGTGGGTGGCCCGGTGTGAGTGGGCCTCTGCTGGACTTTCTGCAGCAGTTGCCAAGATGCCACCTGCTAAAGAAGAGGATGTGTCACCCGTAGCTGCCGCTGGAATTTCTCCCTGGGCAGAGGTGAGGAAGGAAGAATGCAGTGGGGGCCTGGACAGGAGGGGTATCTCAGGCAGGGAAATGGAAAGCTTCCAGAAGAGCGCCTGGGGCCAGGACAATCCTGGCTGGCCTGCAGGCACCAAGTCGGCCAGTGTGCTGTCCCTGGGGTGGCTCCACGGCCTTTCCTCTAGGCTTTCATGTCCTTGTACATATTCAGGTGTTTTACCTGGGAAGGGTGGGAACAGTTCAGCAGCAGCTGGCCTGGGGCTCAGCTCACGTTTACTCACAGACGCCTCGGCATGGTCCCCCAGCTTTGCAATGAGGACGCTCCTTGCGGGGGGGCTGCTGGCTGCATGCGAGACGATTCCCCACCTCTGACCAACTTCAGAATTGTTTACCGCTGGAGCAAGTGCCCTGACAGGGTTTTCCTCTGTATAACTGGTGGGTTCTGTTTTTTTTTTTTTCTTTTTTGGTTCAAGGTAGATTTTATTCCTCTTTTTTGTATTTATAGATATAAGCCTGAAAATAATTCATTCATATAAATACATGTATGTGAAGGGAATAACTTTTTTCCGTTTTAAAAAAATTTTATTTTTCATTTTGTTTTATTTATTTTTTATACAGCAGGTTCTTACTGGTTATCTATTTTATACATATAAATGTATACATGTCAATCCCAATCTCCCAACTTCTCCCACTGCCAGCCCCCCATGGCTTTCCCCTCTTGGTGTCCATACATTTGTTCTCTACATCTGTGTCTCTATTTCTGCTCTGCAAACCGGTTCATCTGTACCATTTTTCTAGGTTCCACATATATGCATTAATATACAATATTTGTTTTTCTCTTTCTGACTTACTTCACTCTGTATGACAGTCTCTAGATCCAGCGACGTCTCTACAAATGACCCAATTTCATTCCTTTCTATGGCTGAGTAATAGTCCATTTTATATATGTACCACATCTTTATCCATTCATCTATCTGTGGGCATTTAGGTTGCTTCCATTACCTGGCTATTTTAAATAGTGCTGCAATGAACATTGTGGTGAATGTGTCTTTTTGATTTATGGTTTTCTCTGGGTATATGCCCAGTAGTGGGTTGCTGGATCATATGGTAATTCTATTTGTAGTTTTTTAAGGAACCTCCATACTGTTTTCCATAGTGACTGTATCAATTTACATTCCCACCAACAGTGCAGGAGTGTTCCCTTTTCTCCACACCCTCTCCAGCATTTGTTGTTTGTAGATTTTCTGATGATGCCCATTCTAACTGGTGTGAGGTGATACCTCACTGTAGTTCTGATTTGCATTTCTCTAATAATTAGTGATGTTGAGCAGCTTTTCATGTGCTTTTTGGCCATCTCTATGTCTTCTTGGAAGAAATGTCTATTTAGATCTTCTGCCCATTTTTGTATTGGGTTGTTTGTTTTTTTAATATTGAACTGCATGAGATGTTTATATATATTGGAGATTAATCCTTTGTCCATTGATTCGTTTGCAAATATTTTCTCCCATTCTGAGGGTTGTCTTTTCGTCTTGTTTGTAGTTTCCATTGCTTTGCAAAAGCTTTTACGTTTCATTAGGTCCCATTTGTTTAGTTTTCTTTTTTATGGCATTACTCTAGGAGGTGGATCAAAAAAGATCTTGCTGTAATTTAAGTTAGAGTATTCTTCCTATGTTTTCCTCTAAGAGTTTTATACTGTCCGGTCTTACGTTAAGGTCTCTAATCCATTTTGAATTTATTTTTCTGTATGGTGTTAGGGGGTGTTCTAATTTCATTCTTTTACATGCAGCTGTCCATTTTTCCCAGCACCACTGATTGAAGACACTGTCTTTTCTCCATTGTATAGTCTTGCCTACTTTGTCATAGATTAATTGACCATAGATGTGTAGGTTTATCTCTGGGCTTTCTTTTTTTTTTCCTTTTACACCTTTATTGGAGTATAATTGCTTTACAATGGAGTGTTAGTTTCTGCTGTATAAGAAAGTGAATCAATTATACATATACATATATCACCATATCCCCTCCCTCTTGCATCTCCCTCCCACCCTCCATATCCTACCCCTTTAGGTGGTCACAAAGCACCGAGCTGATCTCCCTGTGCTATGTGGCTTCTTCCCAGTAGCTATCGATGTTACATTTGGTAATGTATATATGTCCATGGCACTCTCTCACTTCGTCCCAGCTTACCCTTCCCCCTCCCCGTGTCCTCAAGTTCTTTCTCTACATCTGTGTCCTTAATCCTGTCCTGCCCCTAGGTTCTTCATAAACTTTTTTTTCTTTAGATTCCATATATCTCTGTTAGCATATGGTATTTATTTTTCTCTTTCTGACTTACTTCACTGTGTAGGACAGACTCTTAAGTCCATCCACCTCGCTACAAATAACTCAGTTTTGTTTCTTTTTATGGCTGAGTAATGTTCCATTGTATATATGTGCCAGATCTTCTTTATCCATTCATCTGTCGATGGGCACTTAGGTTGCTTCCATGTCCTGGCTATTGTAAGTAGAGCTGCAATGAACATTGTTGTATATAACTCTTTTTGAATTACGGTTTTCTCAGGGTAAATGCCCAGTAGTTGGATTGCTGGGTCGTATGGTACTTCTATTTTTAGGTTTTTAAGGAACTTCTGTACTGTTATCCCTAGTGGCTATACCAATTTACATTCCCAGCAACAGTGCAAGAGCATTCCCTTTTCTCCAGTAAATGCCTCTCCAGCATTTATTGTTTGTAGATTTTTGATGATGGCCATTCTGACTGCTGGGAGGTGACACCTCAATGTAGTTTTGATTTGCATTTCTCTAATGATTAGTGATGTTCAGCATCCTTTCATGTGTTTGTTGGCAATCTGTATATCTTATTTGGAGAAATGTCTATTTAGGTCTTCTGCCCATTTTTGGATTGGGTTGTTTGTTTTTGTGATATTGAGCTACACGAGCTGCTTGTAAATTTTGGAGATTAATCCTTTGTCATTTGCTTCATTTGAAAACATTTTCTCCCATTCTGAGGGTTGTCTTTTCGTCTTGCTTATGTTTTCCTTTGCTGTGCAAAAGCTTTGAAGTTTCATTAGGTCCCATTTGTTTATTTCTGTTTTTATTTCCACTTCTCTAGGAGGTGGGTCAAAAAGGATCTTGCTGTGATTTATGTCATAGAGTGTTCTGCCTATGTTTTCCTCTAAGAGTTTTATAGTGTCTGGTCTAACATTTAGATCTCTAATCCATTTTGAGTTTATTTTTGTGTATGGTGTTATGGAGTGTTGTAATTTCATTCTTTTACATGTAGTTGTCCAGTTTTCCCAGCACCACTTACTGAAGAGACTGTCTTTTCTCCATTGTATATCTTTGCCTCCTTTGTCATAGATAAGTTAGCCATAGGTATGTAGGTTTATCTCTGGGCTTTCTATTTTGTTCAATTGATCTATATTTCTGTTTTTGTGCCAGTACCATATAGTCTTGATTACTGTAGCTTTGTAGTATAGTCTGAAGTCAGGAAGTCTGATTCCTCCAGCTCTTTTAATTTCCCTCACAACTGCTTTGGCTATTCGGGGTCTTTTGTGTCTCCATACAAATTTTAAGATTTTTTTTGTTCTAGTTCTGTAGAAAAAGCCACTGGTAATTTGATAGGGATTGCATTGAATCTGTAGCTTGCTTTGGGTACTATAGTCATTTTCACAATATTGATGCTTCTAATCCAAGAACATGGTTTATACCTCCATCTGTTTATATCATCTTGGATTTCTTTCAGCAGTGTCTTATAGTTTTCTGAGTACAGGTCTTTTACCTCCTTAGGTTCATTCCTACGTATTTTATTCTTTTTGTTGCAATGGTGAATGGGATTGTTTCCTTAATTTCTCTTTCTGATCTTTCATTGTTAGTGTATAGGAATGCAAGACATTTCTGTGCATTAATTTTGTATCCTGCAACTTTACCAAATTCATTGATTAGCTCTAGTAGTTTTCTGGTGGCACCTTTAGGATTCACTATGTGTAGTATTGTGTCATTTGCAAACAGTGACAATTTTACTTCTTCTTTTCCAATTTGTATTCCTTTTATTTCTTTTTCTTCTCTGATTACTGTGTCTAGGACTTCCAAAATATGTTGAGTAATAGTGGTGAGAGTGGACATCTTAGAGGAAATGCTTTTAGTTTTTCACTATTGAGAATGATGTTTGCTGTGGGTTTGTCATATACTGCCTTTATTATGTTGAGGTAGATTCCCTCTATGCCCACTTTTCGGAGACTTTTAATCATAAATGGGTGTTGAACTTTGTCGAAAGCTTTTCCTGCATCTATTGGGATGATCATATTTTTATTCTACAATTTGTTAATATGGTGTATCACATTGATTGATTTGTGTATATTGAAGAATTCTTGCATCCCTGGGATAAACCCCACCTGATCATGCTGCATGATCCTTTTAATGTGTTGTTCAATTCTGTTTCCTAGTATTTTGTTGAGGATTTTTACATCTATATTAATCAGTGATATTGGTCTCTAATTTTCTTTTTCTGTAGTATCTTTGTCTGGTTTTGGTATCAGGGTGATGGTGGCCTCATATAATGAGTTTGGGAGTGTTCCTTCCCCTGAAAATTTGTGAAGAGTTTGAGAAGATTGGGTGTTAGCTCTTGTCTAAATGTTTGGTAGAATTCACCTCTGATGCCATCTGGTTCTGGACTTTTGTTTGTTGGAAGATTTTAAATCACAGTTTCAATTTCGTTACTTGTGATTGGTCTGTTCATATTTTCTATTTCTTCCCGGTTCAGTCTTGGAAGGTTATACGTTTCTAAGAATTTGTCCATTTCTTCCAGGTTATCCATTTTATTGGCATAGAGTTGCTTGTAGAGGTCTCTTAGGATGCTTTGTATTTCTGTGGTGTCTGTTACAACTTCTCCTTTTTCATTTCTAATTTTATTGATTTGAGTCCTCTCCCTCTTTTACTTGAGTCTGGCTAAAGGTTTATCATTTTTGTTTATCTTCTCAAAGAACAAGCTTTTAGTTTTATTGATCTTTGCTATTGTTTTTATTTCATTTATTTCTGCTCTGATCTTTATGATTTCTTTCCTTCTATTAACTTTGGGCTTTGTTCTTCTTTCTCTAGTTCCTTTAGGTGTAAGGTTAGATTGTTTATTTGAGATTTTTCTGGTTTCTTTAGGTAGGCTTTTATTGCTGTAAACTTCCCTCTTAGAACTGTTTTTGCTGCATCCCATAGGTTTTGGATCATCGTGTTTTTGTTGTCATTTGTCTCTAGGTAGTTTTTGATTTCCTCTTTTATTCCTTCAGTGATCTCTTGGTTATTTAGAAACGTATTGTTTAGCCTCCATGTGTTTGTGTTTTTTACGTTATTTTCCCTGTAATTGATTTCTAATCTCATAGCATTGTGGTCGGAACAGCTGCTTGATATGATTTCGGTTTTCTTAAATTTACTGAGGCTTTATTTGTGACCCAAGATGTGATCTATCCTGGAGAATGTTCCGTGTGCCATTGAGAAGAACGTGTAATCTGCTGTTTTTGGATGGAGTGTCCTATAAATATCCGTTAAATCTATCTGGTCTATTGTGTCATTTAAAGCTTGCGTTTCCTTATTAATTTTCTGCCTGGATGATCTCCATTGGTGTAAGTGAGGTGTTAAAGTCCCTTGCTATTATTGTGTTACTGTTGATTTCCTCTTTTATAGCTGTTAGCAGTTGCCTTATATATTGAGGTGTTCCTATGTTGGGTACATATATATTTATAATTGTTATATCTTCTTGGATTGATCCCTTGATCATTATGTAGTGTCCTTCCTTGTCTCTTGTAACATTCTTTATTTTAAAATCTATTTTATTTGATATGAGTATTGCTACTCCAGCTTTCTTTTGATTTTCATTTGCATGGAATATATTTTTCCATCCCCTAACTTTCAGTCTGTATGTGTCCCTAGGTCTGAAATGGGTCTTTTGTAGACAGCATATATATGGGTCTTGTTTTTGTATCCATTCAGGGAGCCTGTGTCATTTGGCTGGAGCATTTAATCCATTCACGTTTAAGGTAATTATCGATATGTATGTTCCTATTATTATTTTCTTAATTGTTATGGGTTTGTCTTGGTGGGTCCTTTTCTTCTCTTGTGTGTCCCACTTAGAGAAGTTCCTTTAGCATTTGTTGTAGAGCTGGTTTCGTGGTGCTGAATTCTCTTAGCTTTTGCTTGTCTGTAAAGCTTTTGATTTCTCCATCAAATCTGAATGAGATACTTGCTGGGTGGAGTGCTCTTGGTGGTAAGATCTTCCCTTTCATCACGTTAAATTTATCATGCCACTCCGTTCTGGCTTGTAGATTTTCTGCTGAGAAATCAGCTGTTAACCTTATGGGAGTTCCGTTGTATGTTATTTGTCATTTTTCCCTTGTTGCTTTCAATAATTTTTCTTTGTCTTTAATTTTTTCAATTTGATTACTGTGTGTCTCGGCATTTTCCTCCTTTGGTTTATCCTGCCTGGGACTCTGTGCACTTCGTAGACTTCGGTGGCTATTTCTTTTCCCGTGCTAGGGAAGTTTTCAACTATAATCTCTTCAAATATTTTCTCGAGTCCTTTCTCTCTCTGTTCTCCATCTGGGACCCCTATAATGCGAATGTTGTTGCATTTAATGTTGTCCCAGAAGTCTCTTAGGGTGTCTTCATTTATTTTCATTCTTTTTCTTTATTCTGTTCCATGGCAGTGATTTCCACCTTTCTGTCTTCCAGGTCACTTATCCGTTCTTCTGCCACAGTTATTCTGCTACTGATTCCTTCTAGTGTATTTTTCATTTCAGTTATTGTATTGTTCATCTCTGTTTGTTTCTTCTTTAATTCTTCTAGGTGTTTTTTTCTTAATTCTTCTAGGTCTTTGTTAAGCATTTCTTGCATCTTCTTGATCTTTGCCTCCATTATTTTTCTAAGGTCTTGGATCATCTTCACTATCATTATTCCAAATCCTTTTACTGGAAGGTTACCTATCCCCACCTCATTTCGTTGTTTTTCTGAGGATTTATCTTGTTCCTTGATCTGGTATAAAGTCCTCTGCCTTTTCATTTTCTCTATCTTTCTGTGAATGTGGTTTTCCTTCCACAGGCTGCAGAATTGTGGTTCTTCTTGCTTCTGCTGTCTGCTCTCCAGTGATTGAGTCTATCTGAGAGGCTCGTGCAAGCTTCCTTATGGGAGGGACTGGTGGTGGGTAGAGCTGGGTGTTGCTCTGGTGGGCAGAGCTTTAATCTGCTTGTCTGTGGATTAAATAAAAGTTTAGTAAAAGTTTAATCCGCTTGTCTGCTGATGCATGGGGCTGGGTTCACTCCCTGTTGGTTGTTTGGACTGAGGCGACCCAGCACTGGAGCCTACCTTGCTCTTGGTGGGGCTAATGGTGGACTCTGGGAGAGTTCACGCCAAGGAGTATTTCCCAGAACTTCTGCTGCCAGTGTCGTTGTCCCCATGGTGAGCCGCAGCCACACCCTGCCTCTGCCGGAGACCCTCTAAAACTAGCAGCTAGGTATGATCATTCACCCACGGGGTGACTGCTCCTTCCCCTGGGTCCTGATGTGCAAACTACTTTGTGTGTGTCCTCCAAGAATGGAGTCTCTGTTGAGACTCTGAGTCTCTGAGTGCAGTTGAGACTCTGAGACTCGGAGTGGAGTCACACAGACTCTGGGTCCTGTGAAGCTTCGATGCTTTGTGGTTCTAGAAATCCTATAGGAGACGGTCCACAGCAGGTGAAGCTAATGCTGTCATAGAGGTGGTGAAGCCAAAGATCTGCAGTTCCGACTAGAGGTGCTGATGTACATACAGGACAAAATCATCTCGTGTGAATGTAGTTCAGGCATGTTTAAGATGAATGCAGTCATGTTAATGCCTAACATCTTCTATCTTGTGCCTCTCCCCAGGAACCCCCTCCTCAGTTCCTGAGGCTCCTGTAAGTCATGTACAGGGGAATGAAGAGTGGGCTCTGTCCAGTCTGAGCCCTGAGTTACCCTCTGTGTATCTTAGGATACTTTGTATTTCTCTGGTGGCTCTTGTAACATCATCTCTTTCATTTCTGATTTATTTGGGCCCTCTCTGTTTTTAAAAAAATACTACTGTTGTCTTTTATTCTTTACAGAAGTTTAATAAGTGTTTGATCTACTACCCTTACTCTATGTATACTTTTTGCCGTGAGATTTTTACTTTTGTTTTCTTGTTACTGTCAATAATTAGTGAGAACTCTTTTAAGCTACCTTCAACATTGCTTATAAAGCTGCTTTATTAGTGATGACAGAGCTTTAATGGAAGTCGTGTTCTGGTTGTAAATTAGAATGCAATGTGCCAGCAAAAAGCCCCTTAAGTGTATGTCTCATTACTTCTTTTTCTTTCCTTTTTTTCTCTCTCTTTTTTTCTTGTTCTTTTTTTAATTTTTATTTTTTATCAGAGCAAATTTGATTAAAATGTTTTGTTTGTTCTAGGTGTGTAAGATGTGGTTCTTTTACACATATACGTGTATCTATACTTCTTCAGACCATTTTCTCATGTAGGTTGTGACACAATGTTGAGTAGTCTTCTCTTGGTATTCCGTAGGTCTTTGGTGATTATATATTTCACATGTGTTTCTATATCTATGTTAACCCCAATATCCTAATGTATCCAGTCCTCACACCTTTCCATTTGGTGAACCATAACTTGGTTTAATGAATCTGTGATTGTCTTTCTCTGTGGAAATATCTTCATTGGTATCAATTTTTAGCTAACACCTGTAAGTGATATTATAGGATATGTGTCTTTTGCTGTCTGACTTAGTACAATTTGCCTGATTACCTCTAGAATCATCTACGGTGCTGCAAATGGCATTGTTTCATATTTTTCCCTAGCTAATATTCCATCTGTACATGTACCAGTTCTTCTTTGTCCACTCACCTCTTGATGGACTTTTTGGTTGCCTCCATGTCTTGGCTATTGTAATACTGCTGCACTGCACATTTGCCTGCCTGTGTCTTTCCAATTCTGTCTTCTTATGTTATAGGCCCAGGAGTGGGCCTCCTGTATCATATGGTATCTCAGGGTTTACCGTTTAAATGCACCACGATTCTGTGCTCATTAGTGGCTCTTTCCAGGTTACATCCCACTTAAAGTTGAGGGTATGCATTTCTCCACAACACCTTCAGCATTTATTTATTTATTTTTAACATCTTTATTGGAGTATAATTCCTTTACAATGGTGTGCTAGCTTGTGCTTTACAACAAAATGAATCAGTTATATATATACATATGTTCCCATATCACTTCCCTCTTGCGTCTC